>NW_017728916.1:2725877-2757467 GCF_001723895.1 Crocodylus porosus
GGTCAGGCCGCAGCTGGAGTACTGCGTCCAGTTCTGGGCGCCGCACTTCAAGAGGGATGTGGACAACATGGAGAGGGTCCAGAGGCGGCCACCCATATGATCGGGGGCAGCAGGGCACGCCCTATGAGGAGAGGCTACGGGACCTGAACCTGCTCAGCCTCCAAAAGAGAAGGCTGAGGGGGGAACTAGTGGCCTGTTACAAAGTAACAGAGGGGACCAGCAGGCATTGGGGGAGTCTCTGTTTCCCCGAGCACTACCAGGAGTGACTAGAAATAATGGCCACAAGCTGGCAGAAGGTAAATTCAGATTAGACATCAAGAGGCGCTACTTCACGGTCAGGGCATCTAGGATCTGAAACCAACTTCCAAGCAAAGTGGTGCTGGCTCCTACCCTGGGGGTCTTTAAGACAAGGCTAGACAATCACCTTGCTGGGGTCGTTTGATCCCAGTACTCTTTCCTGCCCATGGCAGGGGGTCGGACTTGATCTGCTCAGGTCCCTTCCGACCCTGCTAACTATGAAACTATTTCTCCTCAGTCAGTGTGCTGGCCCTTAACTGTTACCCGTGGATTTGTAGACACATGGAGTGCCTTGCAGATGGCTCCCTTCTAGCATGGAACTAGCACCAGGCATAGGCCTGGCACAGCGGGGACTGGATCTGGATAAGGAAACTCCCTGACAGTAGCCTGGCTGCCCCATGCTTTTTCTCATTCAGGGCTGGTTTGAATTACCATTGAAAAGTCTTGCTTCTCTTCCTCATGGTCTGAGAGGAAGGGGGTGTTTCTGCTAGCACTTTAAATGCACTTTAAATGACAACAGGTAATAACTTAGTAAACAGCACAGTAGCACCAGCAGCATCTCAGGCAGCCAAACAGTCACAGTCAATATCAGAGCAGCCCTTCCCCCCGCTTCCCCCCCACCTTCTTACTTTCTGTTTCCCTGCAGGAAAGCCCAGCTTCAGCTTTGAAACTCAAAATGTTTCAAAACTTTCAAAATACTTCAGCTGCCCATGTTTCATTTTTAGCCTGTTTCAAAGCCTTTCATTTCATTTCAATTTCTCTGTTTCAAGCTCAAAAGGAGTCGAAACAGCGTTGAAGCAAAACAGCCAGCAAAATTTCTCATGGCCCTATTGCCAACTGTCCAAAGAGTTTCAAACACTTCATAAATATCCCACATCTAAGAGCTTTCAGGCTGCGGGTGGCCACTACAGAAGAGGGCAGGAGTTCTGGCAGCACCCCTCCGCCCCATGGGAGAAGAAGAGAATGACACACAACGGCAACTGGGGGATCCCCTCTCTTTGCTGGATCCAGGGCGCCAGTCATAAATATTTCTACGGGATCTTTTCCAGGGCTGGATGGAGCCTATTAAAGTACCCTGCCTACCATTACAGGCATCTCGCAGCTTGTGTATGGAGCTGTGCTCCATGCCATAGTCCCTTCCCCTCATTGATGGGCTTGGAGAGAATACACACGTGCACGTGCGCTATGTTAGCTTTACTGCTTCTATTTCACTGCACCCTTCTAAGGCAGCTTCTAAGCTGCTAAAGGAAGAGGAGCCTTTTAAAACCACTGCATGCAGATGATAACATACCTCAGTTTCCCCACGTGTTGACTAGGGCTCAGGTCTTTGAACAGTCCAGATTGAAAAGAATGCCTATGGCATAAGTCTGATTCCAAGAGCACTGAAGCCAAGACAGAGGCTGTCTGTAAGAGCTATGTAGAATAAGCACTACTAATTTATTAATAACCCCTCTGAAGGCCACAACTTCCCAACAGCTCTGCCATCATGGTGGTATCTCAGCACCACACAGTTTTCAACAAGGTAAAGGAGCACTATATCCCCATTTTACATATTGGGAATTGAGGCGGAGAGGCCCAAACATAGGAAGTCAATAGCAGAGAAGAGACCTGAACCTGGTCTAATGGTCTCACCACTAAACAAGCCTTCCTTGTCACAACTTACCCAGCCTAAGCTACTTATTAAAAAGTAACCAAATACCCATTAGGAGCCAGGAAAGACCTTTTTCCTCATCCTCACGACTCATTTCACTGGCAAGCTTTTCACTGCAGTGTCTGCTCCATTGCTCAGGCACTGGGAAGCATTGCCATGCTTAAGGGGACTATAAAATAAGAATAAATTGAGGTATTATATTTTTCCATGGCTCGGCTTTGATCCTGTAATCACACCCCCTCAGGCAGGCACCTGTACCATGAGGAATGTCAAGCACTCTAGGATGGTACAGGGGTGAAAAGCACACTGGCAAAGTTTGATGATGACACTAAAATTTGGGAAAGTGCAGCCATGCCTCAGGGTAGGTGGATGATCCAGGTGGACCTAGACAGATTAGTTAGATGGGCGGACCAGAACCAGATGCTGTTCAGCACTGAGACGTGTAAAGTGCTCCCTCTGAGGAAGAAAAATCCACAACAAACTTACAGGTGCAGTGGTGCCACGCTAGCTAGCACCATGTCCAAAAGGGACCTGGAGGTCATACTTGACCATAAAATGGATATAAGCCACCAATGTGATGCTACAGTTAGCAGAGCAAGCAATATGCTGGCATGCATCAACTGATCCATATGAAGCAACACTAAGGAAGTTATTGTCCTGTTCTCCTCGGCATTGGTGAGGCCGCAGCTAGAGTACTGCGTCTACTTCTGGGTGCCGTACTTCAAGAAGGCTGTGGAGAAGCTTGAAAGAGTCCAGAGAAGAGCCACTCATATGATTAGATGCCTGAAGAGCAAGCCATATGAGGAAAGGCTCTTGGGACTGTTCAGCCTAGAAAAGAGAAGTCTTCAGGGGGATTTGGTGGCAGCTTACAAATATGTTGGGGAGCATCAGGGGCTAGGCAAGCAACTATTCACCAAAGTGCCCCAGGGGAAAACCAGGAGCAATGGTCATAAACTCCTCAAAGGAGGTTTCAGACCGGATATAACGAAAAGCTTCTTCATGGTTCATGTGACCAGACTCTCGAATAGAGTCCCAGCTGGGGTGGTGCAGGCACCTACCCTGAGATCTTCAAAAGGAGACTGGACACACCTTGCGGGGCTTATTTGACCCTATCAGTCTTTGCTGCCTGTAGCAAGGGGGGGGCTGGACCTGATCATCTCACGAGGTGCCTTCCAGCCCTAAACATCTGTGAATCTGTGAGTGCCAGTGTGCTCCTCAGGGACACTCCAAATTGTCTCCTCTGGGAGGAAGGGACAAATGGAGCCTGACATGGTTCCTTTTTGTTTCCTTCCTCTTTGTGTCCAGGCCTTGCTATGCAGTCCCACAGCAGGTCTGTCATGAACTCCTGCCATGAACTAGCAGGGGAAGCAGTGACCGTAGGGGAGTTATGTGCCTTCCATGAACTTGTGCAATGATTTTTGTTTTTAGCCTGAGCGCCAAAGTGATAAATTTAAAGAATAGATGAGATGGAGATTTAGTCTGTGCACATGCCTCGCCAGATTAGAATAATTTTTAAGTAGGTCAAAGCCTGGATTTAAGCAGCTTGACAGTTCCCCCATAAACCATACCTAGTTTAATGCCCTATATATTGTTTGTGATGTGGAATCAGAGCTTTTTATAGGGGCAATGTTGGGTAACAGATGTTTTTCCCATGTTGGGGGAGGGCACCAGTGTGAGAAAGTGACTGTTCTAAATATATTGGTGATGAAGGCCATTAAAAAAGTATTAGGCATGGAGATTTAGAATGGGTGGAGAGAGGCTATCCAGGGTCTGTCACTCTGAATAGGAGCTGCATCCCCTAACCCATCCAGTGGTTCCCATGGGGACACAGCCACTCACAGGTCACTTGCAGTGTGCCCCTCTCCAATGGGAGATGCTCTGTCCCCTCGCCTTCTTGAGTACTGGCCTGGTTTTCCCACTCTCTTCACACTGGAATGAAGCTCAGGCCAGTAGGACTTCTTCCCTCTCAGGTTTGGTGTTTGTCCTAAAGCCCCGGTTCCTGGAGCCCTGCGATGACATGAGAACTTCGTCCCTTTTTATTTCAATAATAGTAAGTTCCTACCTTTTGTGGTTATGAAAAAAAGGTTCAAACTCCTAGAAACTCTAAAACTACAAAAAGAACCAAGCATTTAAATGAAAATAATGCCGTCATGCAGCTTTGGGGCTTGAATTCACAGGTTTTCAATACTTGGGGTTCCCACTGCTGCTGGTTCCCCATATCTGCAAGATGCCAGAGATACACTGCAATGCTAGCCCACAGGCCTGGGGCAGGGTTGTGAGAAAGAAGGAGTTTACTGCACAAGCAGCCAAGATCCAGGCAGAAGCTCAAGCTGCCTAAGTAATGGCTGATTAAACTTCCCTCTTCTTGCCACATATCTCTGCCCTTGGCTGCATTCTGCTTGCTTGGCCTCAAGCGCTGAAATCTCTATTAAGGGGAGGGTTGGACTCAAGGTCTGTGTCCTTGGTCATGCTCTGACCCTTTTGGTTTCTGCAGAGGTTTCACCCAGATCCCCAATTACCCCAGGGTTGTGGATGATGGAGGTTAGCAGGGGGACTCAAGCCGTGAAATCCTGGCTCTGCTGCAGTCAGTAAGACTCCAGTAGGGCTAGGACTGCACCCTAGGGATCCACCACAACAAGCGTTCCTTGCTTCCTTGCTTGATCTAACCAGCTCCCCCGGCATCAGAGTTGTCTGGAGCACCCCACTCCCTCACTTCCCTCTGGGCATCTCAGTGTCATTGGACACTGAAGGTGTGTAGCACAACAGGCCTGCTCAGACAAAGAAGGCTGTTCACAGGTCATGCCAAAGGTTCATTACCCCTTGGCTTCTGGATGAGGAGCTGCTGCCCTGCATCAGAGGGTCTCCCTTTCTCCGGGCAGCTGCAGCCTGCCTACAGGATTTGTTTGTTTGACTGCTCCCTTGAGTATAGGTTTGAGGTCTGATCCCCAGTGAAATGCCCCGCGTCTGGCCCATCCGCAATGGCCTGATTGCTAATCCGCCTCCCTCCCCCAACACCCTGCCCAAACCTAACCCCACAGTGACATACTTTCTGATGAGAAAAGAAAGAAGCATGATTTAAATATGACCTCTCACCCCAGGCTGTGTCTGTAATCAGACAAGCAAACGTTAATAGGCCGAGCCAGGCAGCCGAGCCCAAAGCCCCGATAAAACCCAGCCCCGACGACAATTCAATTTCCTTCCATGAGATCAACTTGCAGCTTTAGCAAAGCCACTTGTGAGGTCGCTGGACTGAAACAATCTGGGCTGGCAGGGATGGCTATACCGCCCTCAGCAGAGATGATGCAAAGCCTGAGCACAGCTTTACTCATGGCAGCTCTGCTGCACTGCCAGGCCTGGTGTCCCTAGCAGCCGCTTTGGCACGGTCTGCCTCCGTATCCACATGCCCCTCACCTGCCTCAGCTGCCCCTCTGTGCCTCTTTCTGAAGGAGCCAGGCACACCAGTGCCCTCCATCATTTTGTGGGAGAACTGGGAATGAGGGAATCAGTTTGGGCCCTATCTTTTTCCTTCTTCTGGGAATATATGAGCAGTTGCTGGGTCCAGCAAACTCAGCACTGCCCCCATTAGATAACTAAGGGGTATGGCACAAAGTGATTCAATGTCCCAACCAGCTGCCCTGAGTCCATGATCCTGGACCTTCATGGTGGAGGCTAACACAGTCTCATAGGAGCCCTGGAGGCACTGAAGCAGCCTGGGGAAGCCTTACCGCATCCACCGAGGAACTGAGGTAGAGTTGTGTGCTGCAGCAAGGCATAGGAGAGGACCTGTTCCTCCGTTGCTCCTGCTTGGCTGCCCTCTTGCTTTAGCCCCTGCCTATGGCCTACCAAAGCTGCTACTAACTTAGAGGCATGATGAAAAGGGCCTCCACACCCTGCAGATTCCATTTCTATTAAGATGGATTCAAGATAAGCTTTTACAAGGAGGCAAAGTCCTTCTCCAGGTGGCATCTAGATACCAAATCTCCCCCTTTCCCTTAGCAAGTTAGAGTCCAGGTGTGGAGCGAGAATGCTGATGGGCACTGGTGAGCTGAGCTGGGAGGAGGAAGTTGGTGGGTTTCCTCAGTACACACCCAGTGCCTAGAGCTGCTCTGTGATTCATTCGCCTTGCTGTCTCTCCCATTCCTCCTGAGACTGCTGGTCAGTCTTGTTCCCCTGGGACATAGTGTGAAGAGGAATTTACTGGGGTAGGGATAAGAAGAGAGGGTGGTGAGGAGAGTGGAGCGCGTTGTCCACTTCCACCGGGAATTGCCCCGTCCACGTTCTAACAGCTTTTGTTAGAAAATGACAACTCAGCAACACCTAAGTGTTTTGCAGGTATTGATCCATTCTGTAGAAAATTTTGCCCAGACAAAGTATCCAAGTGCTTTCTTTTGACAAGGTTAAAGTACTTCACTTGCCGAGTTTGGTTTTCCCATGAATTATGGCATGTGGCCATTGATACAGCTGTTCTGATAGTTCCAAACCAATGGATTTTATAAATTTGATCTTGCAGGAAGTTTCAGAGTTTCATCTTTTTTTTTACTGGTTCAGAGGACAGGAAATTTTGAAGCAACACCAACCAGTGGTACATGGCTAGAGTACTTCTCGATGCCTGCTTTTCTCTCTGTCTCAGAGGGGAGCTCACAGACCCAACAAGGACTGCACAGCGTCTCAGCACAGAGGTTAAGGATTGAAAAGACATGGTGGCTAATTCCATTTGCCCCTCCTCTAGGGGAGGGTAGAAACAAAGTGATGGGATAGTGTGTGGAGTGCTTGCCCAGCTTCTGACTGTCCCTGTTCTTGAGACGCAAACCATCAGTCTCCATGGCTGGTCATTTTCACATTTTTAAAATGAATCGGTGTAGAGGGGAAAGGGATGGTTATTAACCTCCTCTGTATGATACGGCTCTGCTGTATGGTTGACTTAAGTCCCTAAGAGCCTAGGCCTCTCCCGCACACTGGCAGGTAAGTTCAACACCTCTGACACAGCATGTAGCGTCCATCAGACAAAGAGCAAATGAAATGAAGTCAAATAGGAAGCAGCGTAAGAACAGGCATGTATCTGAAAAAGGAGACCAGATCATTGCAAGCAACCTGTCAGCAAGCGAGCAGTTGACTGTGTACTCAGTGCCTAGCATTTTCATCACTAAAATGCCAGGCCCCACAATTCCTCACTGTTGCCCCAGGGGGTTGTCTGTGTCAGCATCCCAGATGGTATTGATAGCCCTCCCATTGAACAAGAACAGACCGTTCTTCTTATTAATTATTTATATTATAGTAGCACCTAGAGCCACACTGAGTTGTACATACACATAGCAAGGACTTTCCCTACCCCAGAGAGCCAAGATATGCACAGAGAAGACAGTAAAAAGAGTGGGGGCATCCATTTAACAGAGGAGGAGCTGAAGTATAGCATATAGCATGACACAGGAAACAGAGAGCCAGAAACTAAGCACCTGGGTCTGCTCCAGAGCTTGAATCACAATGGTCTCTTTCCCTAGGTGACTGCAGTGAATGCTAAGCTACCAGCATTACAGCTGCTCCCTTCAGTGCTTAGGTACTGGAAGCAGATACAGGGCTGTAGAAATGTGATTCACAGTTGGTAAATCCAGTGTCGCTCCTGGTGGGGTAGTGCAGTTCCACCAATGTACGACCAGAGCGAGCGAGCAGAGCATCGGAGCCATGCAGACACATTAGCCTCAGAAGTTCTTGTCTCCCATTGCTATTTGCAAAGAAGCCTACACATGATAGCAGGGATTGAGATCAGGATTATGTTTTACCCTTTTGAGTTTCTCTCCCATCATCCCATTTCCAGGTTTTAAGTTTCACAAATCCAGCCACTTGGTCTTGTTCATTTTTTTAGCAGCTGTCTGCGATCAGGGTCTGATGGCAGTGGCCCTACCTGCCAAGTTAGCACTGCCTCACCTCTCACAGTCAAAGGTTCCTCCTGCACTTACAACTGGGAGGAAAGGGAGCTTTTATCTTCAGCCTGTCTGAGGCATTTCCTTTGATCTGATCAGTCATAGATGGATAGCACCATCCTGTGCTATCACAATAGCCGAGTTTCCCTTACAGGTTCCCTTACAGGGTCCTATTTCTATCTCCTCATCTAAGGCTTTGTGTCCAGTCAAAAGGGTTTATTGGAGTTACTGCTAGTCAAAAAAAATGTCACAGACAGTTTTCCATCAGAAAATGCTATTTCAGCAAGCCCAGCTTTTGTACAAAAAGACATCAACCCTGATGCGATTTAGTTTGGCAAAAATTGGAAAAAATACCTTGAAAACTGTTAAAATACCCTCTTTCATCATTTGGGGGGGGTATTTTTATTTAGTTAGTTAGTTATTTGGACTGGAAAGGTTTTATTTCTTGTTTTGAAAAAATACCTCTACTTCAATCTGTATTTTATATCCTTCTTTATCTTAAAATGCTCAAAATGGTAATGAAACATTAGATATTTTTCAAAGCACCAACAACAGAAAAGCTTTGACTGACTCAAACTGCATTGTTTTTTTAAATATTGTTTTGTGACCAACATTGACATGTCTGTTCTGGGTACCAGTGCCAGATTTTTAAAAATTCCCCCAAATCCAAAGAGGGTTTGAGGAATGTAAAACCCATTTTCTGATCAGCTGTACTTGATATGGTTCTACTCACCACCATAGTAGAGAGAAGTCTCATGCTGGTGAAAGAATTTCTTTTCTAGTATAACTTATGGCAGTTCCCCAAACAGCAGAAGGAGTTTATCAGCAGTATAACTTCAGTACAAGGGCTTTTTGCCAGTATAAAAATGTTGTAAAGAATCACAACCATCACCAACATTATTATACCGGCCCAAGTTTGTAGTGTAGGCCTGGCCTGAGGCCCGTATAGAGCTCCAGTCATTGCTGTGCTTAGGCAGTTCCATCAGGCACATTTATGGCCTCTTGTAAACTCGGAGGTAAATGAATTCTGATTTCAGCACAAGCAACAAATTGACCTTGAATCACTGAGTGTCTAGTAGGTAAATCTTGCTTTAATGGGCTTCCACTGCTATCTGGCGCACGTCATACCTATATATGACGTCATTTATATGTGTAGGCAGGAAGGTCTAGTGGTTTGTTCATGGAAATGGGGGTCAAGAGCTCTGGGTTCTCATCTTAGCACCATTACAGACATGCTTAAAGGCTTGGGGGCTGGTCTGTTGCCTTTGCCATGCCTCCATTTCCCAAGCTAAAAACTAGAGCTAACAGTTCCCACCTATGTCCAGTGCTTTAAGATGTCCATACAGAGGTATGATGTGGAAGTCATGGACCGCTGTGCTGTCATTTTATTCTGCAGCCCCCATCTTTGCGCAGTCTTGCCAAGGCTGTGGTCTGGCTCTGGTATACAAGTACTTATTATAAGTTCAAATTGTTGCTCTACTGCATCTTTTAAGTTCCCACAGTCACTTTTCACCTCAGGTGGTAAATCTCTGTGCACATCCCTTGCAGAATTAGAAGATGCAGGCTCCTTCTTCCATTCTTTTCAGTTGCTTTTACAATTCAAACTGCTCAGCCCACACCACCTATTTGCCACACACTTTGCTGAAGGACTCCAGTAGAAAAAGCAGGGCTCTGTCCACCATCCAGACCCCTGCCTCCTCAACAGCCATTTCAGTGCTGCTATTCCAGGGCCGTAATTGCTTTCATTACAAATGTACAAATCCAGCTACCAGCCTTCAGTTTATAACCTGCTGTCACTGATTTGTAATTCACTGTTGCTGATTTGTAACCCATTTCTCCATCATTCAGGATTCTCTGGTAACTCACAGGGATCCTTTATTAAGAAAAGCAAATGCCTGCCGGAATGCCTTCACTCTACACTAGACCTTCAGTAACCAGAAAAGGACTGGATGTGAAAATAATCATGTGAAATCCCAGTTCCTGATCTTTTGCATTGGCACTCACCAGGTCATATTCAGAGATCATAAACTCCCCTGATTGTCACATGTACTACTCCAAAAATTCTAGTCTCCAAGAAAAGATTAGCTCGTTGTTCCCCAAAGCCAAATCAGGACACAATAAAGCCCATATTGTTCCAATTTACACCTCCTTAAGAGTTTCCTCAGTTCCCTTTATAGTCCCAGTTTCTCCGTGCTGTGAATCTTCCAAATTTCCAATTGTTCAAGTTCTTCAAATTTGCCGTCCCCCAGTTCTGGCTGCTTCCACCAGCCCCCACATATGGAATGCAGAAGCAAATAAAGGGATTCTAATGAGCCATTTTCCTTTGCATCTCTTCTTGATCTCCATCACTTTCTAATGACACAGAAAACTCTTCCTACTTCACTTATGCTAAAGTTACACAAACATTTGCACAGACCAACAGCTAATACAACTTCCAGCCAAGTTAGTGGTATGAATGTGTCATGTCCCAGTTAGGATAACCATAAAACCCAGGGGCAGACTGAGAAAAAAGAAAGCTGGTGAGCTGCCTCTATGAGCTTCTGCAGTTCTGTGCAGGTCTGGCCATGGTTGGCCATGCTGACACTTTAAGCAGCATCCTCAGGCACCTGAGTTCACGCCTTGGTGCAATGAATGGGACAATTACCCCCATCGGGGCTGTAGTTACAGACTCACAGTCTCTCCAGGCTTCTCTGCATTCAATATACCGATACTTGATTCACTTTGAGGCTTCCTTCCTAGCTTTAACATTTGGAGGCTTACTTTATTATTATTTTTTAATTTTCTTTAAATGAAACCTGAGATTCTGGAGAACTAAGCAGTAGCTTCAAAGTAGGGCTGGTTTGGCATGGAGGCATCCGGCAGCTGTTTCTGATAAACACAAGCCATGGCAAAGGTTACTTATTTCCTCTGACCAAGGCAGCAGTGCTCAGCAGTGCCATCTGCAGCTGTGCAGGTTAAAAGTGCAGATTGGACCCAAGTTCCTGGAGCCTTTACTGTGATTCTACAACAAGAAGTGCAGGAAAAGGGCTGAGGCCCGGCTAATGTACTAAATGACTTGATGCCTGGCTGGCAGGGTGATGAACTGGATAACTTTATGGGCTTTTCCCACCTCCCATCTCTGTGCCTGCCACCATGTGCAGCAGTTGAGGGTCTCTGCCTCATGGTGCCCTATGGTTTCCATCTGATAATATGGCACCAAAACAATCCCAAGAGAGCAGATCCCCAGGGGAGACGGGACACAGAGAAAGGAGCAGCAACGAAGGGTTTTGACTTGCACTCCAAACCTCCCCCCTGCTTTTGTTTCTTCGCCTGTCTTCTTGTCTGCCATTGGCCGTCTCCTCTTCACTGCTGCACCCATGGCCTGCCACGCTGCTGTCAGTTTGCATTTGGCACTCCTGTCTCACTGAAGGCTGAAGGGAGATTTAATTGGAAATATGCTAATTGGGCCAGGTGCGGCCAGCCTGCCCAGCTGTTCATTTGGAAGAGGGAGAGCTGAGCAACATTTGGGAGGGAGCTCCACTGTCACCCCCCTCCCTCCCCTTCTTGACACTGAAGGTCTCACTGACACCAGCACAGATGAGGCAGCAGAGGTAAGATGCCTCTGAATTCAGAAGGAGGGAATGTGGCTAGTTTCTACACCCCTGATCACTCCCCATTCAGCACACGCCATCCTGCAGGACCATGTGACTACTAAAAGGGACACAGCCTCTCCTAAGGTGAACTGTCGTATCAACAGGACCTGAAGCCAGGAAATATCTCTTTGGAGCGCAATTCACTTTAAGTGAATTCACTTCAAGGGACTGAAGCTGTCAGGCAACCCTCTTGCAAGGAAAGGAGAGTGAAAAGGTGCAGAGAAAGGAAAAAGGCTGGTGACCCCAGGAAAACTGTTGGTGCATCGATGGGAAGAAAAGCCAGCAGGGTGTGGGGTGTGTGGCTTTGCAGCATCCTCCAGAGACCCCCTAGCCTACTCCCCATGCTCCTTGCCCTTTCCGACATTCTCATCAAGGTCATAGCCAGCTCTGGATCTCTGCACTGCTCCCTGCCTAGAGCAGAAAGCAAGTTCAAATAGCCATCCGTGAGGGAGAGGCCTTGAGACCCAAACCAGATCTCTTACATTTCCTAGCTGCTGTTATCTCCAGGCCCTTGAACAGAAGGAAAGAGGGATGTTTGGGAAAACAATAACCCTGACAGAGTTACCAGTGTCCCATGAATGCTCCTTGAAACCGCTTGAAGAATCATCAATGGGATCAGCACGACACAACAACTTGGCCTTTTAACAGTGTTGCACTACACCGCCTTGATAACCTGCTCTATGTCCTAGAGGCACACGGCCCTGGGAGAACAGCCCAATCCTATGACATTCATGTAAGACATTCCTCACTCACACCTTAGCCTGGAGTGCCATCAGCAACTGGAGCATTTACAAACAGCTAGATAAAAACCCAGATGACTTCTATGTACTAACGACCAGGGCAGCTTCACACTCCACCCCACTCTCCTCTCTCCTTAGAGCAAGCCCAAGTGTTTCAACAATTATCAGACAGTATCATGCTGGCAGAATGAGATATGCTTTCTGTACAGCTCCAAAAGGCCACAGGTTCATTCCTACCAGCAATCACCATCTTACATAGGCTCTTATAAGAGCCTGAGGGCGTTGACCCCTTATGCTAACACACTGCCATGGCTGGGCTTCAGCCTCTGTCATCTACTTAATAAACCACCAAGTCTCTCTCAAAGGAGCTTCCAGGGAGCTGAACCAAAGGCTAGAAGGTGATACCCTCTTCAGGCTCCTCTTTTATCGGGATAAATTTATCACCAGTGGGCAATCATTGTTAGTGCAGAGGGCAGCCGCAAAGCAAACTTCAGGGCTGTCTATAATACTGCCTCATAGAGGTGCAGACAGCTGATGAGAGTGGTGGCCAAGAACCAGCCCACAAACCAAATAATCCCCCGGCTGTTTCACAGAAAGCTCCACAGCTGCTGTCCTCTTTGAACATCATGGTGTAGCCTGTGGAGACTACAGCTTCCATCTGCATTTCTCTACCCAGATTCGAGATGGAGCACAGCCCTAGGGAGAGCACTGAACGCTGGGTCTTCTGGTCCCATACCACACCTCGCCACTCCTACCATATTTGGGCTTCTGGCAAGTGGTCAATGCAACCTCCAGTTGAGCAGCACTTGAGCTTTTCTGGGTGAACAGCTGAATAATATCACAGCTGGGCAAATAACCTGTATTGGCCTTGGTAGCCATGCAGGGCAGCCCCACTATAGTCAAACACAAAGGATTTGAGTTGAAAAAATAGTAGTGAAGTAGATAACTTCCCTGAACAGAAGAAAGGGCTTTTTTTTTTTTTTCCCTGCTTTTTTTCCACTGGTCCTGGAAGCACTGTAATACCAGGTCAAAGCATGGAGTGGATGGAGCAAGCTCCGGTTCCACCACCCAACAACCAAAAAGAATCTGCTCAATACAGACCTCCAGTGGAGGTCAGAGACAATCACCTGCCCTGGGGAGCCCGCCTATGTGGTCACGGTGCTTCCCCTGCCAGGCACAACACTAGTCCAAAGCTGAACAGAAGAAAGGGCATGTGAGCACTGTTACTCCATAGGGTTTAACCACAGTGGGCTGCCCACAGCCAGCACATCAAAATGTTCCTTACTGAGGATGCAGCCCCCCAGGGGAGAGCCAAGAGTAGATTTTCAATTTTTTTACAGGGCAAATAAAAACCTCTCTAGATAATTGGGGTGAGTAGCAGAATGATATGGCCCTCTCCTAGAGAAAGGAGACCTAATGGGAAGCAGGTGGCAATGCCTCCTCCAGGTTTGACCTGAGGTCTCTCTGAATTGAAGCTGTGAGTCTGACCCAGTCTCTGGGATGAAAGGAGCTGTCCACTGCCTCTGCGTCACCCAAAACAACTCTCTATAATGCAAACAGGTGTAGGTTAGACCCATCCCATGGGAACATAATCTCCCATCAGGCCAAACTGTAGCATAACGAGCATCTGCATCCTGAAGCCATGGCACGGTTCACTAATGGACTGCAAGATAACGAAATCGCCAAAGGGCCACAGCGGAGACAGGCCGAATGGGTCTGCTGGAATTCCAAGGACAGGCTGTACAGATGGTCTGCATCAGTCAGAGAACAGAGTCCGTCCTTGGCCCTTTCCACCCAATACTGTGTACAGGGATTATTTTTTCCCCCTTCACAGACAGCTGCTCATACAAATTGCAAGCAGCTTCACATCTGAGAAATAGCTGCTTGCCACACTGAGGATGGGCTCACTCCTACTCCTGATGGACAGGGATCTCATCATAAATGCTGCCATGATCATTAGGTCCCTCACTGGCAGTAACAGCAGAAATACCAGGGACTGAATAGGCTATGGAGACTGAACCCCCCTTATCTGAGGGCACCTCATGCAGGTCAGGAATAACAAAAAATCACAGAAGCCCCTTGAAGCATCTTGTTTTTAATAGATGTTGGGATATTATGGGGATGACTATATTAGAAAACTGAAATCAGGGAGATAAGCTTGCTCAGGCTTCCAGCAGCAGATTTGTCACAGGCTTGCAAACTAGATTCAGATATTTACTCACGTGCTATCCATCTGAAAAACTCAAATGGAATCTTCTCCAGGACAGACGTGTGTGATCTTTGCTGAATTTCTTGTGCTAGGTCAAGCAAGACTGGAAGCAGAGAGGATCTTCAACCAGCTGAGGCTTTAAGCTAATTTAGCAGAGGTCTTAGTGTATCAATAATCAGAAGAGCAGGGATTTTCACTCAGCTTAGTACTCCTACTGCCACAATCTTGGTGCCTGACATCACGGAGGAGGAGTAAATCTCCATCATCTGCAGTCTCCTTGCTTTTTTTCCATGGAGGAGGAACCCCAAGTCCTTCTCTTTCCCAGTCATTCAGCAGGGAAGAAGGCTCACTGTTTCTCAAGACCCTGATGATAAATGCTGCTTGTGCAGATGCTTAGCATATCCTGGCAAAGAGTGCAGTAGACACCTGATTCAAATAACTGCAGTGGCTTTTGGATTAGGGCCCATATCTACAAACCCAAGGACACCATGCTCTATCCCAAAGGGAACTACCCCCACACAGAGATATATCTATTTCTGGACACATCATTATTTTGGGGGTTTTCCCCCTGCTCTCCCTACTGCTCCTCCAGAGCAATGGTTCTGGTGGCTGAGGGAGGGAACTCCCTCCTGGTGCCACAGACTGCAAGATGGCACAGAACCAGACTCTCTTCCACTCCCCAGCCCCTGAAGCTGTAGGTAACTGAAAAGCGCTTTTCTGACCACTACTCCTGGAGGTACAATGCTCCAAGAATAGGATTTATGCATAAAATTGGAATCCTCAATATAGGGTATACAACACCAGAGCAGTGAGCAGCACCATAAATCAGGCCTCATAAATCTCTGATAATGCATGACCTGTGCTCTGGCTGCAGAGCAGCTCCAGGTATAACTGAACTCAGAAAGCAACCAAACTTGGCAACGGCATAAGAAATTAGAGCTGGAAAAGCCCAACTAGAGCCCATCCAGTCCACCCCCAGGAGCCAATGTGGGATTCTTCCCTCCCATTATTCACTAGGCAGGATTTTTTACCCCATCTAGCTTGAGACAGCCCCCTGAGCAGTGGGCCTTCCACCCCATACCTTGGGAGACAGTTCCACAATCCAGCTGTCTTCTCTGTCAGGAGATGTTTCCTGAGACACCGCCTAAGTTTTCCTTGGCTCAAAACCACTCCATTTCTCTTGGTGCACCCTAAATAATTTCCTGCTGCTTAGGAGACCACAGTGGGGGAGAGCTCTGGCTCTGCTGAGTGTCTGTTTCCCCCACTGACACAATGCTCACTTCCCTCACATATTTGCAGATGATTAACATATCCTCTGCCGTCATGTTTCAGCCAAGCTGGGCATATTTAGCTCTTCCACTCTCTATTATTCCTAGATTCATTCTCTTAGCCCCGGTTCGTATTTGTTTCTCTTCTCTGAATCACTTGAAATCTAGTGGTGTCTCTCTGGTATGGAGGTGCCCAGACCTGAACTCTAAATTCCCTGGACTAGCATTCTGTGAGAGGTGCCAACTACAATGTCTCTTCAGCTCCCGAATCAATTTGGGTTGTTTGCTGCTGTCCATACTGCATTGGCCATTTGTAGAGAATTTCATATTGTATCCATTTTCTATTTTGGTACTGGACAAAGATTAAACATCAGAAGTTAAGCAGCTCCATTCACAACAACAGCAAGTCACATTATTTTTCCCCACTGTACCCTCCTTGTGGCCATATTTCTCCTCCCTCTCCCTTATTTAGTGCCCTGGATTGTTTCTCAGGTCACATGCTCCTAAAAGCAGGGAGCCTCTTTTTTAATTTGCTGTAAAACAGCATGCATGTATATGGCACAATATAAATACTTCATTGTTCACTGACTGTAGGAGCAGTAGGGCGATGGAACAAGCTGCCTAGGGAAGCTGTGGAACCTCCCTCACTGGAGGTTTTCAAGAAGACCCTAGACAGGCACCTGCCTGGGATGGCAAGTCCTGCATCTGTGCAGGAGGTGGGACTGGATGGCCATTGAGGTTCTTTTGAACTCTATGCTTCTATAAGCCTTACATCAAAGAAAGACAGCAAACAGGATCCTGCAACATTTTCTCTAAGTTGTAATTATGTCACAACTGTCCTGGCCAAAGGCCCTTTGAGGATTTTACTTCCCCCTACCCCCTCCTTGCAGTTTCAAATGGAGACAAGCCTCTTCATTTCTTGCCCTAATCTGCTGTATATGGTTACTGTGTCCTATTAAAAAGTAATTGTTTATCACCCTAGAGTCAGCTGCTCTTCCCTAGTATACAGTATGCAAAGGGCTTCAAGGGAAAGGCACTAGAGAAAGACTACAAGACTGCCCAAGGAAAATCAAGAGAGGCAGGAGGGCAGCCTGTGGGCAGTCACAGCCCTTGCACCATTTGCTGTGATGGGGGCATGAAGAAGTCATTGCAATGACCCCACCCCTCTACCTTGGGGGTCTTTAAGAGACGGCTGGATCGGCATCTGGCTGCATTTGACCCCAGCACTCTTTCCCGCCTAGGCAGGGGATCAGACACGATGATCTGTTGAGGTCCCTTCCGACCCTAGCATCTATGAATCTATGATGACTCGGGTTACTTTGGTCAGTCAGCCTGGGTTGAGTTTGGTCAGTCAGCCTGTGGCCCATCTAGCTGTTCTTTATATTTTATCCCTTCCTCACTTGGCTAGCACTTCCCCTGTTCCTTCAGCAGTAGGGAATATCTAGCCGCGCTATTATGATTGTGGCTCCTATTTTAGTTCTAGAAATCTCTCCTGCAGCTTATGGTGGTCCCTGCAGTGTCCTAGCCCTGGAAATTGGCTCCCTGCATTTCCGCAGGGGGCTCATAGGGCTCCTGTCTCTTGCTCTCTGCACACATGTGCTTGCATGCTACTTTAACGAGAGCTGGAGGTGCAGGGGGGACATTGCAGAGGAGGCTTGGTTTCACAGCACTGTTGGAGTGTGGAAGCAAGAGGCTGCAGTTGCTATTGGTCTGGCCAGGTGTGCTGCTGCTGCTGTTATTCCCATGTGGCAACCAGCCATGAGCAGGCTACAGAAAAAAACAGCTGATGACAAGGGAGGAGGGGCAGGTATGAAAAGGGAGGGGGTGAGACAGGGAAGCAGAACAAAAGAGATTGAAAGGAGAGGCTGTCGCAGCGGCTCCAAGTGACGTTGGAACCGGCTCAGTTAGGATCCAAGGGGAAAGAAGGTGCTGACCACAATACAACTCGTTGCAAACCACTGCCAGCTATGCAATGGGTCGGACTATCTCTTGGCCACTTGCCTTTCCCCCTTCCCCAGCTGGAAGGGGTCTAAGGTTTCCTCTGTGGTTCTACCACGAATAGAAGGATGTTTCCCATAAAAGAAGACTGCCTGCCTGTGGAAATGGGGGAGGGGATTCATTTTTATTTCCATTCAGATGTGAATCCCACCCCCATCCAAGCATCATATGTCTCTGGCTTTGGGCTGGATCCCACAGACTTTATGCAGGCCACTTTTTCCCTGAACTGGATGATGTATTATGCTACCTAATGCTCAGGTCTTTGTGAATAAAATGCCATGGGAGCAAGGAGCTCCTGGGAAATCCCAGGAGCATCAAATCTGGATGAAAATGTAAAACTTATATGCCATGAACCAATGCAGGGTTCACAGTTCCTGTCTGACCAGCAACTCTTAAGCAAAGGCACTATGCACAGCTGTGTCAGAGGGTAAGGCCAGGGGACCTTCAAAGAGCCAGTTCAGAGAAACAACTGGAGGTGCCCATCTAGAGGTTCCCCCAAAACCAGTTTGGTCTAGAAATTGTACTGGGAACTTCATGAAATATCCAGTAACATCAGGCAACAAGGAGCAAATCCTCCCATAAGGAGTCTGCACTCCTACCCAGCCAGGAAACAGAACAAATAGGAGAATTTCACTGTACTTCTCAATCCCCGCCGAAAGCCTCAGGTCAAGTTCTGAGCAAATTTGGACTCAGCATGGCATGGAAATGAAGCCTCCTTGTTCCCTGAGCATTTTTTTTACTCTCCATGAAGCCTGTCCTGCATCTCTTCTGACAAAATACTTTCTGATGCCTTGGTGTCCTGCTGGAGTAAGTAATGTAAAGCTAGGCCCATTGTTTGTAAGACTGAAGAAACACATTTTATCTCCTCCTATATTTTTTGTCCTGTTTGGCGCAAACAAATGATTTCCTCCCATCTCTGTTCTCAGAGATACAAAAAGGACAGATTGTTTTCCTTTTGCTGCATCCTTGTTTGAGCCCCTTCACCAACTGTGAGCTGTTTTTCCAACAGGGTGTGTTATGGAAAAGCTCCCACAAGCTAGCAAGAGCAAGACTATTTGCTTTTCATCTATGTCCTTCACACACACATTGATTACTCTTTGTATTATTTTCTCATTAACTGGGTGGAAGATTTTTAATAGCTCTTAAGAATCCAAAAGACATTCCCTGGCAGACTAGGGCATGAAGGGAGATCAATTTTTAAGCCTGAACTACCTAACAACATACCTTTTCAAGAAGAAAAATGTATCCCCTTGTCCACACAAAGCCTGCAACCTCATTAGCAATTCATTTTCATTTGACACAACAGGCCCTAAACATGTCTAACATCGTGTGGACATAATAACAAAGATGAGGGCCTCTGAAAGACTTCCCTGGGGCTAGCAAACAGGGCCCCCTCTTCCCAGCCGCATTCAGACAGGAGCCAACCACAGCCATGTAGTCTCCATATGGTAATAAGAATAATCGATAAACAGCCATGTAATACAAAGCGAAGGCTGTAACTGGACTGAGTGTCTCTGGTGACATCGTAAAGCAGGAGAGTGGAGCTCAAGGCACCAAAAGCCCCAGATGGAATTTCCTTGCATTGCACTGTTGCATGTATTTGTTATTTTTTATAATATGAGGTTAGACTGTTTCCATTCTGGCTTCCAAAAAAATCACATTAGCATCGATAGTATGTCGCAGCCCGGCTAAGAGGGCTGCTCAGCCTGCAAGCTGCTCAATGGGAGCTTCCAGAAACCAGAGAGCCCATAAATACATTATGTGCATACGCCTGTAACAGAGTTGCATTTGCCATGCTTTAGGTAACCCCCTGTCAGCACTCCCAGGATGAAGCCCCAGTGATGGAGCTGTTCCTCTCAGGCTGTACCTCAGCCCATGGGTTACCTGGACCTTGGGCTTTTGATTGTGAGTTACCTGGAGTCAGGACTTGTAATTCTCAGTTGAGACATCACGTCTCAACAACACCTTCAGAGCCAGCCTCCTTACTGAGTAATGCATGATACACCCCCCCACCCCAAACACTTCACTAAACCTGTTTCATAAACTTCTATTTAGGTGATGGATCAATAGAGACAGGTGAGTGGTGAGTGACAGCTCACTGGTGACAAATAGGAAATGAGGTGGAAATTTTTTTCAACTCACTTTCCCAGGTGTCAGCTCAAAAAACAGCATCAAAATCGTCCTTCTTGTCTGGAGCCTTGTCAGAGGAGTTGAAGATGGATTGAGTAATGGCTCATGTACTGCGTTAGGGAAATCCCTGCTGGTCAGGGACACATTGGCAGGTGAAAGTAGGGTAGAAGGGTATTTGTGCAGGTATGTGTCAAAGCATAGTCTGCCATTGTTTGCTCTGTGCTACTACCTGTTTTTCAGATAAAAAGATGATTTGGTCTTCAGAAAATCGGTGCATTTCATTGACGCCGAGCGCATTTCCCTGCCCAGCTGAGTTCTCTAGAGACAGGACATCCTGGGTCTTCCAGCATGTATGTAAAGTGCAGATATGCAATGGGAATGTGAATACCGCTGGGCAGCCAGACCTGCAAGCTCCTGGAGACAGCTATGCACAAACATGGGGTGCTGGAAACTCAGAGCTGGGGGTGGAGACGTTTATTATTTTTCCTTCAGGCAAATAAATGGACACTCGGCATGTAAAATTCTTGGTTTCTTTGCCAGATGTGCCCCATTCCTGTTATCATGTAATATTAATCAGAAAGGCCTGTGTGTAATTTTGGAGTTTTGATTAGAGAAATCTCCTTACAATAATAATCATGCTGGGGCCTGTATAAATACCAACGGCTCCAGGTTTGTTGGCCGGATAAAGTGGCATGTTGATTGCTCTGCTCGCCTGTTCATCAATCATTCAGCATTGCCCCATGCTAGTTGTCCTCCTGGAAAGCCCCTTCTTCCATGCTCCCCTGGTGCTTGTCCTTTCATTAATAGCCTTCTTCCTCCTCCCCTGTCAGCCTCCATGGCTGCAGTCCTTTCCCTGCTCTCTCTCTCACTTGCTCTCATCCCCCTTTCTCCCCGCCTGCTCCTGATCCCTGCATTCATCTCAGATTATATAAAGTTTGGCTGCCTCGAGAAAAATAAATTGCACGTTTTTGAAGGGCTGGGGCTGTGTATATTTTTATGGTTAATGAATCTTCCTGTTTGAGTTTGGAAGATGGGAACGTTTCTTTCCAGCTGCCATGTTCAGCTCTGGCCAATTAAATGTACGGGGGAGGGGGGGTGGAAACATATCACCAATTCAAGAGACTATTGGATGACTCTGGCCTCACTGTTTCTAGCAGAGGCCATTAGCAGCATACTTGGTGTGCAGATTGGCCAACCACAAAAGAATAGCTCTGATGCTCCACACCAAATGTTGCATTACAATAAAATGAAATGAATGGATAAATTGATTTTTTTTTTTACTACAACCTATTTTTTGTATCCTGCCTCATCAAACAAGGCTCAGAAAGTGCCTGCAAAGATTTACCTCATCAACTCACTACACAAACTCCAAAGATAGTAGGTACATTGCCACCTCTGGATCATGTGCATGCGGTGGTCTTCAGTGGGGTTCCCAAGATATGATTACTGAGCCATCACATTCTCAGCACAAGCAACCTTCCTCTTGATCTTACATGAGCATTGTAATTAGGTTTGCCAAGCCAGTCAATTGACCAATTAAAGATTATAGCATTTTCCAAAAACACCAACAATTCTTTGTAGTTTTCTTGACAGAAACATGATTTTTTTTTATTGTTTTCTGATATATTTCTTAATGGAACGTGTGTGCTTTTTCTGTGTATTATTTGGACCTATTGAGAATTTTTTACAATATTTTACCTATATTTGACTAGTCAATTGACTGAATTTGTTTTGGCCAGTCAAATACCTAACCCTAGTTCTAACAGACAAGCTGGGCACCTCCTAGCCACATCATCTTCTGTTGAATGGAGCTCATGTGTTTCTAATCATGTTGCCCACTACTGGGTAGGGTTTCACAGAGGGTAAAAGTCAGAACTGGACAAATAATTCACAGAAAAATTGTCTTTTTTTATGAATTTCTCCTCTTTGTCCATTTAAGAATGACTTGTGGCAAGATTGTAATTTTCTCTAATTTGTTCATCATTCCAAATGTCTCCTCATCTATTCCTGTGTCTGATTTCTTGGTCTGCAGATTATTCACCAGCAGTTTCCTGAGAATATGTGACATTTGAAACTCAAGCTCTATTTACTCATAGTTAATTTATCATAGAGTTTTGATTGGAGGCATGCCATCAGTCACATGGCATCACCTCTGTTCCCTGACTGGCTGAATGATGGTTTCCAATGTGAACACTCACACATACAAGTTCAAAATTCAATGTCTGCAAATATTCCCCACTGTTCTCTCAGAATTCACCTAGTTTCTATGGGCTTTTGAGGGAATTAAACTGCACACAGCAATATCCAACTGAGTTGAGTTCATTTAAAAATTCAGATGAAGTCATGTAAAATTTGGGGAGCTGTGGAAGGGAAGATGCGGAGGATTTGCTAGGAGGATTGCAAATTGGAACGGCTTTCTTTCTCCATGTTTCATGAAGTAGAGTGAAGGGGAGTCTCCAAACAATCTTCCGTTCTTACCACAGATATATGACCTCACATAAAATAAATAAAACCCATCCCAACACTGGATTCCAGGGAAGGAATCTGAGGAGCAGTTCAGGGGCGTACTGCCGGAGTCAGCATATCCTGACCTCTGCCATGTGATGGAGGTACTGGACTATCTGTCTCTGCCCTAAACCAGGGAACAGAGTACAGCCTCCTACCAGGACTCCTGTGTGTCACACCCCAATTACAATAACCCCATTAACACACATCACTCACACACACACATACATACACACACACACACACACACACACACACACACATTCAGGAAAAGAGCTCTTTAAGTCTGATAGGTTCAGAAAATACGTATTTGATTTTCAGATGTTAAGCTAGAATTGCATCCAGATGGAATCAAGGTCATACACCCTGACACTGGCTTCCTATTACACTGGTATTGAATGCAGATATATTTTATACAGATAATTTAAAAATATAACACATCGTTGTTTGGGGGTTTTTTCAATCCATCTCCCTAGTCGATCTCCGTTGGACTGTGCTTCCTGTGTCTCAGGTTCCCTGTTCCTTTTCTCCCTCCTGTTTGGATCTTCCCCTTGCTGGCCCCTGCATTCTCCTCCTCAGCTGGACAGTTTAATTTCAGAACTATTTCCTTCCCCCCAAATGCCTGGTCAGGTTATTAGATGGTGCTGACTCTTCTAATTGCTGGGTCAGCGATGGTATTATTTGCAGCCTCATGTTGTTTTCAGACATTGGAAACATTCACAAGGATAACTGTCAGCAAAAGGACGTGGTTTAAGAAATGAGACCTATTTCCCAGCCTCAAGCATCATTTCCCAGTTTTGAGGAGTAAGAAACCAAACAAAACAGAACAACTGAATAATATAGTCATAACGTGGGATATGAATACATTATATTAAAGCATGGCAAGAAAAATATACAGCTATTAATGGTATCATTCTACCTCCTGGGGCTTTGGGTGAGTCGGACCTTTCTTTTGTGTTTTACGGTGTCACTACAATGCCATGATGGAATTACTATTCCATTACAATAAACATAATAATAAATTACAATTCCATCGTATTTCTCTTGACAGTCCCAGGGTGCTTTACAATTAGACACATGAAAATGCAGCATCAAACAACTGGCGCTGCAAAGGGAGGACATGTGCGTTAGGTATTGCACGTGGAAAGGAGGACTGGACCCTTTTTTGCCCCTCACATACTTTTCTTGTGAAGGTATCATAGGTGCAGTGAGGTAACCTGCTCTGGTGTAAGATGGTTACACTGGGCTGTGGGTTATGGGGTGTGCTCTCCAGAGCGCTTCTATAGAATTCTTCATTGTCTGCTAATTCTGGGCACAGAAGTTCTTTGCGCAGCAAGCACTGCAGGTTGCAATTTCAGCATCTGAAGATAGAACAATGTCCCTTGGCCCTCCTATTTTATAGGTCACTTACCAAAGCTTTTAGAGCAGTGGTCTAAAACTGTAATTTGTTAACTGCTAGCAGCTGGCAGAGCAAAGCAGGGAGCAAGAAGTAAGGTTACTAGAATATGGGGGAGATAAAAGCTAATAAGAGCATCTCTTGCATAGACTGGAGAGTAGAATGGAAATGGTGAGAATCATTGTTTGTGATTAAACTTCTGGAAATACATGGAAACACCCCCCATAAAGATTTCAAAGTGACAGCCATGTTGCACTCATGTCATCCCATCATTCTTCCTCATCAAGATCCAATTACTTCACAACTTCCAAACCCCCAGCTTCTCTCAGTTGACATAGGCTCTTTCAATGGTCTCATTGCACAAGATACACCTGCTTAAGCTAGCATTTTCCTGAACAACTATAATTGACCATCCATTGTAGAAGGAATCAGATGCTTCCCCACCCCCAGCCCTGCAGGAAACCAAATTCAAGGAAGAACAGAGGAGTCCTCCTTTCTATAGATGTGTCTTCAACTGCTATGAGAAATACAGATACAATGGTGATAGGTAAAGTTAAGCAAATTTTTTGTAGCACATGACAGTGAGATTTGCCTCTTTTACTTTTTGCGACTTGTCTTCTAAAATTATTGAGGTCCTAGTATAAGGAAAGCTTTCCACTGGCTTAAACAGGCTTTGGATTACACCTTTAATGAATGATGTCTGCAAATAGTTCTTGGCCTTTATTTTGTTCACAAGCAGTTTACTACAAGCATTCAAAAGTCAAGCTGTTTTATTGGCCATAAAGGTCACATGGCACCACTTCTGTTCACTGAGGAGGTGAGCATAACCTTTAGAATCAGGTTCCTAGTAAAATACTTCTGATAAAGAATTCAGAATTTGCTTTTCATATATATTCGTCAATTTCATACAGAGTCTGCAATTTCATATATATTCTGCAAGCTTCACTTAAAATTCAGGAGCATTTCTGATGGCAGCTCCTTCTCTTTGTGAGACTATTAGCGAAAGGCAAACCCCAAAACAGCACAAAGGAAATTAAGGGGATTTATTTCAAAAAAGGGAATTAAGATTTGTGGGAAATGTTTCTTTTTAGGAATTGGCCAGTTCTTGTGGCGTGCTCTGGGAATATCTACAAAACTAAAATGAATACTGTATTCTGTTCCAACCTCCTCTTCTACTCCGTTGTTCTACCTCTACCCCAAAATACCTGTCAACATTTCATCCCAGAATATTCTGTTGAACTATTTTCTAGTGTTAGTAGAGTCCAGTCTTACTAACCAGAATAAATTTATGATTTAAAATAATAGCATAATATGCAAATTTGAGGTGTTTGGGAGCTCCAGCCCCTTAATTGCCCTGCAAATAATCTGTTGCCAACATAGTACTGCTGTGCACTCTAATGGCCACACTCACCTATCGTATACATTATAGGGTATAGATATATGTGGATTGTAGTGTCTTTCACACACCAGTTCCCAGAGAGACGGTTCTTTCTAAAGGTATGCTGCCTAATTTCCATCCCTCTGATTTTTCCATGGATGGACTGAACACATGAAGAATGGAGAGATATCAATGTACTCTTATATTCTGGATTCACTTCTATTGGAAAGGTTTGTAAAAAAGCTATCAAAGCCACTTTGGATTACTAGTTTTCCTGTTCCTCAAAAGGTCACTAGCTAAAGGAAATGGGACCATAGAGAAAAGGAGGTCTTCTCAAACTTAATACCTAGCATAGGAGACAGAGCCCAGTAACATCTTTTGCTCTGTCTTGTAGTTTTTGATAGGTTCCAAGGGCAGTATTCTTAAGGATATTCCTAGGACTTTTATACATTATACTTAGCTTGGGAGTCTGGTGAGAAGGGACTTTCCTGGACTAGCAAGTTCTTCCAGAAACTGTTCTTAAAAATCCCCTGGCCCTTCACTGCCCTGCCTATGTTTGGGATTTCACTAAGAGGTCTGACATTGAACTGACCGCACTTTGGATTTACTTCCCTTCCAATTCAGGATGGAGAGGGAGGGTAAATCACTGGAGACAACGCAGTGTAGAAGTAGGTAGCTTATACTGTTGCTTCCTTGTCTTTCTGAAGAGGCCCGAAGGATCTGGGTCAGGTTTTGCTCCTGGTTAGAGCAGTGCACATGCAAAAAAATGTCAGTGACCCCAGACAATTTATCCCGTATTTACACCACTTTAGACAGAAACAGGAATTCAGCCCCCAGTTTCCAGGGCTCTCAAATTCATCACCTTCCTGGGAATTACGATTTGCTTTATAAAGCAAACACAACAAGAAAACATGTGTTTCCTCCATGTCAGTCAGGAAGGAGCTGATTGATGAAACGTGGATTACATTTGGACTAAAGTTTCTAATAGATTCTGATGCGATTTTTTGTTTTGTACCAGGCCATCTGGATTTGTTTCTGCAAGATGCTGGTTTAATACAGTTAAAATTTCCCATTGCGTCTCAAGCACCAAAAAGAGAGGAGGGGGGAGAAAAAGCAAATTTAATAACACAAAGACCTGAAATCTATTAAATATACATTAAAATACATTTGGTTTCCCAGTGGGTACAAAGTGCCATAATGCTTTGCTGGGTTTATGACACTGGCAGAGGCTCTGAATGAAAATGGAGCAGAGAGCCTAGGTCCCTGCTCAGTAGTTCATGGCAGAGAGAGTTCTCTGCAGTTTGCTAACACAGCAAAAACAGAAAAGGCTTCTCAGATAGATCCACAGAGGACACATTTCACATGTGTTTCCATTAAGGATGTACACAAAACTTGAACAGTAAGAGACATTCAGGTTCTCAAATTTAGCCAGGTCTCTCTCGCCTTCCTTTTTCTGCTACATCTTCAGCTGGGGCCCCTTGATCTGGTCTCTCACAGGTTCCCCTCTCTTCTACATGCCTCCTTCATGTTCTTCTACCTCTGAGGAGGCTGTTCTGCAGGTCCTTGCAGGTCTCTGGCTCTCTCTGTGGGAGCGTGTCATCCCATTTCCTTAATCAATGCATTTGTCAGGCAGGATAATGATGTTTAATGTTTACAACACAGGGACCAGTGGCTTGAACTCCTGGATTTTTATGTTAGTTCTTGGAAGGAAATAAGGCTTGTGGTTTGAGCAAAGCACTAGAAGTCAAGGCACTAGAATCTATTTTGGCTGTGCCACTGACTCAGTGTGAGACCTTGGGCGAGTCACTTATCATACTCCAAGCCTCAACTTTCCTGTCTATAAAATGGAATTGATATTCTCTTCCATAAGAAATAAGATACTACAAGATCTTGTGTGTGAAAAATGTTTTAAGTGCTAGGTTTGGACATGAATATTATATGATATGTACCACATGGCATGTCAACAGTAGAAACCCCTGTGAAGATTAAGTAACTACCCAGCACTACCAATGCCGTGTGTCCTGCTCTGCACCATCTCCCCAGCCTTCACCTCATTATTTTGGCCTTGGACACCCACACAGTTCCACAAATGTTTCTATATTCTGAATTGCAGTCTCCCACTACCAGAAATCTTCATAATTTATCTCCTTTTCCAATCTCACTCCATGGCGCACCAGGCAGGTACACAGCAGGGTTGTGAGATGTCAGCAAGATGTCAAACTCCAGCGCTGCACAATCTGTTTCCTGCTCTGGTTGCTGCCGTTTGCCTAAGAACCTTGGTCCATTGCCACTGTCTGAGAGGCTGGGGTTTAGTTTGCATATGCAAATCAGATGTCAGTGTTTCTTCCCCTCCTCTCCATGTGGGGATTTCATTTCTGAAGCACTTGCCAGGCTGAGAAGTACCACTCTCACAGCAGACTTTCTCATTAGTCCATAGGTCCTTGTGGGCAGGCACAGGTTCTCACCCTTCTTTGTACAGTGCCAAGCACATCGGTGGTCCTCATTAAAAGCAAACAACAATGCAAGTTTGCTAGGATGAATTGCTTCTCAGTGCAACCACATTAAGGACATAACAACAACGGGAAATTACACCCATTGATTTAGGATCAGTGGGGCTTTATTCACAACATACCAGGTGGGAACAACTACTTTCACTCAGATAAAACTACTATAAGAGTCCCTGGAAGTCTTGGAATTTGCATGAAAGTTAAACCTTATGCCTCATATGCATATCCTATGCTGCACAGGGAAGGAACACCAAAGAAGGGGAAGCACAAAATGCATGAGGTTTTCATTTCTATAGACTGCCCCAATTTTTGGATTCTTACTGAACTACTGAAGGCAACAAGAGTGCATTGGGAATATCAGAAAAGCCAGCTTTCTCATGATCATTCTATTTTGTGCTTCTGGTCCAACTTACAACCTGAATATTCAAAGATGCACAGTGAAAATGAGACGCAGTGAGAGGAAAAACGCCTAAACCATTTAGAACTTCAGAAAAGGTTTCTTTTGAGTTAATTTCAAATTTCAGCCACTTGTTTTGTATGCACCAACTCACCCATCAGAAGCAAAAGATGATCAGTTTCATGTGACAGCAATACACAAGCATATCCAGGGAAAAAACCACCAGAGTATATGTGTGTGGTGTTTTATGTATGCTTTAGCATGCATGTAAGTCTTTCTATAAGTACCAGTGAGTGCTCAATAATACATTATGGAGTATACGCTTGTGCACATATATGTGAATGTTAACTCCGTGCATGCATGTATATTAATGAATTGATGTGTGTGTTCTTGAACATCTCCAAATGTCATAGTTGGTATGCAGGCCAGTTTATGTTCCAACCAAGCAGCAGATGTTCAGGGTAGCCTGCGCCAGCAGCAGGCCAACTTTCCATGCTGTGAGGGAGTCTCATTCCTCACCAAACTCAGGACAAATCTTCCCCAAAGATAGTTAGCCGGCAGTATTAAGATAATGGGAAGACATTAAGGCAACACAGCTGGCTGCCATCAGTGGACTGCTCTATGTCGACTGCTTCAGTCCATTGCTTCATTGTTCTAAGCGGAAGAGAAATGCTGACCTCTGGCCATTTTCAGATCCAACTTTTGCTCAATGGGTAAAGGATGTAGGAAACCAGAACTGCACAGGACAAGATGGGCTTCAGGAACAAGCCTGAATGCAGCCCTGATGGGTCACAGATGATTAAGCGCACTGGGAGCAACGCTCCTCATTCCAGCAGCTATAAGAATCCCAACACTAATGAGCCAGTGGGTAAATCCCATCCGATTCAAACTCTAATGAGGGTTTGGATCAGAGCCAGACAATTTTTTTTCCTAGAGCCATCCTTACAAAACAGGGCTGAATTGTGCAAGTTCTTTGTAAGCACCACCTCATTTGCCTGCCGTCTAAAGGAAATTGGGAAAAAGCACAAGTTTTAGAGGGAGTGGAGAGATAGAATTACTGGGCTAGAGTTGTTAAGGCATTTCACTTTGGCTCTAGACACTTGAATTAGAGCTTGACTCTGGACTTGTGTCAAAGATTACCCCCATTCAACCCACATGTAAATGGGTACCTGACCATTTGTTGTGGGGGGTTAAAGGCAAGCTGACAGGATGCACTCCCTTGTGTGCCATTGGCTACAGAATCAGGTATGCCTTAACCATGCTAGCCTTATCCATCTATATATATCCACTGAGTCAGATCAGTCTGGGGTTAAGGCTAGCATGGTTAAGGCATACCTGATATATATATATAAAAGGTGGGAGACAGTGTCTTGAAATTGTCTGATACTGAGATGGACTTAGGAGTCTTAGCAGCTAACCAGCTGAAAATGAGCACTAAGTATGATGTCCTAGTTAACAGGAAAAATGTAACTTTTGGATGCTTGAAGTACACAGGGAGTATTGCCTCTATATATAGGATTAGGGAAACCATAATTAGAATGCTGTGTCCACGTTTCAAAAAAGATTTTGAAATAGTAGAGAAGGTTCAGAGAAGAGATACAAGAATGATTCAAGTAGTGGAAAACACATTTTTTACAGAGAGAGCCTGAAGACATTTAATCATTTTAGTTTGTTCAGAACACAAAGTGGGCACTTGATTACAGTCTGTGTATGGAAAAATATTCTGATAATATATATCTCTTAATTTAACAGAAAAAGTCAGGACAAGATCCAGTGGTTAGAAGCTATAGCTATGCAAAACCATAAAAACAATAAGATACATATTATTAGCAGTGAGAGTACTTTACCACTGAAACAATGTCCCTAGGAATGTGTTTGAGTCTTTGTCACTTGAAGTATTTTAATTGAAACTGGATATCTTTCCAGAAGACATGCTGAAGCTCAAACAGAAGTTATGAGCTTGAGGCATATCCTATGGCCTGTGTAATGTAAGGGGTCAGATAAGATGGTCATAATGGCCCTTTTGGCCTTAAAATCTGTTAATTGTATGTAATTTTATGATCTGGATAAAACTAAGACTAGGCTGAGGCACAGTAAACCCATCTGCATTTCAAATTTAAAATTTGCATTCAGGTCTTCAGGAGGCCAAAGTCAGTTTTATAGCCCAGTGCACTGCTAAGCCCTTCCCACACCTCACTGACCTAGGACAAGCTAGTACTGTTAACTAATGAGGCAGGCAAGATGTCTAACAAATATTATTCTCATGAGCCTGTTGGACATGCCCTAGATCCACAGAGGACTTAATGCATGCTACTGTATCCTTATGGCTGACTGCCAAGAGATAGTGACTCAGGTATCTAAAACCCTTCATGGTCTGGGGACCACAGCCATCTTCTTAGTTAGGCTTTCCTACAAACTGGGCTATACAAGGAGGAAAAAGTTGAAAAGAGGCTGCTGAGGCCAGATCTGAGAGAAATGAACGTGCAATACAGCTGCCTGCCCAAGGTAAGGCATATCCAGATGGAAAACCTGTCACTGCTGGAAAAAAAACAACCTTGAATGGCTCCCTTTTTAATTAATTTAATTCCATCTTTAACGATATTTTAAAGGTAGCTGTTAGCCAGTAACAAAAGGAGCTTTAAAGTCTCTGGGAACACTCAATCCTATGAAAGGGGCATGGAAGGTGGGGAGCCCAAGGGACTTCATTAGGACTGCTAAGGATAATCATAAACTGGCTGCTGAATGCAGCTTGCAAGCCTATGTGGAACAAAGCTTTACCAGGAATATTGGCCAACCAGACCCCTCCCTCCCCCCCATTCCTGTCCCTGCCCCTTGGTGACACCAAAGAAACAGACACAGATGTGAGAAACTGCAAGGCAACTACCCATAGTCCTCAGTGAAGGCTTCTGTTCAGTTTGGCTGTTCCTGCTGAACCTGAGTGACCTTAGTGACTGTGAAAGTGAGACCAGCAGTAGCATAACAGCATGGGAGGCGGGGATGACCGGGGCAACAGCCCCAGGTGTCCCCTTTGTTGGGAGGTGCAAAAATCACTGCAACCACAGCTGGGGCTGAGTGTGCCACTGCGATCAGCTCCACAGCAGCCGGCACCGCACCAGGCATCATACGGCTGCCCACGTACACAGCTGTCCAGCCACGCTTGTGGAGGGCAACACTGCCTAGGGCCAGGCACTGCACGGGGAGATGATGAATGCTAATTTCTTTTCCCTTGTCCATTGTTCTTCTTTTCCACCACTCTGCTAATGTACCTTATTCACACGTTCCAGCTGATGCCCAATCCTGCCTCTTTTCTAGTCCTGGCTCCTTTCTGAATTTCCCCAGAACTACCCAGTTCTGTCCAGCAAGTCTCCCCAGGGTTTGAATTATGAGGGAGCTTGGGGGGCTGGGGCCCCTCCATAAGAGACACAGCCCCCTCTGAGATTTGAAAATCAGAACCTGCAGGGGCCTCTGAGTTATTAGGGCATCGTGATGGGCACCCCAATTTTTTTTGCAGACCCCCCAAAAGTCAAAGTGCAGTTTGAACCCTGGTTCTCCCTCCTTCTACTT
>NW_017728916.1:2757567-2764244 GCF_001723895.1 Crocodylus porosus
GGGGGGGGCTGAGCCCCCCCATAACAGATGACAGCCCCCTGTAAGATTTGAAAATCATCACTTGGGGGGTCCCCAATGTTATTAGGGCATCGTGATGGGCACCCCAATTTTTTTTGCAGACCCCCCAAAAGTCAAAGTGCAGTTTGAACCCTGGTTCTCCCTCCTTCTACTTTGCTTCATAATGTACCTCAGTCCTGCCCTGTGGCACCCCACCCGGAGTTCTCTGGAGGAGTCTACAGATCAAGCTAGATCATAGAGTGGCTTTTGTGTCCAAACCAAAGATAATGTGAGATTGAAATGCTCTCCCATTGAAAAGCTTGTCTTCAGACAGATCTCTCGAAATGCATTCCAGCGCCCCAGGGTCACACATCTGACAGGTTTGCATTGTACAATGAGATCCTGTGACTGCTTTTACGGCATTAAGTTCCACTGGCTTCAGAAAAATATGAAAACAGCTGAATCTAATAAACAATCTCAAGACTGGGGATAATGTTCAGCTCAAGATAGGGAGACACACAGATAAACACAGGGTCCATATATATACACACAACGCTGCCGCACATAAAGAGAGCATTCCTGCTTTTGGCAACTCCCCCAGACTCGGTAAGATCCAAAGAGCTCTGAGACCAGCTGCCAAGCCCACAGCCATCTTGATAAGAGGAGATAATTTAAATACAAAATGATCAAAATGGCCCATCACAGCTCTCTCCGGGCACTGGTTTAAGTTGGCTCTTAGAAATCTCCAAGGGGGTCCCCCTGAAGGTTGAGCTAAAACTGCAGCCAGAGCACCAGTGAAAACTTCCAAACAGTGCATAACCTGCTAGAAGCTCCCCGATGAGCTGTTGCTGTTAGGATCATTGCAATGGGCTTATTTGAGATAGAAAACTCTAATGCAAAGCCCAGGGTCTCATTTATGCTCTCTCTCAAGTGGAACACAGAATGGCTTTGCTTTTTTCTGTGTAGAATGTGCGCATTTGGGCTCAAATATGTATTGCAATTTCTAGTACATAAACCACTGAAAGTCTTTGAAAATGAAAAGGATCAGTGTAAGGATTACCGAGTCTGTACCATAGTACATAATCAGACCAACAGAAAGTTAAAGTAACCACCGTAACATATGGGACCAAAATCAAACTGATTTGAATGGGGAAACACAAGAGGTAAATCTGGCTCCATCACATAAATAAGTCTCTATGCATCTGATACATTATTACATTTTTAGGCTGATCTCTCTCATCTTTAATTGCATTTATTATCATTAAATTCTACAAAGCAAACTGGCTAAAGACCAGGTTCGCTAGAGGTATTAGTCATTTTCTAGTTTATTTGATGGATTTAACCAGTGTTTCCTGCCAGCTTTCTGATCTGTCCAGCTCTGCTTTCAGAAGGCAGAATCACACAGCACTGAAGGCAGAGCCAAAAAATATGATTGTCAAGGTGGGCATGAAAAATAGAACAACTACCCATATTTTAACCAATAAGATGGCAGCATATAAATTGCTTTCTGTAAACTGTATGCCAATTGGTTGAAGAACCTCCAGTATCACAAAGCCATCTCTTGAGAGATGATAATATTCAGCATTTACGTAGCCATTTTTTCCTTCAAAGAACTTAATAAATGTGAATTAAGCCCCACAGCCCCGCTGAGAGGGAGGCATTATTCCAATTTTACAAATGGTGAAACTTAGTGACAGAACAGAAAAGCCATTTGCTCAAAATCACAATAAGTGGCAGAGCTGAGAATAGAACTTAAGAGTATTTAAAACCACTTTTCCCTTCAAGCCTGATCAATGGCTGCTGCAAAAGCAAGTAGTAAAAGCAAATCTTTTTTTTTTCCTTTTGTTGAAAGTTCTGGTGAGTAGAATACGACAAGGCATGAACAAAGGGGTGTACGGCTCCAAGACTGCGGGAAGAAATGGGCACAGGGATACTTTGTGCCCAACTGTAAAGTCAAGATTTGCTCAGTGCACATAATAACAACGTTATAACAATGCATACTTCAGACACATGTTAAAGCTTCTGTGATATGGACTGTGTCTTTTACATGCTGTCTCCACTTCAAGGTAAGGCAGGTTGAATACAGATGTGTGTTCATGTGGACATAATTTTTTGAGCACCCAAATACCTGCAAGACTTATAAAATAAGTGAGAAAATATTCCAAGTCCCAAAGAGCTTACAAATTCCGAGCACAGGTCATAAAGAGGCGTAAGCAAGAGAGGAAATGAGGACGGAATAATAAAAGTAATAAAATAGATATTTACTCTGCAAGGAATCAACACATCTTGAAGCCTCTTATTGTTTTTAATCTATGCATGTATGTATGCATAATTATGTGTTTATGTGTGCAAGTGTGTACACAAGCTTAATAGACTCATGAACATTTTGTAAAAGTTCTACTATGTGCCATGCCCAAAAAATGGTCCTTCCTCCCTCACTATAAAATACATGCGATGACAGTAAACAGTAAAATGGAGAAAGGGAGGAAGCTGGTAAATAAGATAGTTCTATTACTTGGGGCTGTTACGCACATCCCTTAGATGTCACCCTGCTCCTCTCTCCGTGAATCCAAGTACTGGATTCTCTTGTAATACAGTGCAGTAGCCATCTTACTCCTCGTCTCCCTCTAAGATTCCTCCTAGGTTGCATGATGTGTGTGATATTCTTGTATCGTCGTAAAAAAGTAATGGAAAGGACGTCTCAAAAGCAGATCTGCAAACCCTGGTGTCTGTTCTGGAACCTATGGCACCACTAGGCACTGTGCTTGAGAGTCCATCACCAAACTCACAAAGCTTAGAAAGGTGAATAAGAATGCAAGGAACCTATGTACTTGTAATGATAAGCTCCAGAGTAATTTAGGAAGTTTGGAAAGGGTAATGTAAATCTGTCATAATTTCCATCACTGGTTGGGCATTGATCAGCTTGGCCTGACTGGGGACTTGCTTCATTATTATATGGAAACTGCAAATACACAAAAAAGGCTCTTTTTTCTGCTAGGACACCAGATCATAAATGCTAGGATACACACAGCCTGCTGGACAGAGTGTAGGTCGCTGCCAGGTGATTGATTGGAGATGTGGAAAACACCAATTCCTTATGTGGGGTGTCTGCAGAGAGAGGGTCATTCAGTAAGTATGTCAACCCAGCAATCAATATCCCCTGCCCTTCAGACAACTCTGTTATTTTTCCCAAATAATTACTCAGTTGTTAAGTTCCCACTTTCCTTCAAACCTACGGAAGATTCAGATTGACATTTAAAAAGCTCTTCCCCACTGCAGTGCTGTCAACCTGGAAACAGGAGACAGAAAGCTACTTTCACTTCCAAACATGGAAACAAACGAGGCAAAATCTTCATGTGAATGTTTTTTGCTGTCTCTGGAGAGGCAAAAAATTTTCTCAGTGGAGTTTTGTGGTTTCATTTTGGTTTTCTGATGAAATTTGTGGCATGGTAAGTTTTTGTTCAGCAAAGCCTGGAGCAGCCATTGCAAAGTTCACATGAACTCCAGCACACTTTCACCATGCAGAGAACTAAACAAAACTCAGTGGTTTCACTTCAGCTTCACCTTTAAACAAACATGTAACAAACCCTAAAGTTGAAGTGAGGCCTGTGGTCTGATTCTGATGCATAGTACAGAAATGAAGATGAGCTAAAAGCAGAAAAAATCTCAAGTTTAAATACTGCAGTAAAGGGTGAAGATGCCCAAAGGGAAAATATGACCCACAATAAAACACCCTCCAACTCAAAAAAAGGGTTGTGGAAAGACATCAGGAAAGTTCCCATTGCTTTTTTTCCAAAAGTAAGCGCTGTTAACCTTAGTGCCTTGGCCAGATTCCATCTTGGTATTTAAACTGTAGCCTTCCTTAACTCCACACAGTCCCCTTCAGCCTCCTTTGAGTAAGCTTTTCTCCTTCATTTTAGCTCTGGCATCCCTCCAGTGTTATGGTAGCAGTGTCTTATGTTTCATCAGGATCAGTAAGGTATTTCACGATGGGATAAAATGACCTTTGCTGGAAGCATATTCTGCTATTATTCTACACCCTAAACTCCCATTGAACTGTGGGGTGTGATGTGGCCTGGACCCTATAATTCAGAGCTTTGTCTGGTTTCTTTAAATAACCCTAGATGTTGGTGTTTGTCTCCAGTGTGCCTTCCTGTTATTCCTGCTTCTAAAAAATAGGCTTTCTGGTTTCTGTACTGGCAATATTTGCTAGTCAAATCCTCTCAAGAGAACTCCTTTCAAGGAAATCAGATTCTCTCTCATTCCTGCCTAACCTTTCTGGTCTCCGTGTGTTCTCAGGCATGCCTTTAATTGCTCAGTGTGTGGAAACAACACAACCCACATCAGAGTGAAGTCAAGTCTCCTCTGAGAGTGCTCACAGGAGAATAGGGGGAGGTGGGACTCCTCAACCAGCCCACAGAGAGGAGAATGGAAAGGCAAGAGTGGAACTGGTCACGTGCTTCATTGCTTTTATTGCTCACGGTCAGGAGAGAAATCTGGCCATGTAGAAATGATCTTGTTTAAAATACACGGCATGACACTCAAGGAGCCTGCCTTGCTGTTCCAAGCCACAGCTGCATCTCATCCAAAGGAAAATGTAGTTGATGTTTCCAAGCTATCTCCAGAAGCCCCGGGTAGAAAGTAGCATTAATAGGATACTGGGGAAACAGTCTGAGTTGGGTTTGTCATATTTTTTGCCAAATGAACTTCTCACCTCATGGGCTCAAATTCAGTCAGCTCGCCTCCAAAGCATTGTGACATCATGCTGACACTGTTTGGCATGGCGTCATCATATTGCAGCACTGCCCTGCAGGAGCCACCATCAGAGGATCCTATCCTGAGCCCAAGTGGCAGCTGAAGACTAGTGACAAGGACAGACCAAGAAGAGGCCTGCAATCAGTGGGTCCCACTTCCCTACACTGCCTTGCACTTGTTGTGCCATTTAGAGCCATGCAAAATGGGCAAGCACACAGTTTAAACTGTTACTGGGACACAAGGTGCAACACATCTATTAAGAGAAGGCTAGACATGCATGTGGTTGGGGTCGTCTGTCCCCAGCACTCTTTCCTGCCCAGGGAAGAGGGTTGGACTCAATGATCTGCTAAGGTCCCTTCCCACCCAAACATCTGTGAATATATTAAGAGGACATCAGCCCCTAAGATCCCATCCCAGCAGTACAAGGAGGCAAGAGCTGTGCACTTTGTCCAGCCGCACTTGCCACCATTACTTCATCCCTGGTTTGATTCTCATTGTTTCCCTGTGGATCCCAATATATGGTTGGGATTGGGACCATGGATAAACACTTATTTGCATGAAGGGAAAGCAAAAGGAAGGTTGAGTGACTGCAGCAGATCTGAATGAAAATACAAACTCTTCAATAATTCAGACCACCTTGCATCTAGGAAAGCCCTAATGTTCACCGTGCCCTTTGCAACATGGCACAACAGAGCGGGAAGAGCAGCACAAAAATTAGTGGAGCAAGAAATTCCAAATGATGTGGAAATCATGATTATGGGGAAGAAGAAATCCTTGACTTTCAGTGATACCAGAACACCACACTTCTGGTATTCAGCTAATTAGAGTAAGCAGGAGAAGAGTAACACCTTAGAAATCCCAGTACAGTATCAAGTGGGTGAGTGGGCAATGAAAAAGCAGGTCAAGTGAATTCTGGAGGAAACTCAAGGGAGGGAGATGCCATCTTCACTTTTCACTGCAGCTCCCTCTTCCTCTCTTTCCTTCAAGAAGGTGCTATGCAAGCTTCTATCACCCAGCCCTGCCAATATTTTTCAGCCCTGCTCTCTAGCATTCCCTGGTAGTCTAGCAAAGACCCTTGCACAGTTGTGCATCCCTCCATCCTGTTTTTCCTGGTCTTAGCAGGGATTTGCAGTCATGCTGAACTGTGGTTTGCTTAATGCCCAGATACCACGGTGATGATTGCTGTGTGAATGTGAGGGTTATTTAGTGACATGACCTGCCCACTTCATCTCTGAGAGGAGAAGCCCCAAACCTCACCAGGACTTTTGAAATTGGGTCTCTAGCAATAAAAACAGGTAATGTTTATATCCCACCCTCCCCCAACATCCTCCCCAGATCAGATTCCCCCATTAACGCAGCAGGCAGACACCCCCTTCACTTCTTGCTCTAGTGTATTTGCTTGTCTCGTGATACTTGGCAAACATGTCGTAAGGCCACGGCTTCACCTGAGTGCCCCCTTCTGCCAACCTCCAGCACTTGGCAGGCAAGACAACAAGAGACATGGTCGGGGAACTGCCACAGAGGTCTCCCATCCTCCTGCCAAAGTGACACAAAGTGGGGATACCCTTGGGCCCACACAATAGAGGGCACAGCAACCCTGGCAGCAGAAGACACCCAATCTCACTGTCTTCTTCAGTCCTCTAGGTGGTAGGAGAGATACTTAACTCCCCACTAATTATTAATTTCCTGCATTTGATCTTAATTGGGCTCTCTCCTAGCCAGATTTTCCCAGGACCTCCATCAGCACTGCCCTTCCTCCAGCTCAGCCCCTTACCAGTCCCTCCCCTGCACCCTGTCCACTGAGGCTTCTCCCACCCCATGTGGCACCCTCAGAGCCCTCCTCACAGACTGCTCCCCCACCGGGTAGTTAGGACCTGGTCCTGGGAGATAATAGGTTTAAGCTCCCTCAGGAAGTGAGGCAGAAT
>NW_017728916.1:2764344-2832058 GCF_001723895.1 Crocodylus porosus
CCCACCCACTGCTTCCCCTAACCCTGCTGTCTTCTCTCTCCTCTTCCACTGCCCTCACCCTATCCCCTCCTCCCCCACTTCTACTGCCTTACCCTCCCTGTCTCTCCCTAGGCCAGCTCCCCATTCATTCCAGCAGTGCACAGCTGGCTGGGCCTGCCCACAGGGAGCTGGAGCAGAGCACAACTGCCTGCAGCTGCCTGGGAGGGGATGAGAAAGGGGCGGTTGAGATCTCAGTGTGAGGGAGAATGGAAAGCAAGCAGGCATGCATGGGGGCAGGAAAGCAAAGAAACCATGAACAGAGAAGAAGAAAACAAAGGAAGAAGGTAGTAGTAAGAGGAGAGGGAAAGAGCATCCAGGGGGAACAGGTGAGGGGCTGGCAGGAAAACTAGGGGCACTGGCATGTCCCCTCCATGTGGCTGCCAGGTAGGGAGAATGCTTGCCCCCTGCTCCATACTGCCCCCCCCCCCCGCTCTGTGCCACACAGCACTGGGTGCTTTGGCCCAGCTGTGAGAGACATGCTGCGCAGGAGCCAGAGAGCAAAGGCAGCAGCTGCTTGTTTCTCAGCCTGACCCAATGAAGGCAGGGTTGGAAGGAACAGGCTGTTGCTGGAGAAGCCAGGCTGTGTCACTTGTGTGTGCCACAATGAGCCCAGATGCTGGAAAGCAATTAGCCATTGGCAGCAAGAGGAGGAGGGAAAGAGATGCTTGCCATTACTAATCCGCAGTGCTGGGGGGCTGGGAGAGGGACCTGGGAAACAATTAGAGCCATCGGATTCATTTATTGGAGCAGAGTGCCTCAGGGCACTGATTTGCCAGTTTTATTTGCCTATAAAACAGCCTGAGCACTTATGGTGCTGTATGAATAATAAATATGCAGGCATAATCAATAATAGCAGAAGAGCTAAGTTAGGCCTGCGCTGGGAACTGAGCTCCTTTGAAGCCCTCTGCTGACTTGCCCTCCACCACACCAGGCTCAAAGCAGAGCTCTGCCCCATCTGTCTGTCGTCTGTGTCACTACCTACCCAGTTGCCCTGTTTGCCCAGCTCTCCTACACTCCTTTCCATGAGTTTGCATAGAGCAGCCTCCTCCCTGGCTACCACACTCAGATTAATTTAAATCTCCCCTTTTCTCCCTTGCTGGCTACCAGAAAAGAGCAGCTAATAATGATGAAGTAGGAGCTGCAGCTGAGGTGTGACTGCTTGAGTGCTATCATCAAGTTGCAGGCTGCTCTTCTACCTTTTTCTCACCTGCTGTTCTTTCATTTTTGCTGTGGTTTAATTTATTCCACCACATTGTACAGGTAGCTCCTTCTCCACCTTCCTCAAGATGATTTTTCCCTCTCTTAACTCACCGTGTCAGTCCCTTTAAGTCCAACTGAGGGTAGTTCACACAAACAAGCATAAGCCTGAAACGTACTGCAGAGGCTTGTGTAGCCCTATCCACTCCCTCTATAGCCTATGCCCTCCTCCTCCTGCTTTTTGTCCTTGTTTAATATCGCTAAGATGTAACAGACAGGGACTGTCTTTGTAAGGGTTTGTACATTGTTGGCCACAACAGTGTCTCAATGTTGACGGGTGCCTGAAGGCATTTCTGCAATAAAAAAAAAAAGAGGTACATGTATCTGGACAGGGGAAACTCCCTCTTACATTTCAGGGCTGGGGTGAAATATGAAATATGTTTGTTTTTTGAGTTCACTGGAAGCAGCAACAATGGAGTGGGGTGAAAGAGACAGAGAGATCCTGTTTCTTAATGACAGGGTCTCTGTTCAGTTCTGGATACAGGCTTCCAGTCATGACTGAGGTGCACGGGGAATGAGAGATATAGACACCTTGTACACAGAGGCTATATGAGAAACACAGCCATGTGGGTTGGAGACTCCTCACAAGGGAATCTGTCAGCCTTTAAACAGGTGCAGGCCAGTAGCATATGCATATGCTTCCTCCTAGTGAGAAACTACAGACCCAGACCACAATCACTTCTGCAGTGTACCCTATCTCAGGAAAGGAGGGGAGAGGGTAAGGAAGATCACCTGGAAAATGCTACATTTAATCATTAATAAGGGAGGAGTTAGACATCTAATAACTGTGAATTTGGCCTTGATTCTTCCAGAGCCCCTAGACTTGCTCAGGGATTGCATGTGATGCCATGTCAGTAGGAATCCTTGGGAAAGTCTTTTTGCATGATTTATTCGTATTATAGGTATTTCACTATGCTGGCTATAATTACAGTTAAACATCTGAGGGGAAATAAGAACGAAATCTCCCAACCACTTTAAAGAGAGACTTTCATTGAGGGAAGCAATAAAACATGCCATGCTTAAACAAATCCCTTTTACCTTTCATCATTTTCCTTCACAGCCCTGGCTAATTATCAAAGCTATCTATGTTTCAGGAATGGGATTTACCCCCTCCTAGGCCCCTCTTCACCTCCTCTGCCATCCTGCTCTATAATCATATTTCTATATGTGTGATGTACCAAGCAAATCCAATAAAATAAGTCACCCACAGCCTTTTTGGTGGTTGCCAGGTGGCTTGGCCTAAATGAGTCCACTGACTCTCTGCTAGGTCCTCGATCCGGACTCTACGTCATATGAACTACCAGCCCACTTGGCACCAACTAGCTCTCTCTTTGGCCGACTTGACAGACTAAGCAGCTAAACAGGACCTAGACAAGTCACTCAGCCCTCGCTGCTACAGGGGGTTCCTCAAGGGGAGATTTGGTATGCTGGAGTGGCAGCGTGAGCTTGCCTTCCTGCTCTTTGTGCTGCATCTCTTCTGTGAATAACAGATGCCTTTGGTTTCTGGGACTGTCAAAGTGGCACTCTCCACCAGCACAAAATTCACCCTACAAAGGTTTTGAGAGAAAATAAAAATGAACAAAGACAGGAATCTGACCTTGCTGCAGGGCAGAGCAGAAAGGGACTCAAAAAAGAGAGGGGTGAAAGGCTTCTATTGAAATTCCAGTCTCCAAGATACTTCATCATGTTTGAGGGAAATACAGTTAAATCAAACTGTCCTTTTGTTTGTGTATCCCATGTTGTAGGGGCTTGTTTGCTCTCGAGTGGCTGGAGGCCTGAAGGACACTGTGGTCCTAGCCATATCACACATGCTTTCTGAATGTTTCCCACTTGTGCCGTTCTACCAGTCATGATAAAAACACAGGTAGCCCATCAATGTGATTGTAACACTCTTCACAATAAGTCTAGAAATCAGGATGGCTGAAAGTGGGAGTCAGTCACCAGCACCTTATTTACGCTAACACTTCATTGCTACCACTTGTGGGCAACTGCAGGAAAATGTTTAGTGCTGACAAGACCTGCTACCGGCTACAGGAAATTCCCAATTACCCAAGTGCTAGAGCAGGTACTATTGCATTCAAATCTCCCAGCTTCAAAACAGCCATTAGACTCCTGATATGCTGTATTCTACTTAAGCACATCAGCTAAGTGCATAATTCTCTTAACCCTTAACTATTTGAGTTGGTCTAATAAAAGATATCGGATTTACCCAAAGAACCTTTTCTGCCTACGTCCTTAGACCAACACAACTACAACCTACACCCCTAATTCTCTTAACTGCATTACGCTAGGTTGGTCCTGGTTTTTTTGCCTAGTGCTTATATTATAAAAACAACCACTTATTTGCATATTCAGTAGGCACATAGGAACTCTTAGGCCCCAATTTCCTCTTTGTAATGTAATTATATTCCTTTTAACTACAAAACTGGTGAAAATGACTATGAGCTGTCAATTCTAAGGCTTCTAAAGCAGCCTTGATCTGACTACATCCTCTCAATTTTAAGGCTGCTGTTGGAGGCAAAATGCCCTCTTAGAAACAAAGACAGGAGACTTAATAAAGTGTGAAAAGCTTAGGGCAGGCTGGTCCTGTAATTAAGAAGCATTGTTTACACTGAGTGTTGGTAACTTCATACTCCAGGTAAATACACAGGTTTTTTTCTGCTGTGCATTTATATCTTCCCGTGCTAGCTGTGGTAGCTGTTTGGATCACACAACTTTTATATACTCACTTGCCCGTTTCTCTTGAAATACGGCAGGAAAACTGAGGGAAATTTGAGTGAAGCCATTCAAATAATGATATAGTGAATGCAATAGCAGGCAAAATGCTTCTTCAAGCAGTAAAAATGATCCGGTAAAACCTTAGGCCTTTCATGAGTCCATTCGTTTTTCTCCTCAGGGATGCCAGCTGAGGCGCTGGTGCTGTCTAGTCACTGGAACATACACACAGACGTATACTGCCAGGGCACCTCCCAGGGGCATGGGAGATACTGAAGAATTGGCAACAAGCTGCTTACAAAAAATAAACCCAATAATTTAGCAAGAAGCAGGAGATGATGAATTGAAACAAAGGTGGGGAATAGGCTGGCCTGGGGAATGAAGCAGTAAGGGAAGGCAGTGCTGTAAATCAATGTACAGGGAAGCTGTAGACATTATTTGAGAAGAGAAAACCAGGGGTATGACTGTTTAAGTGAGATTTTGGGGAGTGAAAATGGCAACTTCGAGGCAGATTTGTGCTTCCTGGGCCCCTTGATGGGCCAGATGGTCTTTCCAAGAACCAGCTATGTTCCTGTGTTCTTATGTAATCAGCACTTTCTTCCTAATCTCAAAGGAAAAGCAAAAGGGGGAAAATGTTCAAGTAAAATTTCCCTTTGTTCTTAAAAGCAGAAACAGCTGCTGTGATTTATGGCAGGCTGATTGGCCAAGGCGGTAGCCAGGGAGAAAACTCCGCCCTCTGAAGGAGGAGCCATTGCAGCCAATGGGAATAACTGCCTGAAATTTAGAAAGAGATGCATAATTCAAGTTGTCAAAATAAAAAGGTTGAAAGGAACAGGGAAGCAGGGAGAGAAGGAGAATGAAGGGAATTGCTATTGCAAGTGAAAGAAAATAGCTTTACCCTTAATGCAGTAGGATTCCTGAATCCATCTGTGTCTCTTGGACCAAGACTTGCTAACAGAAGGAGGAAGGAAAAATGTAGAAATAAAAAAAATGTAAAAATCCTCAAGCGCAGAGTTTTCAAAGTTCCAGCAGCATTGGCAATAGCCAGCCCGAATCCTGGGGATTGCCCTCCCCAAATTCAAAGCCAATTACGTGAATTGCTGATCCTGTATGAAGTTCTGTTCTGCAGGGAGACCTGGTTTTACTTCATTTAAGCACGTGTTGGCAACAGTGATCCATAGAATGGCAATGATACTACAGTTGAAGAGGAGCAAGAATACACCGCCTTGTCCTACTGAGAACATGGTTCATATGAAAGAATGGAAGACCCTCACTTAGGCTCACTAGGCACAGGAGCCAGGACCGGAATAGAAGGAGTTGGGGGATGTGGGTAGCGGCATGGCAGGCTCAAGAGTGAAGTGCGTTGGCAGCAGTGCAATGGAAGATGCACGCTGTCTTCCCATACGCCTGCTTGTAGCCAACACTGTTAGCCCTCCCCGCCCCCCCACCCACCCCATCTCCATAGCACCAAACTTGCCTTGTTGCACTAAGCAAACTTGGCAGAAGCAAAAGAAGGAAGCAGAAAGACTGAAACCCTTACAGATACAGAGAAGGCTGGGAAACTATCTTTCTTGGACAAAATAAGGTACAAGGAAGTGTAGACGCGTCTGGGAAGGAAGCCCATGTTCTGGGGCCAAGAGCCAATTCTCAAAGATGTTTACAAATGAAATAAAGTAAATGTAGTTGGCAGGAGGCCTTGAGGACTTCCACAGGATTAGCATGCAGCATCAACTGGCCCTCTCCATGCTGCTCCCTGGCAGCCTGATTGGAGACTGAAGAAAGGGAACACCCCTCACTCACGTAATGCAAGCTGGACATACTCAATGTGAGGATGATGCACTGCTTCTGAGGATGCTCAGGACAGGCAGAGGAACCATTATTTAGCCTCCTCGGAGACAGATGCCTCCCCATTCCTGGAATTGCCTCAGAGTCTCTGTCTGCTTCACCTGTCCACTCATGGATGTCATTGCTGATTTGGGAAGGATACCAGCTGTGAACCAGGAGGATCTAAGCGTGATTTGTCTTTCTCTCCAGCCCCACTATCAAAGGAGAAGGCTGGGCCAGGTCCATTTTTAAGAGGGTGAAATGGGACTGTCTCATCAGCCAGGGTCCTACTCTGGGGTGAAGTTCTGCTAACTAAGCACCTTGTGCTTCCTACTCCAGCCCCTTTCCTGCCCCCAGCCCCAATTCTCTGTCTCTCCAGTTCACATGTCCAACCTTCCTTGTGCAGACACGCACCATTGCTCAGACATATTCTGCTCCTATATTCTTGCCCTCAGCTATTTACCACCTTCCCATCTGCAAACATCCCTTGCATTGCACCTTTTTGGTGCTCAGCCCCAAGCTAAAATCACTGTTTTTCTACTGAAACAAATCAGGGCTCCAGGCACTGCAGCCCAAAGGCACAGAGTGGAAATGGAGGAGGGGTGCTGCTCTCCAAGTCAGCACGTTTTTTGCAGAGGAGAGAGGCTTTTGGCAGGTCAGTCCTGTGGACATGCCAGCATGACAGGCCGCTTGCCAGCTGTGTGCTTGCCACTGGCTGCCTTCTGGTTTGAGTTACCCAGGGCTGGTCACATTCCAGTGCTAAGTGCATTTTTCTTCCCTTCCCGCCCCTTTTGATTTAGTGCTTTTGAAAAGTTGCAAGATGTGGCCTCCAAGCTTAGAGCTGTGGCTCAGGTACATAGCCATTAAGCAGAGAGTTATCACACTGTGTTAGCCTCTCCTTAGTGACATACTATGAGCTTGACCAGGAAGTAGAGAGCTGTTCTAGGAATAATGTGAGGTAAATCCATTTTTGTGTATATTGATACCTAAACCTTTTTGCAGGGAGCTGACTGCAGCTCCTCATGAAGACTCAGGTGCATGAAACTGCTCAGACTGCAGGATGTATGGTGACATCTTCCTGTTTGTGCCCAGCTGCTCTTCAGTAGCGGCAGGTGGGCACATGGGTGACAGGATCTCAGATCTCTGATCTCAGCAATGCAGTGCCTCTAGGGGCAAAACGCAGCTGCTGTTTGGGGCATAACAGCTGCGGGCACGCAGTCTCAGGTACTGGGTCCCAGTTAAGCAAGAAAGTAGCTTTTTTTACCCAGCAAGTGGGCTGGCATTTTACCTGTCAGTTGAGTCAGAAGAGTGCATCAAGCGGTGCAACTCCAGGGATGGATATAAGCCAGATTCTGGTCTAGGATATCAAAATATAGGCTTCTGACTGCTCTTCATTCCACACTACTAGGAAAATGGGGAAACACACTGATGTTTTTTGGGGAAGTAGGTAAACTGCATCTTGTGATAACATCTGTGACAGAAGAAAATACTGGGGTGTTTCCAAAAATCCTGAGAAACCAGGAATGTCTTTTCTAGATGGAGCCCCATCCATATATGAAATTAAGAGCTATGGTGTTTTCTTCACCGCTACCACCCTTGCTCTCCACATACACACACACACCAGTCAATTTATGAAAAATTGTCATTGAAAACATAAGAAGGTAATAAAAACAACTAATTTGTTCATTTTGACACCTTAACTGATTATGGCCTAATATGAAAAAGAACACTTTACAAAGAATAGGATCAGTTTTCAATGGGTTCAATTTTGAATTTGAAGCAAAATAAAAAAATGCTCAAATTCTCCAAGCACTAGAAATGCTATAACAAGTATTTTCCTTCTCTTTCCAGAGTCCTTTTGTGCAGCCAAAAACTGCAATAATGCCCGCTGTCTTAATGACATCTGTGCTTGCAGGCACAGTCAGGGCCACAAAGAGAAACAGAATACATCCTCGGTTATCAAAATGCTAAGAAAAGCCCTCACTGAAAAAGCTGCCCAGATAACTGAATTCATTCAGATACATGACATTACAGTACCTTTTGGGGGACCATAAAAGAAAATCACAGAATTCAAAAGTTCCAAGACTGTATTTAAAGTGAACATGCAACCTTTTTCCCCATGTAAACTTTTTCTTGTGCTTTCCCTCCAGTTTGCTCATTGTAGCTACTGTACTGTAGTTACCAAGACATATGTAATACAGGGCATAGCTTCAAATCAAAATGGTGGTGATTTGGTTTGCCATCCAGATATAACTGAGAATGTATTGCACATTCAGAGGTTTTCTGGTGGCCTGGATGGAAACAAAGTTCTGGAATTTCCTCACCTGTCCCATATGGAGCAGCTCTTGCGAGATTTCCGGCCAAGCTTCACAGCTGTGAAATCTCAGGAGACTCCAGAGAAACAACTGTGGTTTAGGGTGATGTTCTAGAGCATCTGAAATCTGACCACCACCAAGGCAAAGGGGGGGGAACTGAAAAAGAAGGGCTAATGTGAAAATAATAAATTGCAAACATTCCTGTGGTAAAAATGGATTCCCTGCCTCCTTTTATCCCTGTGTATTGTCTTCGCAGCAGTCATCTGTGAAATTATGCTGTTATTGAAGTAATTCTGGGTGTAATTAGAGTTAATAATTCAGTATTTTATTTCTGTCCTCCAATTACAGCATGGAAAAGAAAAATAAAATCCAGTCAGCAAAAGCATTTTTTCCCCATTTTTTCCTGGCAAAAATAGCCACAAAATTACTTGTGTGTGTCAGGCCCCCTGCTGTGACAGCCACGGTGCCAGCCTGGATCTCGCATTCTGCCAGCTGCTCAGCCCACGTGCATCCCTTGCTGTGCTGTCACGGACCCTTCTTTCTACAACTGTTTCTTGCCCAGGGTCCTCATTGTCCGTACCACTGAGTCAGGCCAGATCAACCACTAGCCCTGCTTGACTCTCTTTCTGCCAGCCTTCCGGTCCCCTGTTTGCACCTGCCTGCATTCCCTTGCAGCACTCAGTGTTGGGCCTTCCTGGAAATTCTTGCTGGCTATACTGATGAGCCCTACTAGTTCACACTGAAGGTCTCTGAAAGCCATACCCATCCAACACCTGGTTGCTCTGCATAGAAAGAACCGGTAGTTTCCAGTCGTTAGTAGAAAAATACCCTGTCTTGTAGGCAGCACAGGTTTTGTCCCCATTGGCAATCTCGTCAGAGAGGTCAGGAACCAAATGGGCTTGGAGCCAGTGAAGTAGCCTTTCCATGTAGGCAGAATGAGATGGGAGGATTTGCTGCCTGTGCCTTTCTCTGGAGGTATGCAAGTTGGACGTCTAGTGTCTTGGCAAGGTCACAAATGGGTGAAAGGTTTCAGTACCACGGGATGTAAAGGAGCAAGGTATGATGCATGCTGAATTACCCTTGGCCATCCTCCAGTTGAGTGTACGTGTACAATGACCATAATTTGCCAGGGTTCCTGAGTTAACTCCTTGGAAGAGCCACCCATCTGCTGGCTGGCTCTAGAAGGCTGAGCCTGTGCCCAGCCTGCATGTTGTAGAGCTCAGAGATCTGGTTCCTTCTTGGCATTTATAACATGCCCTTGGCTATTCTTGATTTGATTGCATTTGCCTGTTTGAAACATTAAAGAACTTTTCTGTTAAATTATTTGGAATTAAGTTTGGCAGCTGTGCCCTTTGGGAGGGATCGGATTGATTTCCGACATGAAATGAGTTTGGAGGGGGCTCAGTCTGGTTCCACATGCTAATTATCCTCTGCAATAATTAAAGGCATCAGCAGTTTGGGGGGATGAAGGTTTACCTTGGGAGGCAGAAGGAAGGTGAGTTACCCTGGGGGTTGTACCCAGGCCCAAAGCTGGGCTTGTCCTTTTGAAACAGGATTAGGGCAAGGGAGGCACACGGCACAGGAATTATTAGAGCAGGAAATTTCAAATGATATGGAAATAATCTTCTGAGTGTGAGTTTATTTTGGAACTTTAGACTTAATAATTCAGCACTTCTGGGATTTGGAAAGTGAAGTGACAAAGATTAAAGGCATATTGTCAGGTTCACGATCCGATATTTTCAAACAACACATTTCCTTACCTGGGTTACAAACACAGTGGGACCTTATTTGTACTTCACTAATTCCCACGCTCCAAAATCCACAGGCACAAAACGTCCATCTTTCCCTGCTGTGCAACAAAGATTTAATAGCCGGGATGGTGCTGTAGTGAGGTCTCATATTACTAAGACTAAAATATTCTTCAGAACATGTGCTAGCATATTATGGAGTATAATCATAAATAATTAAAAGTTAGCTACACTTGTCAAGTAAATGAACAAAGTATGTTTTGTGATGCATTATCCTTGCTCTATCTTGCCTGTGTTTGTCACTTGCTATTAGAACTGGGCAAACTATTTATAGCAAACAATTTATTCAAAGCTTTTGGCCCTGTTTAGACTGTTGTGAATTCTGCACAAACAAACTTTGGTTCTTTTACTCATTTGTTCACTCTTTAGCATTTCCCAGAAAACATTTCACACATGTGAATGTGGGTCACCTGTGAGCTGTGTCTGTCTCTTGGCTTTTTTGTTTTTCCCACTCTGAGTGATCACTTGAGGCCCTGCTGTGCAGTTCCTGCAGCACACCACAGGCCATCAAGCTGGCTTAATGCGTTACCTGGGATTTCCATCCCCAAGGACATGGGGGATTTCTCAGGTGACAGAACTATGGGAGAAGGAGCCTCCAACACTATTTTGAGATGTCTCCCTAAAAGCTTTAAAGCTGGGAACTGACCTTGGAGACAACCCCCATATAGGCTTTATTCCTTTTTACCATGAGCTAGTATGTGATTTCCCCCAAGCCCTTTCCATTAGACTCCATTCCAGGGGGACAGTCTTGTCTTTCTCATCACATTTTTAAGATGATTTTGCAGGACCCCTAAGCCCTGTCCCTTCCCTGTTTATTGATGGCTGGACCATTTAATGCTCTTATCCCCAGGCCACTGGGGCAGACGGGAGAGACAGAAAGGAACTCTGGACTCAGCCGAAACTAAGAGGCGTGTCCAACCTGGAACATACCCAAGAAGCAAGAGCCTCCTGAGGAAGTCGAGGCATCTGGGGTAAGGATGCTTGGGGGCATCTCTAATTTGGACTTTGGCCATTGAAGCAGGATTTTACATGACCAAACAGTTGTTCTTTGTGGCTGGTTTTATGGCAAATATGCGGAACAAGCAACTCAAGAGGGGGATTTCAGAGCAAGCTTTTAATGCTCACGTTGCTGCTATTTCACTGGTTGGTTTATTTTTCATACACCAATTTATTGCCTTTTTTTTCCAAATTCATTTTAAAAGCAGATTTTCTGTTAACTCATTGCCTGCTGTAAAGGCTTACACTGCAAGCTTGCTTTATAGCACCACAGCAGATGAAGCAGAGCTTCTAGCAGATGAAGGTGAGTTACAAAAAAAATCACCCACCACCTATGTGGGCTTCATGGCTCAGTGATGTGTGGCACCATTCCCATCAACGCCCCCTCTACTGGAGTCATGCCAGAACCAGGAAACCTCAGGGTGCCTGCTATCTGAACACCATATTGCAGCAGGCAAAGCACAAGCTGTTGAGTTGGGATTAAGCCTTTAAGTGGCCAAGATATATACCCAAAACTCACAGGAAGCATGTTAGCCTACACGCTGGCTTCTGTTCCCATCAGATTTCTGGTGAATGTCGAGTTTCCCCAAGTCAGGAGCATGTCAAGGAGAACTTCTTTGTAGGCTGGCACCTATGTCAATGGGCACGTTTAAAACATCACAGATGGACACACAGACCCACTGCAGCTGGGCTTTATTTTTAGCTTTAAGTAGGTAAGAGGAGAAAAGAAAATCCCAGGCTGATTGTTTGAACTGTAATGCTTTCCAGATCGGGATCAAAGGCCAGAAGGGAAATATTGCAGGTCTGTGTTAGAAGCAAACCCCAAATGTACCCCAGAGGCAGGAAAGACGCTCTACTTCCCAACTGCCTGTGTCCAGACAGAGCCTGCCACTCCTTTGTGTACCCCCTGCGCTAATTGAATTAGTTCCTGGTTTGCCCAGAAGGAACCAGCCTCCCAATGAGAAATGAATGGGGCTGCAGCACTTCATAACCAGACTTGGTCTGTAGACAGGATGTTTCTCATGCATTGCTCAAGAAAAGACACAAGGGAGAAAAAGAGGAGGTAAGGAATGCTAGCATAAGACAAGCAGTGGTTTTCTTTAAGTTATTCAGACACTGAAAAACGAGCAGAAGCCGGGAATGGGTTTCCTTCACCCTTGGACTCCAGATGAAGGTGAAGAAAGAGACAAATCTGAATCTGACACATCATGTAGAATACCCAAATGACCTGTTGGAGCTAACAAATATCTGACTGACTTTTGATCCTAATTTTGAAGGCCAATATTGTGGGAACTACCACATGCTAAGCATGATTACATTTCTAGGTGTCACCTCATATTGCCATCACCCCAAAAACCATGCAATCTCATAGTTTCATAGTTTGTAGGGTCGGAAGAGACCTGAGCAGATCATCAAGTCTGACCCCCTGCCATGGCAGGAAAGAGTACTGGGATCAAACCACCCCAGCAAGGTGATTGTCTAGCCTTGTCTTAAAGACCCCAGGGTAGGAGCCAGCACCACTTCACTTGGAAGTTGGTTTCAGATCCTAGATGCCCTGACCGTGAAGTAGCACCTCCTGATATCTAATCTGAATTTACCTTCTGCCAGCTTGTGACTGTTATTCCTAGTCACTCCTGGTAGTGCTTGGGGGGACCAGGGACTCCCCCAGTGCCGGCTGGTCCCCTCTGACTAGTTCGGAACAGGCCACTAGATCCCCCCTCAGCCTTCTCTTGTGGAGGCTGAACAGGTTCAGGTCCCATAGTCTTTCCTCGTAGGGCCTGCCCTGCTGCCCCTGGATCATGCAAGTGGCCTCCTCTGGACCCGCTCCATGTTGTCCACATCCCTCTTGAAGTGCGGTGTCCAGAACTGGACACAGTACTCCAGCTGCAGCCTGATGAGTGCCGCATAGAGGGGGAGGATCACCTCCTTGGACCTGCTCGAGATGCATCTGTGGATGCATGAAAAGGTGCAGTTGGCCTTCCTGACTGCATCCCCACACTGCCGGCCCATGTTCATCTTGGCACCAATGATGACTCCAAGATCCTTTTCTGCCACTGTGCTGACGAGAAGGGAGTTCCCCAATAGGTATGGTGCCGGTTGTTCCTCCCCAGGTGCAGCACCTTGCACTTATCAGTGTTGAATCCCGTCCTATTCTTGTCCGCCCACCCATGTAACCTGTCTAGGTCCAATTGTAGCCTATTCCTTCCTTCTAGCGTGCCTAACATCCCCCCACATCTTAGTGTCATCAGCAAATTTGAACAGGGTGGTTTTTACCCCCTCGTCCAAGTCACTAACGAAGATGTTAAACAGTGTGGGCCCGAGGACCGAGCCCTGGGGGACCCCACTGCCCACGTCCCTCCCATCCACCACCACTCTCTGGGTGCAGCCCTCCAGCCAGTTGGCGACCTATTTGACTGTGTAGGTGTCAACACCACAGTCCCCCAGTTTCTTAATTAGAATGGGGTGAGAGCCAGTATCAAAGGCCTTCCTAAAGTCCAGAAAGACTACGTCCACTGCTACCCCTGCGTCTAAGGATTTGGTGACCTGGTCGTAGAAGGCCACCAGGTTGGTCTGACAGGACCTGCCTCTAATGAGCCCGTGTTGGTTGCCCCTAAGCATAATCTTCCCTGCTGGCCCCTCATGGACGTGTGCCAGGATAATTCTCTCAAAAAGCTTGCCCAGGATCGAGGTAAGACTAACTGGCCTACAGTTTCCTGGGTCCTCCTTCCTCCCCTTTTTTGAAGATGGGAATCACATTGGATCTCTTCCAGTTGTCTGGCACCACACCAGAGCACCATGAGTGCTCATAAAGCCGTGCCAGGGGTCCTGCAATGACCTCAGCTAATTCCTTCAGCACTGGGGTGGAGATCGTCCGGCCCAGCCGATTGGAATACATCCAGTCCCTCCAGAAGTTCCCTGACTAGATCCTCACTAACTCTTGGCCTAGGTGCACCTCCCCTGGGGCCTAAGGGGGGCCCAGTGTGGGAGGCTTTGATCCATGTTGGGATTACCTCCCTTTGGGCTTGGAGGATCATCTCCTTAAGGAGCAGCCACTCTTCTTGGACACCTGGCTCCCCTCCCCTCCGAGACCTCAGAGCTTCCCTTACTATTCTCCTTAGGTCATCTCTGACATCACTTCCTGAAAACAAGACTTTCAGGCGGAGAGCTCCCTGGTATGATCCCATTCAGGGCAGCTTTCGGATCTAGAAAGAAGTGAGACCCGCAGATATTGGCACTGTCCCCTTTGTTCTTCAAGTCAAGTGGGTCTATCTGCAGTCCTGATACTAGTGCAGGCCCAAAGCAACCCGCCTCCAACGATGGAAAGTGACTCAGTAAGCACCGAGAAGTGGCTTTGGCTCACCTCATGCTTGAGGTGGAATGTCTGGCATCTTCCCTACTCAGAGGCTTTAGGGTGACGTGTTAACCCACCAGCCGCCGGCCACAAGAATGTAGCTAGGGGCAAGAAGAGATGCGAGTTCAGCTGTCTGATGGAACTGAGCCCCAGATATTATGAGGTTGACACACCCAGGATCTGAGTTTCCAACCTACGCCACACTCCAGGAAAGACAAGGAGCGGGAGGCGGGGAATTTGACTGGAGGCTGGTGTCTCATCCTGGCATCCTCACTCTGGCCTAGGCTGGTGCTGGTGCAAACGAAAGGGATTTTCCAAACATGATAGCAGCCATATTGCTGGAGGCCATCCTGTTCTTGCTGCCTCTAAACAAGTGCACTACATGAAGCATTAGGCTGGATAAGCAACATAACAGGCTGCACTCCAGTCTCAACCCTTCCCTGTCAAGTCCACAACAGACATGTTTAGCTCTTGGACATAGTTGTAATGCTGTCGGTATCTCTGATTTGTCTTTGCCCTGAAGCTTCTGGTGAACTCCTAGTTCCCCTCTCCTGCATGCGGTTAGTCAGGAAATTCAGCCCAGTCATCACAGTCAATTAGTATAGTTACTAATGAAACCTCACCTGGGAAGGTGAGGGATGGGCTCTGGGGTGCAGGACTAACCATATATGGGGAAGCCAGATGGGAGAGCTCTCTTGGTTCAAGACTGAGGGCAGCAAAAGGGGGAAGTGTTTCACAGCTTGCTGTCATGTAAGGCAAGGCCAATGTTCAATAAAAGTCCACACTTAAGCTATTTTACCAGCCCCAAGTGTTCAAGAATCATTGGTAAGACTCCTCACTGCACCCCAAATCACAGCTGAAAATCACAAGGCATTTTTTCTTTTAAAAATAAATAATAAAGGTGTCTCATCACTGTGTTTCAGAGACTTGGTGTGAACCAAATTCAGACTTTTCTCTGCTGCCGCAAGTGGTATTTGCTTGTTTGTTCTCTTGAAAACTGAGAATCTCTTGTGATCCCTCGGTTGCCGCTTTAAGAAACCGCAACCACGAAATAGTCATGAGTATCATCAGATCTGGCAAAACTGTCATTCTGTCACAATGGTAGAAAATCTGTTCCTGTTCCAAATGGCTGGCAGAGTGGGTAGAGCATCCATGTGAAAGCATGGGTGATCCACATCTCTGTCCAAATAACCAGCTACTCATCCAAATAACCAGCTAGCTTGCAAACTGCCTATCCCCAGAATGGGCAGCCCCTGGTACAACATATGACCTGGACATTCGGCATGGTTAGGGGCTTACAGGACAAGCCGTATGAGGAGAGACCGAGAAACTTGGACTTCTTCAGCCTCCACAAGAGAAGGTTGAGAAGTGATATTGTGGCCGCCTAAAAATTAATTAGGGGAACGCAGCAAGGGATCGGAGAGTCTCTGTACACCCCGGCACCTCTTGGGGCAACAAGAAGCAATGGTCACAAACTGACAGAGAGCAGATTTAGGCTAGTTATCAGGAAAAACTTCTTCATGGTAAGGGTGGCCAAAATTTGGAATGGGCTTCCAAGGGAGGTTGTGCTCTCCCCTACCTTGAGGGTCTTTAAGAGAAGGCGCTCTTTCTTGCCTAGGCAGGGGTTGGCCTCAATGATCTGTTGAGGTCCCTTCCGACCCCAACATCTATGAATCCATGAATCTACATGGCATTTTTCTACCCATGTATCTGCACCCTATCTGGAATGGGTCTTTATCTTCTTGGCCCATTTAGTCATTGGTCTCTCTACTGAACAGCTCAGCAAGAGGGCCAATTGGACCCAATTATTTCTGGCGGCTTTTGGATGCGGACATCTACTCAGTAGAAAATGGACTGAGACTGGCCTAACTAATTTCACTTCCTCTCAGTTACTAGCTCTCTGGACTCAATTTTAACTGGTGGGCAAGAGATGAAAAGCTCCTTATCGCATTGCTAATCACTCTGAGCCATCCATTCCCTTTCACCCTGACCTCTGCTTCCCCTGAGTGAGCACCAGATGTCACTGTACCCCTTCAGCAGGACACCTCCCAAAGCTTTTCTCTGCCAGTTCTGCTGTGCTGGAGTTTAAGGGCTCTTTGTCAACATCTCCAATCCAAATGCAACCTCCTGAGGAGCTGTCACATGCACAGCTGAGGGTTAGCCAGCCTGGATTCAAGTCACAAAAGTACCCTCTGGATTTCAAGTGACCGGAGACACAGACCTGGGGCAGTCACTTCAAGCTCATTATACAATCCAAGTTTGGGTTTGGGTTCCAGACAACCCCTGAGTTTGGCGAGATTTGGATTTGAGAGTTCAGGCCCATTTCTTGCTTACATCCTGGGTATGAATTGAGAAGTTCCTCCCATCCTAGTCCCCAGGGACTGTTTATCCCCAGGACAAAACCTCCATGTGCTGCAGAATACTTGGCCTATCTCCACTCAGGGCTGAAATAATACTGAGGGCTTTTGGAGGATTTTAGGCCTTTCTGTGTCTTTTTCCGAATGCAGAAAATGAAGAGGTACTTAAGAATCTGCTGGTTATATTGAAAGCTAAAATCCCTTTAGAATTTAATCTCCCAGTGATGGATTTAAAACTGTTACAGACAGTCGAGTTCTTATTTTATCACAGGAGTCGTGGTAACTATTTGAAGCAGGATTTTATTGAAAACAGAATTTTAGTTTCCGGACCCTTGTCACAGTGATGTCCATATTTGCTTCTGCTTGATGGATATTAACTGGCAGCTTCAGTGAGGGAAGTCCCTTTCCAGGGAAGTTCTGTTCAGTGACATAATGAGGCTTGTGACCCCACGCTGGCGGTATGTGACCCCACCTTGGGGGTATACCAATAATAAGATCATTACAGGTACGTGGCAGAGCAACTCATACTATGTTGACCCAGAATCCATTTACTTAGCCCTGGGGTGTAACGGTGTCTCTTGGCAGGAACTGAAGGAAAATCCCGTTTGTTTGTTTTTTCAATAACATATTTAGTGTTCTAGGTCAAATCCGTTCCAAATCATGTTGACTGAGCAGAAGTCAATTGTTCCAAAAACCATATTGATTGAGCAGGAAGAACTCAGTCATGCTACAACTGGTGAGCATCCTCTGTCCCAGCCTCTCATTCTGGGGGAGGAGGTTATTATAAAAATATCTCTATTTATATGCATAAAGTTATATATATCTACACTCCTAGTCCCACACCAAAAAGGAAAACCATAAACCCGTGCAAAGGCTCTCTGGCCTCCCAAACCTGTTACAATATACACACCCTCACACCCACACACAAGTCTGTTGGTCTCTCAGTCCTGACACCTCAGTCCCTTCATCCCCACTCCAGTTACAGGGTTACAAATCTCAGTTCATCCGTTGTCCATGTTGCTGTCACTCCAGCTCCTGCTGGAGGACTCACTGCTGCTGTCAATATTGCTGCTGCTGTCCTCAGATCCATTTGTCTTTGCACCTTCTTCACTGTTACAGGCCGCTTTCCCGCTGTGGGGAGGTTGGAAGATCCTGCACTAAGTGTCTCTCTGCCAGCTGGCTTTGGCCACGTCTTCACCATCCTCTACTACTGATCTCTGATCGTAGGTCTGGAGTTCTCTCGGGGTCATTTTAACACATTTAACCACCTTTAAATCTGTATGCTTGTACATCAGGAGGTTCCTGGCTTTCCACAGGGCGCTCCTAATGCAGGATGCAAACTGGTCGAAACGGGCCGACAGGCTTCCCTAGTGTTTGAACAGGTGCCCATATAGTGCTGCTTCTCTGGTCAGCCAGCTGACCTTGGTCACTGCTTCACAAAGCCACTTACCCATTTTCCACACTTCCTTGGTGTAGACACAGAGACAGAGGAGGTGGTTGATCATCTCGGTGGCTCCATGGCAAGTAGCCCTCAGGCAGCTGGGTCTCCCCAGTTGATCCTCTCTATGCCTCCAAGCCCTCACGGGCAGGGCTCGATGGGCTATTAGCCCATTCAAATCCCTGTGTTCTTTGCACAGGTCCTTGTGGCAGATGTGCTCCCACGCAGCCTGGCAGGCATCACCTGGGAGCAAGTCCATGGGGGACATGATGTCTCTTAGTCTCACCATCTCATGGATCTTCTTGTGGTCAGCCAAGGTCACAGGACCTGTGTTCTGCAGGCTGTACAAGCTGCGCAACTGGTGCAGGATCTTGTAGAACCGCAGCAGATCCACGAGCCATGGTCTCCAATTGGGTGGGGCAAACACCCCCCAGTATCTCAGGAGGTGCCCTGCAAAATATCTCACCAGACAGGCGGTTTTGGATTCTGCGCCTGTTGCCAGCTTGCAGATCTGGCTTGCTTACCTGGCCCACGGAAACAGGAGGATGTCTGCCATGCCCTTGCCCACAGCCGTCTTTTCCTTATACGAGGTCTTGCTGGCGACCTTCTTCCATCTGGAGCCCCAAGAGAACACAAACATGGCCCTCTGGTTTCTGTGGGCAACGTGCTTGGAAAGGGGGAAGACCAGTGCAGTGTACAGAAGCACCAGTAGCATCACCACCTTCGCAAGTACGACGTGCCCCACCACCCATAGAGAGGTAGTGTGTGGGCCACAGTCCCAGACTCTATTTGTCCTTCACCTCCATCTTCTCCCAAGATGTCCTGCTGCTCAGCTCAGGGTTGACTTCCACCCCCAGGATCTTGACCCCCTTGCGGGGGACAGAGACCCCCAGGTCTCCAAGCTCATCCACGGCCAGACAGGTGCTTTGCCCATGTTGAGCTTGGCCCCCACTGCTGCCTCATCTACCTGTGTGTGCTACAGGGCTCTCTCCAGTGACTACTTTCTTCAGCACAGGATGTTCAGGTTGTCCATGTAGGCCAGGACTGTGGCCTCTCGGTTGCTGCCGCCCAGGATGTGGACTCCGCGGATCAGGCACTGGGTCAGGGGTTTGATGGCACAAGCAAACAGGATCGGGGAGAGCAGGCAGCCCTGCTGGACCCCCACCTCTACCATGATCCAGGCACTCAGGAACCCACTGACCTACACCTCACTGCTTACATGTGTATACAGGGTCTTGATTCAGCCGATGAAGGTCGGGGGGGCTCCCATCTGCTCCAGCAACTCCCAAATCCATTGGTAGGCATCCTACATGCAGGCCCAAGCCTGGAGATCTTGGGATTTGGATGCCCCAGAAACTACAGGCAAGCACCCTCCATCCCAGACTCTCAAATCCTGTATTGAGGACTGGGACTAACACTCATTTCTCTGGTAAGGGTGTCTGGGTTCTTTAAATGATCACAGTTAGTTAAAAAAAATTCCCCTCACAACAACTTAGTTTCACAACACATACAAATGACAGTATCCCCAGCAGCACAGATCCGTCTCACTGCCCCTGGGGCACTAATGTTAATTTGGACTCCGAATGGAGGGAAAAGCACCACTTATCCAATCACAAACGTTTCCTAGACTACCCGTTGGGCTCTGCTGGCTGGTCACCCATCCTAACGATGAACTGCCCCAATTCCTCTGAACTTGTTAGAGCTGGTAAGATTATGCTCCCCAGTCATTTTACTGCAAAAGTAAATGGAGCCTGTGAGGAGGAAAGGAAGGTAATAGAAGAGAAGCAGGAGCTTGAAATGTTGGTTTATGTTCAGGAAAGAGTCTACATGGCTCTCCCCTGTGGCTGAAGCATCCTACACAAATCATGTTGCAGCAGAAATGTTCAAGCAGCATACTGCATCACCCAAGATATCCCTTTGTGATGTACTCCAGCAGCATTTGAAGCTGAAGAAAGAGCTGCATCTTCAGTGATAGCTAATGAGATATTCAGCCAAAAAAAGTACAAATGTCTCCTGAATTTGCTTTGCTAACCTAGCTACTCACTCACACAGAGGGATAAAATCCTAGGAAAACAGAGACTCCATGATTCTACAACATAACTCAACAGCTTGTATTTCACAAAGGCACAAAATCTTCCTAGCATCAGTGCCTCAAACACAAGTCAGCAGTTGCTAAGCCAAATGGCAGCTATGCCCAGCTGGAAGTATTGGGCAAGTAAGGATCATACCAGAGCCTACTGGTACACCAGGAACTAGCTGACATGGACGGCAAGCCAGTGCCAAGGAGCCTAACAATCCTGGAGAGCAAGAACACTCCAGGAAGATGATCCAGGCTGCAAAAGGGCTCCTGGGCTTTGCTTCCACCTCTGCCACTGGTATGCTTTGAACACTTGGGCAAGTCTCTTAAACCTCTTAAGCTTTCCTGACTAGGCCATGGATTTTGGTTTCCCACCAAGTAGATGTATGGCAGTCATGCACTATACAGTTCCCCCCATTCCCCACATGGTTCAGAGGTCAGAAGAAAACAGTGGTTATATGAGGTAAAGGAGAGATGACTGTAGGTCCAGCATGGGCAAAATGGAGCTATGTTGATTTAAAGAAAGCAGTCAGATGTCATTTCCCCTTATCAATCGGTGAGAGTCAACTTAAAAGGTAATGTGCCTCTGTAATGTGATCTCCTGCGGGAGAGGAGTCAAGTAGCACTGCTGACCAGTGGGTCTGCACTGAGGGATGTCTGGGGACAGAAAAGTAGCCCAGGTATTCACTGTAAGGCAGGAGTGTGCAGGAGGAGCAATACCAGAGCCCTGGGAGGGAGGAAAGGCACTGGAGGTGGGACTATGTGGTAGACAGAGAGGGTCAGGGAACCGTGTGTGGCAGACAGCAGCCTCAATAGAGAGCATTGTGATAACATAGGGCAGAGCAAGGTAGCCTAGCAGTGTAGCATTGCTGAATGCCTTCCATATTCCCACCACTAAGGCAGTGGAAATGGTTTTAGGGGCTGATGAGATGGTTTAAACCCAGATGTGGCTATTAAACGTAATGAAAATATAGGAAAGAATCAAAGGACTTTATAGCCTTCAGTTTTGAGTCCACTGTCAGAAGAGGTGGGGGGGTGCTGGACCCCTGCCTTCACACACCCCCCCAAATGTTAAGGTCCAATGTCCATCAAACAGTTTGTCCATTTTATTAACCCTAGTACCAAAGACCCAGAGAATGCTGGGATTTGGAGCCAAATTTGGCAGCCCAGGTGCCTAACCCTCAATACTCTGTTCATTTGCACTCTTCCTGCATTTATCCTCCAGTCAAGTAGAGGGTTCAGGACCATCCTGTGCTAGAGCTGAAATGTAAACCTAGAGCCTAGCCCTCGCCCCTCCTCATCGATAAAGCTGCCAGCAGGAGTCACTGACCTTGTCCCCATCTTTCAGCTGCAGTTTCAGGAGGCTCAAAGGGGAGACACAAGGTCACTGTCTTTTGCTTGAAACCGGCTGAGTTGCCGTTTCATCACCATGGAATAGCCTGGTGCTGAAGAATGTCTTGGCGCTGGGAGAGGAGCTGAAAGATCGGTGGTATGCAACATGCATGCAACGTGCTGGGCAGGGACACAAGCAGGGGGCTGGGAAAGGATGAGGGTAAGTAAGCTTCAGAGAGAAGCATGAAAACTGAGACCCTTTTTCTTTAGCCACAGGCCCCTTTACTTCCTGCCCTGCTGCTGCCCCTTTAACAACCTGGAGGGACCACCCTGCCTTAGGGTGCAGGGGGCTTCACTCTTCATAGCCACTCGGCCAAGACAGGCCTCCCATGAGCTGAGGCCTGTTCTACCAAGACATCTGTCCTTAGTTCTGTGTGTAATACCGTGCGCCAGAGAATGAGGTGAGGCCACCAAACTCATTTATCTCTAATGGTGGCTTTCTAGACACAGCTCAAAGGGCCAGAATTCACAGAATAATTTTAGCTCCCTGCCCCTGCTGCGTCTAATACTTTCCTGAGATTTTTTAAAATTATTTTGAAATTTGCTTGCTCTTAATTTCCATGAAAATTCAGTGCCTTATGCCTTGCTTCACCCCTCCATCTATCACATCAATGACTATTTACCATCATTCACATACCAACTTCTTGAATCCTTTCCCCTCTGTAAACAGGGCACATTGCTAATATCTATACCTAGAGGAGCCTCTCAAGCAACCCCAGAAGATTTCTTTCCAGATAGAAATGATGGAGTCACTAAAGATTTATAAGCTCTGAGGAAGGAGGTATGACCTGAAACCTCTTCTTAACCATGGTTTGCAGACAGTTATAATGGGCCCTGGCAATTAGGGATGCCCCGCTTGTAGAGAACAGATTTGTCATGTCATACAATATTGGGTGTGGTGTTGCTTGGCTTTGTCCCTGTACTGCACCTAAGCGTGAACAGAGAATATGGTCTGCAAATGCTCACTGCAATCCAAAGGGGTGACTGCAACTCATGCAGAAACACTTGAGCTGGCTTTAATCTAACTCGCTCAGGTTCACAGTGCCAGTAGCAGAGTAACTGTAAGGGCACAAGCTTCAGCCACTGAGACCTTACCTAGGCCTAGGGTCCAGACCAGGACTGTGCAGCTCTGCTGCATTCCTTGCTGCCATGACTAGCCTGCTACCAGTTTCTGAGGTAGCTAGGTTACAGGTAGCTCAGATAAGTCTTTACAACTGGCTGTCACACTTCTGTCTTCACCTTCTGCCTGGGCAGCTGCAGTCCTGAGCTGCACTCCCTTCCATTGTAGTGCCAGTTTTGCCTGAGAAGCTACCATCTTCATGTATGAAGTGAGGTGACATGGGCAAACTCCCACTAGTGGCTACAATAAGAGAGTTAAAGCAGTCTCTAGGGGGTCCAGTTAGAATCTGAACCCAGCTGATCTTCCCCAGTGAAAAGCTAATACATTAGTCTTGGCACTGACAATGCCTTATGGCAGCATAGCTGCCCATATCAGTGGCCCAAGACCATCTTTTTGTTCTGTGTTCGTACAGTGCCTAGCGCAGCATGGTCTTTGTCCATGGCTAGGGTTCCTAAGTGCTGCACTGGTAGCCTGAATGCTGGTGTGTCTGTGAGAAACCACCTTAGAGTGGCACTACTTTCCAAATTTGTGACCACTTTGGGATAGGGACCATGTCCTTGCATACCTTTGCACAGCACCCAGAACAACAGAGACTTAGTTCTCACTGGAATCTGTGGGGGCTTCTGCCATCTGAATATAAAGAAATAAAGGTAGTAATTGAAAACCCCAGGAACAGAGGGTGCATGGCAGAGCTGGACATCAGTCTAGGATGGGAACATCAGGCAGGCACACTAGAGAGAAATGTTGTACACAGAACCTGCTGAACTGCGACTGGTAGCATGTCACTCACATGCACACATAGGTCCATACCTGCTCCATCGCATAAGCATTAGGCTGTTAATTTCAAAATCATCAAGCCTAGCCACTACTTCCCTGGAAGAAGCTCCTGGAAGGCTTGGTAACAGCAGGAGCTAGCAGAGCGAGCGGGGGGCACCACCCGAGCTTAAAAGTCTTTTAGTAGCTGTCATCAAGGAGAGAAAGAAATGTTCAGCATAAAAGCCTGTTATTTGATAACAACCACATTAGAAGTTAACCTTCTCCCCTTCCCCTATTCACGGCCTCAGGATTCATGGCGTGCTAAAAGCTGAAGACCATGCAAAGGAGAAGAGCCTCAGCCTCCCATTGTCTGCCAGCAAGAGGCACAGTGAGGCCTCAGCATTTTTGCCCTGCCAGCATTCTTCGCGTTCATATGCACCTCCCCTCTCCTGCCCCCCACCCCCCACTTTCGTTCTGCTCTGATGGTGCTGCTGACAGAGCGGAGCAGTGTTACAGCTCACGCAGGCGGCGCCTCCGAGGCTGGGAGCATCAGATAACGCTGGCTGCACTCAGGGCACTGAGCATGTGGGATGCTCACTCCCTTGGAGGACTGAACCTGCCAGTACTCTGCCTCTCTAGACGAGGTTCACAGGCTGCGCCTCACCCTGCAGCATTGTGCACAGAGCACCTCAAAGGCACCCAAACACAAAGGAGATGCACAGGGCTCCCTATGAGGCAAGCAGAGACATGCCAGGGGCCTGATCACAGCTCAGAGATCCATGAAAATCCTGACAGTAGATTAGAAAAGCAGCCCTCTGCTGAACCTGTGAGAACTGCAGCCAACACTAGGCCCTTTGGAACTAGATAAGAAAAAAACCTGGAAAACAGACAGCAGGAGCCAAACCTGCGTTAGCCCAGGGGTGGAGACATGCCCAAATTCCTGTGATTCTTCAGGTACAGCCTGATTAGTGCCCTGCTTGAACTCAGGATTCCCACAGAATGTGACTTCTCAGGAGTCCTAGGCCCTATGAACAAGAAACGCAGATGTGACTTGCTTTCCATGAGCACCCAAGAAGTCAAGAAGCAGAATTACGGAGTAGCAGCCATACCTGTATTAAGGTAGACCAGAGCCCTATATATACCATGACGGGGGGTCCCATTTAGATTGCAGCCCTTCCCCTTGTATCAAATCCCCCCACCCCTCAAAGGCAGAGGCACAAGCATGTGGCTTCTTGAAGTACAAACAATTTCTTCTATGTCATCAGGAGTAAGAGTATCCACTCCCAACAGAGAAGAAAGGACTTTACTTGCAATCTGAAAGATGGTCAGACAAGAGACACCTATACACATGCATCAAGGCTGCTCCACTGCTCCCCACAGGCTCGATTAATTGAGTCTGCTGGAGCATAGTAATTACCACGCTCCAGCAGACTCCAGTGTCACATGTATCGGTGCCCCTGAGTTCGACAAGCTTTAGTTAAAGTGCCCCCCACAACCATTTTTCAGCACAGGAACACTGATATACATGACGCTCTGGGCACTTTAATTAAAGCAGTTCTTGGAGCCGCTCTAATTAAAGCACCGCTCCTCTCTCCTGCCGCAGCACATGTATAAATGTCTGAGACAACCACTCAGTCAAGAGGCCAAGGCCACACTGGTGATGGAACAGGTTAATTGCACTGGTCCCGTCTACACAGGTAAAGTCACCATGCTCAGCAGGGGTGCCCATTAGCACATTACCTTTCTCCATGCAGGCTGCCTCTTAATGCAGAAGCAATATAACCTCCTTACCATCATTGCTGAGTAACAGAGCCCATTCGCTTGCCCACAACCCCACATGGAAATAACCATATTGATTCCAATTCACAAGGCAGCCTGACTAGAGCAGCCTTGTATGTCTGAGAGTACCACAGAGGTAGACATCTTTTCTCATGTAGACATGGCCGCAGATCCCGAGCACAGAGAAGTCACTTTGGATTCACTAAATTTCTCAGAAAGAAGAAAGGATTGATTAACATCCATGTGTGGCTGTGTCTTGGCAGGTTCTCTCTGTCTCTTGCATTCTCCCTCTCTCTCTCTGATTTCAGAGCTTGAGAAAGCAAATTTGAGGGAACTTAGGGAATTTACAGAACCTGCAGCAGCTGGTTGGAGTAATATTAAAATCCACAAAAGCAGAAACAGAACTGAAAATCTAAAAAAGTTACCCTAATAAAGGGACATAATGTCCCTCTACAAGTGAAGCAGAGAGGATCAGAGTGACTTCAGCAGGAACTATTTGGAGATCTGAGGGGAGAAGACTTTCTGGGCAATGGAAGAAACTTAGCTAAGCTTGGTAGGAAGACAGAAAGAGGTGACCAAAAAAGGGAAAGCAAGTTAATGCTGACAAAGGGGATAAGAGGAGCAAAAAGCTTTGATGAGTATGTCAAAGGGAAAGAAGGCACTAAAAGGATTGTGAAGACTGAAGCAGCAGATTCAGTTGATGATTCTAATATAGTGGAGTTCTTGAACTGCCAAAAAGTATGGAAAATAAGTGAGACTATTTCAAAAGGAGGGGTCAGCTTGCATGCCACCTTTTGTGTAAACGCATTCCACATGCAGGCACAGTGAGAGATCTGTACATTCATACGACGAGGGGAATGCCTGCCTGGTCATGTGAAGGCACAAGCATAGGCAGTAGCTGCACATGCAGAACTAGGCGCAGTCCTGCAGCTTTCGGTTATGGAAGCAATAAAGGCCTTGCTATCCCCATAGTTTAGGGACTGGGGGACTGGGTGCTCCAAAGGCTTATTAATGGAATTTGAAAGTTTAAACCTCATGTTCATCAGTTTAAATCCACATCAGAAGTAACCAGCAGTAACTACCATCTATCTGCCAGTAATATGTTATGAAATGAACCAGTACCTCACTCCAGTTGTTAATAGAGAGCTGCCTAGGCCCCAGCAAGCTCTCACTGGCTGTCTTTCTCCACAGTCCCAGAGAGGTGAGTAAACTCCCCTCTCACTCCCAGAGCAGGTCCTTCCACATCAGAGTTTTTAGATACAATGGCAAGGGATAATAGTTGCCTTTCCTGTTGCCAGACTGTGCTTAGAGGGCATCAAGCACCAGGGACATCATTCTGATACCTTCCATTTGCATAGATAATTATTTAGAATATACAAAGGAAAAATAAATAAACAGAGAAGAAGCTACTGCATCACAGGGTGTGAAAGCTGGAAAAAATCTTGCCTTGTACACTCCCTGGCTAGGGACAGACATTCAAAAAGCCTAAGCCTGAATTGATTCAATTTTTCCAAGTTAGCCAAACCTGGCTAGGCTAAACCAGTTTGTAACAACACAGACATCCCACTAATGCAAGCACATGCCTGCAGTGGCTCAGACTGGAAGCTGGGGGGCGCTAGAGCAGACTTCCTTTCCCTTCCATTGTACTGAGCTGAAGGGGGGCCTGGCCAGGACATAGCACGATGCTCTGATTAGGGAGGGGTCCTTCTGCTCCAGACCAGCCCAGCAGGCAGTTGATAACACAGGCTTTATCACCCCTAACTCAGTGTTTACCAGCCCATTAAGAAAACAAAGAAAACAAAAGCTTCTCTCCATTATTTCAAGCTCTTCTTAAACAATTTTTTCAAGGAAGGAATAGAGGGATGTTACCAGCTACCTGTTGATTAGCTCCAAAAAGCCATAAGCTGACACAGTCAGTCCTGTCTGTCTTTGTCCTGTCTCCCACAGCACGGACCATAGCCAGCATGTGATATGCTAACTAATGCTGAGAGGTGTCTGTGTAAGGCAGAGGGGAGGGGGGAACCCCTGCTTAGCAGGGAGCGGTGAAGGAGATGGAGGGAGCAGGGGGAAGCCAGGCATACGCCTGCAGTCTCTGCAGGAGCTCCAGCCAGGGAGCAGAGGGGAGAAGCCAGCTCTGCTCTTGAGCAGAGAGCCCAGCCCAAAGAGCATGCTGGGATGCTGGGGGACTCTAGTTTATCTTAAATCAGCAAGGGAAGGGGTCTGGGACAGACATTGCCTAAACTAGTTTGACCCAAATCAGTTAAGTCTGATACTACATTCAACCAGGTTTATCTCAAACTGGTTTCAGACATTTTCAAACTGGTCTATGTGCACTGAACATCTGTTATGTTACAGGTTTAAACCAGTTTCTTATCACTTAAACTGGGTTATGTCTAATGTCTGTCCCTGGCCCCTGAGACATGGAAACCCCACCGTGGAAGAAATTCATGCTCTTGGAGTTTGGCTGGAGCCTTGATTTCCATCTGCCTTCTACTTTATCAGGGTATGGAGAACAAAGTTGAGGAATCACCTGTGACTCCAAGTGGGAAGGGGTACAACAAAAGATATGAAAGAATTAGTCCAGCCAGGGGACTTTGTGAGGCATACAGCTCAGTGCTTTGTGTAAGCAGCAATGTGCTCTGCTCCACAGAAGGTCTTGCTGGCACTATCCTGGCCCTGCTTCAACAGAGACATTCACAGCTTTTTGATCTCAGTGACAGCTGCCTGCCTCTTATCTGGTTCCTGAAAGTGATTTTGAGCCAAAAGGTCAGCCAGGTATTTTTAGACCTGTCTTCAAGGCAGAGAAATGAAAGGGCCTGTTTAAGTGTCTGCCTGCTCACCTGAGCAGTGGCTCAGTGTAGCAATCTGTGCCTGAACTGGAGCAGGAAAAGCTCCCTGGGATTGTCAGTCCCTTGCAGGAAAAATGTCCCACAAATGCCACTACCCAGGTAGCCTTTAACAGGGGTATGTTATCAACCCTTCCATAGATGGGGGCAAGCAGAAAGCACAGTCAGCCCTGGGAGAGATTTGGAAACATGACAGGCAGGAGCCCATGGAAGCTTTTACAAAAGCTGCTGTTCATTCTGTTACTACCATGCTAGCTGGGAAGTCAGGGATCACATGGAGGAAATATCATTTCAGTCTGGTCATGCATCACTTCAGAAGTCTGTGGGACTGACCACAAAAGGAAAATCCAGATAAATGCATGATGTATTTACTTTGTACATAAATGGTTACAAGGAACCACAGATTGCAGCCACAGGGCCAGTGACAGCTGCTCAATTCTTCAAGACCCAGTGTCCTGTTAGCATAAACTATATGCTCTTGAAGTTCACTGAGTACTGGCACTCAGGGAGTTAAGACTGCTTTTCTATGGGGGCTGTTTCCAGTCTGACACTCCAGAAGGGTAGGTGGAATGAATCTCATCCTGGAGAGGGGCAGGTGCAGATTTCACTGGAAAAAAATCAAGCTTACTTGCCCTTTCATGGAGCCAATGGGGGAGAGTTCTCCTCCCTCCACCTGCTGAAAGTCCCCGCATTCAGGCAATGTTTCCCTGCATGCAGGGCTTGTGGCTGTGCCATTCTGACAACTGGAAGAACACTTGCAGCCCTCAACCCAGCAGCAGTATTGGCCCATCTCATATTGGATCCAAGATCATAGCTCTTTCTCAGGAAAGCCTTTTTGCAGAGTAACTACAGAGCCAGATCATGTCTCTCCGCCCTTGAATGAGCAGTCTGGTGCTCTCCCTTCTCTCGTTTTCTAATAACACTTGGCATCTATACTGCAACATCCATCTTAATGCTCTATGCAGGCATCCTGCTAGCTCACCCTCATGCTATGCCTCACAACAAGGTCACTGTTCTGGTGCCCTTGTTTTACAGACGGGGAAACTGAAGCAGACAGAAGGGAAGTGACAGCTCAGGGCCATGCTGGGTCATGGACAGAGCTGGGGACCGAACTCCCCATCTCCTCTAGGAACACACGACAACCCTGAGGATCCCGTGGTACAAAAGACAGAGTAACGAACAGACCCATGGGCCAATCAGGGGCCCCCCGGGTGCCCGGGTCCACTCAGGAAATAGCAGATTTCCCTTGTGCTTCCCGGCCTCTGCTCTTTGCCTTGGGCCGGGCCCATCCACACTACCTGCCACCACCCGACTTGGGAGAGGGAGTGCAGGGCAGTATCTGCTTCAGGGCAGTGGCTCTGGCAGTGGGGATCAGGTGGGGCATCTCAGCCTGGCTTGGTGTAACCAGCTCCGCCGCTGACCAGGACCGTGTGAAAAGGTGCTAACCTCCGCCCCTGGATTATCCCAGCCCGCAGAGCCTGGCTTTGTTCCCCAGAGCTGCCTCACCCCCACTTCCAGCCCAGACTTCCCCAGACTCCCTGGCCTCTGGCCCTGCCCCTGCCCCGACCCCGATGCATGACAACCACTGCCCACACTCCCCCCCAGGCTCTGTCCCTTGGTGCCATGCAGTGGAAGCAAGCAGGCAGCCGCAGGCTCCAGGGACTGGCCATGCCAGGACCCAGGAGCTGGTCTGTACCAAGCAGCCATCCCCCATCTTCCCTGTTGCCCCTGGGGCATCAGCCCCAGCCCCAAGCTGCCCTCCACAGGAGAGCAGTAGGCTGCAGGGTCTAAGTGCAGATGAGGCATTTCTTTGAAGCATGCCACTTGCCCTGTGTCCTGCTCCTGGGAGGCATTGGGAAGGGCATATGCCTCCCCAGACTTGTGCATTGGGCAGATGTAGGATGCCCACTGTGGGCTTGGGGCTGTCTACCCTGCTGCCTTTCCCTTGGGATCCCCACACCAGCTGCATGTCCCCTGCCCACCCAGCAGCAGTGGGGGGTGGCAAGTTGTGCCTCTTGCTGCTGGGCAGGCAGGGGGTGTGTGGCTGGTGTGGAGTCCCCGGGGCAAAGGCAGCAGGGCAGAGAGCCCCAAGCCCACAGACAGCAGCCCGCATCCGCCCTTGCCTTGTTTGGCTCTACTCTGGCCATGGTAGGGGGGAGGCAGGTGGGGATCAGGGAGGAATGGTGGCAGGCATGTGCCACCCAAACCCCAGCCTGGCCGGGTCCACCCAGCCTTCCCTGTGGGGCACAGAAGCCCAGTCAACCCTTAGCACTAGCAGCACCCGGAGGGGAAGGGGCCCCTTCCCCCGCTGGACTCCCCCACTGGGGTGTGGGGGGCCTCCAGTTTTGTTTGCCCAGGGCCCCAGTAAATTTTAATCCGCTACCGCATGGTATGAGCCATGTTTGGAACAGCTCCCTTAACGAATGATACGGATGATTCCCTGAAGGCAGATAGAGAGCATGACCAGGTCATAAATCTATGCCAGTGACTATCATTACAGCTGCCCCTATGTCCTAGGACATCAATGGATGAGGAGGGGGACATGCACACATTTTCAGTTTCTAGCTATGTCACACACAAAGATGCCTAGAATTTGAGGAAGACCTCAAGTGATGAGACCTGAGCAAGTCTAGGGTGCTTCACACAAGGCTGAAGATGTCAGCTTGGGAGCAGATTCTCCCCTGGCTGCCACTGACTTCAGTAGGAGTCAGACGTATGCCATGTGGAAAGAATTGGACCGTTGCTGTTTTACATCCAGGCAACAAAGCCTCAATAAAGACAATTGGCCATGTGTCCCCATCAAAACTTATACCTCAAGCAGCAGAAAAACTTCTGAGCCACATGTGAGAGAAGCCTATTTTTACTATTAGATCTGGTATCGGTGGACAGCAGAGGTATAGAATATGTACTCTTTCACATCCATAATTGGACATAGACATTACCCATTAATTAGAACCATTAACAAAGATTACCATCTGTACTGCCCAAAGTACTGCAAGTTTCTGTTTGCCGACTCAAGAATTAACCTGCCTCCTTGTTTTACACCCCACTTGTGGCAGGACCACACTGGTAACACAAACCAGGAGGGTGAGAGGGTGCCTGACCAGCTCAGGTCTCTGAGTAACTCAAAGACCCTGCCTGCCCCAAACTGCAAACATATGCGTGAATCAAGACATCGGCCAATCTGAGCTAAATGAGGACACCAGCCACGAATGCAATTTGCTCTACAGTTTCTCAGGATGGGTTATAAGGTTTCTGCGTGTTGGGATATGGTCTGGGCCTCTCCTCGCTTTTCTAATCCAGTCTTTTACAAGCTGGAGTGGTTTAGATAAAATAGCACAATGGTTTGGGTTATGTTTAAAGACTGATTAAAAAGCCTGCCCAGTTACTGCAGGGCTCCTTACAATGCTGTCTTTGTCTCCTCCAATCTGTAGATTGGAGAATGAGGGCTCAGAAGAGGCAGGCCATTGTCAGTCATACACTGAGGGAGAGGTAACTCTCCCAGCTCCATGACAGGGAAGAGCAGGGAGCCTCTCAGTCCATGACTATGTTGCTGGTGCAACCCAGCCACTACTCTAAGACTGATCCTGTGGCCCAAACACACCCATGCACTTTGCTTCCCTCCACCATCCAGGCCTTCCTGTTTGTTCTGTATGGTGCCTAGCACACCAGTTGGACCTTTAACAACAAAGAATAATTGGGGATAGTTCAGTGCCTTGACACTGTATGCCAATCTACTTCTGCTATTCTGCTAGAACACAGTCAAATGGTCACATAATTATGCTTCTGATCCCAAGGGGAAGGAAACCAATCAGCGTTTAAAATGGCCATGCAAACATTTCTGAGTGAACCATCGTGCAAACACGTGTTTGTACAAGTCTTGGCTGGACTTCCACTGGCTGAACAGCCCTGCCAAATAAACCAGAGGGGTCCCAGAAAATGAATGAAAGGGACAGAGCTGGACTGACTCGCAAATTCTTTATTGAAATGAATCCTCACTGCACCTTTTTATACCCTCCCCACATTGTAGCTGGGCTGAGCCTATAAGAGAGGTTGTGATCTCCAGAAAATCCAACTCCCCCCTTCCCCCTTCCAAAATAAAAAGAAAGGCGCTTTCTCCTGTGATGATTTTCTTTACCAGTCCCTCATGGTCCCTTTGTCTGTCATTAAGACTATCCTGACTTGGCCCTGCACAAAGTGACCCCAGAGACCGGCCTGCTTCAGAAGCACACTTGAATTCTGACTGGCTCTTACAATTGCACAAGCCCCAAGTCAGCTGGTGCCATCCTCCTCCTCCTGTCAAGTCCTCCACCCTCTTTCCTTGCAAGCTGATAATTACATTGTATTAGACTTGGTGGCTGTAATGAGGCCAGGTGTTGATTTCCCATCTAAGTAATTTACACTGCAGATCCTCCAGCAAATGACAAATCCCGCTGAAGGATCTTGAGTATGGACTGTGCCTGTGATAAATGCACAGGATGTCAGAGCAAAATGACTTCCTCAAGGGAGGAAGAGACAAGAGAGAAAAAGAGAAAAGTGGAAAGGCAAGAGAGAAAAGAGTAAGGGAAGGGAGGGACTTAAAATGTAGTTTATGCTGGGAAACTGAAGGAAATGAAGCCCTAGGCGAGAGAGGGAGATATCACTCAAGTTTGCTGGTGGTTTCCCCATGGCCAAAGCCTCTGACCCTCAAGCAAAAATAATTAGAAATAGTACTCTAATAAATAGGAGCCATATACATACAAAAAAACCCAACAATACTCAGCGAATGCCCAACCCCCCTGGACTCAGGGTGAAACAAGAAGATAACCCCCAGCACGCGGAAAGATGTCACAAACATGCCCTTGTTTATGGGAAGGGGGCAGCCTTCACTCCACAGAAGGGGAAGCGAGGGAGAAGAGGGGGAATCTATGCAGAAGGGGCAAAAGAAAGGTCATCAAAATGTCAGTCCCCATTGAAGGGACTACAGCCCCATCACACAGTTAGAGAGAGTGTTGTTGGGTATTTCTAAAGCCTTCCTGGGAAAGAAAAATGCTGTTCAATAATATTTTATCTGACTGGGAGGCCTTACATCCAAGGAAACGCTTCATACACACGCATGTACTGATTTACTCTCCTGTCACTGTCACTCAGTAAAGTGAAGCAGAGAAAAGGAAGGGGATTTCTCCAAGCCCATACGCACCAAGCCTGCTGGACGGCTGAGACTAGCACGCAGGAGCAGAGCGTCCCAGGTGAGTTCTTAGCTTTCGTTAACCTTTGGAGGAGCAGCAGCAGCTTCCTCCAGAGAGCGCTGCCTTGGATGCTGTGTTTCAAGATCCCGCCTTCTTCCCTAGAGGAGTGAGAGCTTACTCAGGCTGTGGGTCTAACTCGAGAGGTTTCTGTTTCTGAGCAGTCCTCCTTGGACACTGTCCTGGACCAGCCACACTTAGAGCAAAGTCAGGAGACCTGTTCCCGGAAGAGTTACTCTAGGTTTTAACCTGGGTCCTGGGACCTACTTAGTCCCCATCTATAAACACCACTGAGTCACGTCTGACTAGTTCCCCTGGCTCACTTATTGCAACGTAGGCAGTACCACCGAGAGAGCTGGCTGGGCTCCTCTCCAGTCCCACCCAGGCTTCTGGGACACGGACATGGCTGCAGACGTGTTGTAACCTACTAGGGGAAAAGGTTAGAAGGGGGTAAGAGGAAGAGACCCCTCCCCAGCAGCAGGAGGCTGCTCGTTGTCAGTTTGCCCAGCTTGGCTTGCAAAGCAATGGGAGAGACCTTAGGCCACTTGCAGGCAAGGGCCTGTAAAAACCTGCATTGCCAACCGTCACCATGGCAACCGCTCACACCTGAGCCCCGCTCTGGATCTGCTGGGGGAAGCAGCAGGCCCCATGGTGGTGGCCTGTGGGAGCAGCACAGACACAAGCAAGCACAATCCTGCTTGCTCAAGAGAGTCGGAGAGATCCGACTTATTATTTAATGTTATCAATTTATTATTTAATGTTAACGGCAGTCACTGCCCTTCTTTGAGGCATCCTGTTTGTCACGGAAGATCCCCGGGGAGCACATCAAACCACAGCTGTGTAGAGTCTGGGGCTGTGGGCTGCCTGTGAGCCCCCCAACACATGTCTGTGGGACTTAGCCTTGGGCATCTCTGCTCCTGAGTGATGGTCCCAGTAAGAGAGAGGGGCTGAGGAAACATTAAGGAGGGGGAGGCTGGTGGCTGCACAAATTCACTAGCCTTTCCTTCCCTGGAGTTCAGAAAACAGTGCCATGAGGTATGGCGAGAAGTATGCTCCTCCAAGGTTTCACAAAATCATGACTGTGTAGTTGGGCAAAACCAGAGCTCTCCTCAAGAGAAACCCAGGACTGGAGCAGCAGGAGGGGCTGCAGGCCTAGACAGGGGTCCATGGGCAGCGTGTGGGAGATATGAGACCAGTCTGAAATAGGGGGGCACATGGGCATGGAAAACTGGGACCTTTGTAGCTTGTTCAATTGGTGCACCAACAGGTGGCAAACACAACCTGGCATTTGTGGCAGAAAATGCAGCTTCAGATGATGAATGTGTCTAGAGCAGGGTGGAGAATGAATGGCTTTGAGCATCCATCTGCCCTGGCTCTAACCAATTACCTGAATTAATCATCTTGTGACCTGCCATCACAAATACCCTAATCAACATTCAGCTTCCCCCAACCATGCCTTGAATGTTTGGGTCTCGGAATGGGATCAGGATCTCTGTGCAGTCATGGACACAGTAAGGATCTGGGGGACCCAGGCAGTGATTAACACCACTAAAGTAACCAAACGATCTAAATCTTAAGCAGGGCAGGAGGGGGAAGCATAATAAATTATATGTAAATCTATTTCTGTTACATCTGCTCAGATCCGTTAAGGAGCTTTAAGACAGATGTTTCTCTATCCCATTTAATCTTGATGTTACTGTAACAAGCTAAGTCCGGGGATCTGAGCTGATTGTCTCCAGAGACAAATTCTTAAATAATAGTGAAAATGCTGCTTGCAGGAGTACAGGCAGCTTCCCTGCCTATAAGCTGCTGCAAGATTCAGAACCAGCATTAAAACAAACTTATTCAGCCACAGGAACAAAAGAGATTCCCATGCTTCCTGCACTGCTGGGAAATCAGAAGTGTGAGCAGGGTCCCTAGAGCAAGCAGGTGGGCTTGTCAGGGCTTGGTTGGGCTTCTAATAGCTATGAAGACACCTGAGGCAATGACACAAACAGCCAGTGGCCAAGCAGAAGGCAGAGGGGGGCACCCTGACTGAGCTCCAGAGAATATAAGGAAGCAGCTCTGACGCACTGGCATTGCCATGTTAATCAGCCGCAGGGGACTTTGATCCACTGTTGTTCCAGACACAGGTTCCTTCTAGTCATGGGGACTTAGCAGGAAGGTCCCACACACAACTACTTGCTCTGCCCTCTGCTCTGCCACATGCCTGCATGGGCCTGGCTGTGGAAACCACCAGGTGCTCTAGAGAAGAGCCCAAACCATAACCCAGACTGGAGCTAAGCTGCTTCTTCCTTTCACTTCCCTCTTTGAAACTAACTTTCTCCCTCTTGTCAGATTTCTCTGACCCTAATTGCCTGTCTCCCTTTCCCCTTTATGTCTCTCTCCTGTTTACTGGCATAGTTATTACTCTGACGTTAGAGGGTTTGTTTTTAATTTCCTAAATTACAGCATAATTTAGGCTAATTATTGCTTTGTCCCTCTGATCTTATTAAACCTTTAATCCCCCCTGATTCCCCACCCAGAGCTCAGTCTGCTTTTCTCACTTTCATTCCTGAGCTAGAGCTGCTTTTCCATTCTCCCCAAGGCACCCTCACCTCCTAAACATGTTACAGATGCCCCAGGACTATGACTCCCCAGTTTCTTTCCCCCTGCTGCCATTAGAGACCTTGTGCTCTCCCTTTCTGAAGGCCAGAGACACAGGACCCAGAAGGCACAAGAAATGACTGCAGAGACATAAGCAGGCCTTGAGAACAACTTTCTGTCCTCCCTGAGCCAGTGAAAGGCTGAATTACAACTCTTTCCCATTCTCTGTTTTTCCTAAGGTTGCCTGCCCCATCTCCTGTTTTACTGGATCTGCAAACTCAGCATCTTGTTGGGTTTTTTAACCAAAGATTTCCCATAGTGGCAATGCTGGCACAGGAGAGGTGTCATTGGCTGTAGGCATTTCTACCACAATGCCAAGTCCTGTCAATCTAAATGTGTTGGTGGTTGAAGCCCTGACACCACTGGACCTTGTCTATGCCAAAGTTCCCATCATCACTGCCCCCAGTGGTGCTGTAGTGGGGGAGAGGTTTTGGTGCAGCGAAACCCAGTGCAGACAATGCTGTATATGGCAGAGGTGGAGTAGGCAGCACAGAATATAGTTGTTCTGATCATTTGTTTCCAGTTTGACCTCAAAAATGATGAGCAGCTGCACCAAAAATCTTCACTGCCTAGTCCCCTAGGCAACTTCTCTTAGTGAGTTTTCTGACTTCTTCCTGTTCTGTAGGGATGATCTCTTTCTGGGCCTTTTAAGAGTTTCTCAAGACACCATTTCTCACAAAGCTTTGCTTTCTTTTGCAGTTTGCTGGGCCTGTCCTCTCTCCCTTACCATTCTGACTGGTTCATCTCCTGCAGAGCCCGGGAACAAATTTTGTTGAATGACAAAATTCAGTGAGTAACAATTCTTGTGTTCTGGAGTTGACCTAGCATGAAGCGTGAGAACCCGTCAGCAGCAAAGCCCAAGCAGTGTAGGGAATCCTCACCTCTCCCCAAACACCAATGCCAGGCCCCTTAGCAAGTAGCTGTCCTGGTACCCACCTCTATGAACTGATCCAAATCTAACCTAGCCTACAGTTCAGATTTTCCTAGTCCATAATGCCAGTGCCTGTAGGAATACACAGGACTTCCTTCTGCTGGCAAGGGAAATGAGCACCCTTTCTCTGTGCTGCTCTGGCATCTAACCAGGCAGGCCCCAATAAACCCTCTGATATTGGTGACTACGTCTTTTAGGGCTGAACTTCTTAGACACAGCATCTGAGCAGGACCTAGTGAAGCTCCTCTCATAGGATTTTTGTTTTATTCCATGTCAGTTTCAACCAGTGCGCGCACAATCACCTTAATCCCTGACTGACTGGGCGCAAGGCAGTCCTCCCCAGAGCATATGCTATTAGAGTGCAAATATGCTCTGGACAGCACAAATATACAGAGAGAGGATGAGTGAGGAATCCAGGGATCTGGGTATCAGTTTATGCCCTGACCCTCTATAAAAGGGTTGACACAATGTTGTAAAATACTAGCTAGTCCCTGCTATGTACGTGGCTATTCCAACCCTCAGCTTTGCTCAGCTCTGCCTATGCCTCTCCCTGCAGCTACAGTCCCCCTGCCCTTCACCTGGCCCTGCTGACACTGCTCAGTTCTGACCTGCGGCGTGTCCTGTTCCCATGTTAGGCCTCTCCTCAGCAGAAAGTGGTGATGACCAAGCCAGGCTCCAAGGTGCTTTTCCTGAGACAGAAAAATGCCTGGGGAATGAAATAGCCAAACCTGTTTCTATTTGTGACCTAAGTGAGATGTGAAGCTGGGGTCTCAAGGGGCTAGAGGTGAGTGCATTAGCCTAGCCCAGCCATATCCTGTCAGAGCAAGACCCCCTTACACAGGTGCTCACTTAAGTGTGCTTTCAGCATATCCAAAAATCAATATAGCTGAGACTCCAGCCGTGAAACTCTCATGTTAATTTGCTTGGGCAAAACAGATTATAGAAATGTATTTTTTATAGCTACAAAGTTAAAGGATTTTCTGACCACAGGCTGCAAAAATCCCCTTAATGAAGCCCCACAGCTCTCCAGGGCTTTAGGAAGAGCTCTGGGCCCAAGGCCCCCCTCTTTCACTTGAAGTATTGTTTCTGTCTTCAGTCTCCTGCCAAGAATCTCTTCAGCTCTGCAGCTGGATTTGATACAGGGTGGGGAGGGGAGCTTAGTCGCAGCAATATAAAGAGAACTAGAGAGGAGCTATTCGGGGGGACTCTTTCAAGGAGGCAGGTTTAAAAGTCCCCAGGAGTGAAGGGGGATCCCAGATGCCCTACCCAAAGCTGTATGAAACAGAGGGGCCGAACAAAACCTCTCCCCTTTCTGTCTCTTAATTTATCCCAGCCCCAGGATTAGAAGTAGGTCATTAAAGCTGCTGCAAGGAAGTGGTGGGGGGAGGCCGAGGGCAGCCCTGTTAGTGTCTATTAGCCAATGGTAAATCACAGCCTATATGGAAGCTCACACTCTCTGGAATGGAGCCTAATTTGCAGCAGTGTGAGACGCGCCGCAGTAAGATGAAGTCCCAGAGCAACAAGGGTTGAGGAAGGAGAGAAGGGAAGCAAGAGCAGTGGAGAACCATGGAGGAGGGGAAGCTGCTTTCACCCTCCCTGAACTCAGGCTTTCCTACTGAAAAGGAACATGGAGGGTGAGCCAAGGTGGAGGTGCTAAGAAACGTAAGAGTCAGTTGCTTGCAAAGAGAGGAAGCACATGAAACACTGGGACTCACTAGCTGAATTTGTAACCAGACCATGCTCCTTCCCAGGCAGGTGCATCTGAGCAGACAGTCAACAGCCTACCACTGAGTACATTTCAGTAACCACGGAGTAGAGCAGTTGCCAGGACCCCCATATTTCTCTGCCTCTTAGGACATCAGTGTACTTCTCTATTTATTGGGCATCAGGGACCCAGTCTCAGCGAGGACTGAAGCACCAAAACAAGGTGAGGAAAGCTGCCTTCCGGGAAGTAGTGGAGACCTAAGAGGCCCTCTTGTTTCACAATTCCCAACCTAGCTTTGCAGATCCAAGGAGGATCGATACACAGACATGTGGATGCTTATTTGAGACTCTCACAGACACTGCTTTTGGTATACCAACAGACATAAAAGCACTTCATATACCCAGCTCCTTGCCCACAACAGACTTCCAAGAGACTGATCCAACTAATCCAGAGCCAAAATTTTCCCAGATTTAGGGGCACTGAGTGAGGTAACAAGTCTTGAGTACCAATGCAAGTCGAGTAAAATGTCCACTGAACACTTACACATGTAGGCCATGAAGTTCATTTCATTTGTGATCCCAGGTGGGATGCAAACTTTTTTTTCAGAGATGCCCGGTAAAGCCGTGTCCTCTCCTCAGCACATGGCCCCCATCTTTCTAGCCAGAGATGTAGTGTACAGTGAAAGTACTCTAGGGCAACATGTTCACATCACACAGTGATGGCACTAAGCAGCTGACTGGTCCCCTTTAGCACATGTGCAAACCTGCTCTGGGAGGTTCTTGCACCATATGCTGTGTCACTCCAAAGTGATGTGCAGAGCTATGACATTCAAAGCCACTTCCTGGGCCCTACAGGGAAATAGGCCAGCCAGAGTGGTAAGGGCAGTGAATCACAGATGATGGGATCTCCAGGCTTGTCTCTCAGAAGAGAAGTTTGAATCATCCTGGGAAATTGTGTGTTAGGACACGTTCCTTTAAATTTGTAGGTAGAGACCATCAGAAAGCAGGAAGAGGTCAGAAAGCCTTGTCCCCATTGGAAGCCACATCATTTGAATCATCTGAGGTAGGAGTAGAGAACGCCTGGTCGGAATTGACCCTGTACTGGCACTTTGAAGACAGGAAGGGTTGGAAGCAGACAAGATTAGCAGGGCCCCCAGGCTGGAGACTCTCCCAGCTCTGATGTACACTAGATTCTGTGTCATTCCCACAAACTCAGAGCTGAGCTCACAGCTTCCCAGACTAACACAGACATCCTTCCCCGTTCTTCTTGCTGCCCTGAAATGCTAACACTCCGACCTTAGCAACACTAGGATGAAAAACTCACAACAGCAGGAAGCCAGGTTGGGCTGCTGTCTGCCACACCTTAGCTGTAGGTGCCACAAAACCAGCAGTCCAAACCACTGACAGCCCAGTCAGCAACTCTGCCAGAGCACCCCAATAGCAGGTGGGCACAACAGACAATGGCATATTGCTGTCACTCCTGCTACCCAGTTGTGCCCCAGTGCACTCTTCCATTCCTGGCCTCCCAGCTGACAATGCCATCTATAGGGCTAGGTTCTTTCTCCCACCTCATGTCGCTGCTTTTCATCTGTGCAAATAAGATGGAGCTGGGAGCGAGAAGCCGTTATCCAAGGCCTGGGTGAAAATAAGCACTGGGAACCCACATGTACACGCAAGAAGCAAGGGTTGCTCCTCCTTTCTGCTAAGTGTGAGTCACAGCCCGCACAGCAGCAAAGGAAGCAAATGGTGGGACACTGCAAAATGCTCCCATACTCCCAAAGATCAGAGAGACAGCTCCCTCCCTCCTGCAGCCAAGCTGTGCGTGGAAGGAGTCCTTGCAAGTGTTTCCAATTACCATCTCTGGAGAGTCAGAGAGCGAGATACACCTGCAATTACCAGGCAAAGCGCCTCCAAGCACAGAGGACAGCAGAGCTCACATTGCTCCCGACTCAGCACAAAGAAGCCCTTACATCAACTCAGCAGCCGACATGCTTTGGAGAGGGGAACAATTATATTTTTATTCTCTCATTTCGGCTCTTATTAACATTCCATAACGTGGCAGTGGAGGGCTGTGCTGGAGCAGACGGGTGCGGCTGCAAGGACAGATAGAAAGGCAGACATTAGAAAGCCAAGCTCAGTTGAAATTTCTGCTGACAGTCTCCCAGCTGGGTGTGATCTTTACTGATTAATCCCCTGCAAAATCATGCAAGTAGTTGGGGGGTGGGAGAAGTGGAACATGCACTGGCCTGGCCTGGCCTCACCACTCAAGGTGAGGCTTCCTCCATCCCCTGCCAGCCAACCATGGGAAGTCCCAGTCTCAAATATGGAGCATGAGTTTGGGAGATTTTATGTACTGTGCTCTTCAAAGAACCAACCTCTTCTCTGTTCCTTCCTCCTATCTTCCCCTAGGTGGAAATTAGAGCCTTCTCCTTTGTGTTTTCTGCCTTGGAAGGATAAACTCCCTTACCTGGCCTCATTCTGCCTCATCTACTCCATCTATTTTCAGTTCTCAGATCTATCCTTTCTCACTTCCTGCTTATCTTCATGTCACTCCCTTTGACTGGCCTGAGGATGGGATGCTTTAATTTGTTCACCCAACACTTGCTGTCTTCGTTTGCAGTGCAGCCTGCTGTGACTCATACCGCACAGAGCCTGTCCAGCATTGTCTAACTTGATGCAGTTTGGACAAAAGCTGTTACACAAAACGATAGCATAGTATTGTATGCTATGATGAACACATGGCTCTGCTCTGGAAGTGGGACTAGAAAAGCTTCTGAATGATTTCCACATCCAATTTATTCCTTTTTACTCCAGGCCTTCATTCTGCCAGGCCTCAGCCTTGCAATCTCACTGTGGGATGTTACGTCTGGCTCATGCCTCATGATAGAGTAAGGACTGGGGGGGTTGGACAGAACAGAACCTGGCTCTGTCAATGCATCTTAATTAACTATCCCCTGGAGCAGGGGTAGGCAATGTTTTTTGGCCAGAGTGCCGAAAAAAACTACAATGTCTACCTTGGAAGGTGCCAGAGTGCCGACATGCCGGAGCCCGGACCAGCTGTTTGCAGCCTCCCAGCTGCAGCTGGCCCATGGAGTCTGGTCTGCTTGCAGCCTCCCAGCCTCCTGCTGGGAGCAGCCTGGGCTCTGTGGCAGGCAGCAGCTGCTTAAAGCCTGGGCTGACAGTGGTGTGCCAACCAAAATGGCCTTGTGTGCCTTGCTCGGCACATGTGCCGGGGGTTGCTGACCGCTGCCTGGAAGATACATGAAGCAAATTAGGACCTTCTATCCAGAGCAGCTGGGACAATGTGAGGCAACAGAAGTAGCCAGGCCTGCTTCTGAATGCATGGAGGGACCAGATCTGGCTGGTAAAAAGATGCCAGTTCTTACTGTTACTCCTGGTAGCATTCAGACTAAGCAGCTGGCTGGTTCCAGGCAGCAGGTGCTGCCAAGGGCAAGGTCACACAAGAGAGATCCACTGCCATCTGTAGTGCAGTTAGATTCATGGATGCTAGGGTCAGAAGGGACCTCGACAGATCATCGAGTCCAACCCCAGATCATTGAGTCTGACCCCGAGTTCCATGTTCCAGTTTTCCCCCACTGCTCCCACACATGCCCAGTGTCTTATGCAGACAAGCCACAATCCCCACAAGGAGAGGGAGAAAGAGGTGTTCTTAAAAGAGAAGGGTTTTGCTGAGGACCCTGCTCACCCTCAGTTTGTTCCCCATATTCTGCAGGCAGGCGAGTGTGTGTGGAGAGTCCAGCCCCAAGCATGTCAGCAGTGGAAGGAAGCAGATAGGCAAGTCTGCGGCTAGCAGCCAGAGAACATTGTGGGATGGTCGCACAACCCTCCACAAATGAGCAAGCAGCTTCCTCTTTTTTCCTGCCCGACTTAGATAAAGTGGCACCTGCCAGCTTGCAGGGAAAGAAGTGGTGGCATGCCTTCACGAAGTACCCAGAATTGGACAAAGCCACAGGAAAATCCCCTGGGAATTTCCCCTAGGTTATGATATTACCACCGGCCTTTGGGGTTTGTTCTTTGGCAGACCTCTGGGCAATCCTGCGTTACTGATGTTCACAGGGAGTGGGTGTCAGAGCTGCCTGGGTGAGCAGTGCCAAGGAGCAGGCCCCCAGCAGACACGTGACATACTCCATGTTCACCAAGCCAGGGATCATCACCATTCTCCTGTGACCTATCTGACCAACCTCATCCTGGCAACAGGGTCTGTATAGCAAACACACACACACACACACACACACACACACACACACACACACAGAGCCCTCTTTCCCTGGCAACTCAGATACCCTGATTGGGTGTCCTTGGGCTTGATGAGGAGCTCTGGGTTAGCACATGCTGGCTCCCATGACAGCTCCAGGAATGAGTTCGTCCTCTTTGGTGACAGTCACAAACGTGGCTTTCCATCAATTCTGAGCTGTGGCCATCCCAGGCAGAGGGCAGCACCCATGTGCTTGGAGTTACAGGAATCAGTCACAGGATGGGGCATGGCAGTCACAAGCTGGCCACGTTCATGGGAGCTGGGCCTCTTCCTGGGATGTTCCACGTCTCACCTCCCCTTTCCCACACTCCTGCTTCGTGTGGCGCTCTCCAATCTAAGCGTTTTTAGACATGAGCCTCAAGTGAGGCCTCCCTGCCAGTCAAACTGCTAAGCTGCCGTATAACCCGTGTCTGCTCCTGTCCTTTCCATGGAGGGGATGGGGTCGCTGGCCCTTCTAGGGAAAAGGGAAATGGCTCCTTTTCAGAGAAGATCTTTTACCAAAGAACAAAACCCACCCAGCATCCCTGCTGAGGGCTCTGGTGCACTGCAAGACAGCCTTACCTGGACCTGCCAGTGGCGGCTGCTCTACCCCAAGCCAGAGGGACAGCTAGTACTGACAGAGTGAGTAAGGGAGTAGACATCTCATACCCACACATGTCTAAGCAGTGCCATGAACCCAAAGAGCTGGTTAGATGCACAGCAGCAATCCTGATCCCGCACACCAGCAAGCCTGATCCCACACAGCCCTCAGTTATGCTGCCCTTATTTTTGGAATATCTTCCTCGCTCATAAACTGAGCTGCTGCCTCCTAGCTCAGATCTCCTCTTGGGACCACTTCTCTGCATCCCCCAACACAAATCACCTGAGCTGCTCTTCTCTCACAGCTTCATACCTCACCTCCCACTAGTTGTTACTGACTCTATCCAGCTTAGGCTGTGAACTGCTTAGACTGTGGCCTGTGTGAACCATGAACAACCATGGCGCTGGAAGGGAAGTAGTGCTTTGCTGAGTCTCATTCCAGAAAAAAAAAAGCCTCAGAAGAAGGTGGTAGGGACATGACTGGATGGAGGCTGATGCAATCCAGCCAGTGCCTGCCATCTTGGATATAAGTAACAAGGGGAATTTTCTGTTGTGTTTGGACACATCACAGAAGTACCGTACAGGCTTGGTTAGGTTTGCCTTCTATCCAGGAGTCACCCAGGACTGAAAAGGCATCAGGTGCTGTGGTCTGGGTTGAGAGACCCCCAGGAGGAGAATATCTTAGAAGTGCTATGGGTGATTGTAGACACTGGCAAAGAGGGAGAGAAGTGCTACCTGTAGCACTGGCCAGCACCATCAACCCCACAGAAGACCTAAAGTGCCCTAAATCCAAAACAGCTTGCTGCATATCTCTGCTTCTCTTTTCTGGACTCCAAGTCTGCATGCTCCTCCGAACCCAGCAGTGTAGGAACAGCTGTGTCTAGCCCTTAGACACAGCATTTGGGCTGGTGGCCAGCAGCCTCAAGTGCCTTCCTCAAGGGAGGAAACCAGCAGGCTCTGCAGACAGTTGTGCACGGCACGGGGTACAGAGTCACTTCTGCACACTACAACAAAGAAGCAAGGCTTTTTTCCAGCTGTGTCCCAGGGCATGGGTCATCAAGTGCCCCCTCTCACCAGCCCAGGGGCTCCTCTTCCATGTGGTAACAGTGCTGTAGAAGAGCCCCAGCAGGGAGCAGAGTGACTGCACAGGGCCCTTGAATCTGGGCTGGAGCTGTGCTACCAGGAGAAGGAAGCTGAAGAAGGTATTAGCCCAATGCTGAGAGAAAAGGCAACTGACCTGAAAAAAGGCCATGAGGGGGCTAGATGGACAGGTGCAGGGTTTGTATGGGAAAGGGCAGAGGAGCAACTGCAGGGGCACTGTGGGCAGGACATGCACAGAGGCATATACATGTCCAGTCATATGTCTGCAGTCAGTATCAGGTTCATGGCATCAACATGCAAAGTGTATCTTTGCTAATACACAAAGGTGCACACAACTGCACACTTGACACATATACAGAAATACTCTGTCATGTACATAACTTCACACATATAACACCATCACACATATCTAGACACAACATTTAAGTGAGTCTCTGTCTCGCTTGGGGCTGTTTGGGCAGGGTGATTTTACACTGTGGCTTTCAAACTGACCCTGAGATAGAACCACAACTACACTGTGCAGAGACCCAGTCAGGGCCAGCTAGTAATGTGAGCATGGCTCCATCTCTGGATGAAGAGAAGCCTGCTGCTGCCTGGTATCTAACCTGGTCTTCCTTACTGGACTGCTCATGAGAACTCCTAGTGGTCTCAGCCAGGGCACTGCATCTGAATTGGCCCTCCCCAAAAGATTGGGGATTTCAGAGCTGGATCCACACTAGATAACTTGGATCCATTTCAGTTCAGAACTAGAGGCCTAGAGGGTCTTGCCTGCATGGTGGCACACAGTTGTTCCACCCCAGGTGCTGCCACTGGAGCAGTTGCTTTATGGGAGCCATGTGGAAATGGAACATTTGCAGCTTGGAAGGCACAGAAAATCCATTTTGTCTTGTGCTAGTGGGGAGAGGGGAATGGCACACCGCACCCAGGTGGGCATAGACAACCTCATCACGCTATTAGAAGACCATACTATGAAAGCCTTATGAAGACAGAACACAGGGCAGTGAACAGGAGGCTCATTGGTTACATGTATGTAACCCGGGTACACCCAGGGGGTATGCCCTGTCCTCCGATGACAGTGATGGTGGTCAGGCAGGGTGCTGAGGAAGGGATCAGCTACTAAAGCAGCTTCCTCCCCTCTCTATAGAGCTAGGCCGAAACCAAGTACTTAACTATGTACAGTTTATTACAAGAATAAATACAGACACTTAATATAAAACATAAAATATTTACAAGGCTTAACATATACTATATATAATATTCCACAATTCACATACAATACCAAATATGAACCAATTACAACCTATACAACACAATTAATACATAGGGATATTAACCTATATACCCAAGTAAATTAATAATAATGTTTCTTTAAACCTTCACAAATAACAATACCAATATACACATTGAGGCATTAAAAAACATAAACCACATAAACCCCTTTAAAGAATACCCCAAGCTATATAGCCCTTAACAGGACAACGTTAACATAGGGAGTGCACTCGGTACCTCCCCAAGGGGTTTCGTTGGAGCCCCTCCCTTTTAGGGCCCTGGGATGTGGACATGCCCCTCCCGCAATGGAGCGTGGAGGCGGCAGACCCTCCTCACCCGTGTCAGCCTCCCCTGCGGGGCCCGCTTCCCCAGTAACTCACGCTTCCTCTCTGGAGAAGTCAAAGTTCATCCCCTGGTGGTCGATCCCGCAAGAGCCTCTCCCCAGTGACATCTTTGGCTCTCCTCGATGGCCCGGCGCCCAGCACTGGGCACCCAGGGCTCTCCCTCTCTTGTGGGAGCCAAGCCCCCGGTCTCACACTGGGGGTTCTCCCCTTCCCCAGGCCCTGCTCTGGGCACTGGGGCTCTTTTAGTTAAAAGTGGAGCCGCACTGCAGGGCTCTGGTCACTCAGCCTAGGGTCGGGGCTAACGTGAGCAGCCACAAGCTGCTTCTAAGGTGGTTTCTCCATGCACCAACCCACGCACCGGATGAGGCCCGAGCAACCATGAGCTGCTCCCAGGGCAGATTCTCCATGCACCGACCTGTGCACCCAGTGAGGCCCGAGCAGCTGCAAACTACTCCCAGGGCAGTCTCTCTGTGTGCCACCCCACGCTGCGCGTGAAGCCCGAGCAGCCTTGACCTGTTCCCAGGGCCAGCTTCCCATGCCCTGATCCACGCATTGCTGAAGCTCAGGCGGGGTCCCAAGGATAGCCATCTCTGGAGCTCCTCTCTTCTCGCCATCCCTCATCGTCTCTCTCCACAGCCTGCCGAGCACGTTCCCCTTTTATACCCTTCAGGGCCTCCACCTCCGAAGTTCTCCAGACCTGACTGGCGCAGTTCCGATTCAGGTCCAGCTGCTCCTTGCCCCCTCCCTTTGGAAAAGGATGTGGTATTGCTTCCCTTTGCTGTCTCTGGATTGGTGGATGAGCTCCACCAATCGAGCAGCAGACCCTCTAGCCTAGGACTCTCCCCAAGCCCTGAACAAGGTAAGCCTGCTACGTGTAGGTTGCACATCACGTTACTATCTCTCCTTTTCTAAAGACTAACAGACATGATACCCAGACCCCAGAGGAAGTGGTGTAGGGATTACCATTCTAGCTTCCTGGCTGTAAATAATGATAAAAGGAGATGTGTTTGCCTCAGCACTGAAAGAAAGCAGAGGTTGGAAACCCACATTGACAGATCCTCCATCCCAGGCTTCCCCACAGCAGCAAGGGAGTGAAGAAGGATTGACGTACTCAGTAACAACAAACACTGAACTGTGCAGGTCTTTGGGAAGGGTCATGGGCTTCTAGGTGCTCCTCTGTGCTGTGCTTCGGGGTGAGTTCTCCTCAAGAGCCCTCTCTGTGCTTCCGGTTTACATTGAGAGCATGTGATTGCTGCTGTCCTAATCACACTGATAGCATGCACCAGGCCAGTGTTTCTCCACATATTTAGATTCCAGGAACCCTTGTTAGATTCAAGGGGATCCTCAGCTCTTTGCTTTCACTAGTTTCTTGACTACAGAAACATAATAGAGCAATTTTCCATTGCGAAGAAAGCCAGAAAGACCACAACAGGTCACAATGGTTTTGACCCTGTGTGCTTATTTTGTGAATCAGGTGTAGATGTTTGCAGACCTCACAGAGCTAATACTGTGCAGCTCCCTAGTTGAGAATCATGGCTTTAGGCCCTGTGAGAAAGCCGGTCATTGAGGTGCAACATCAGGGCCGGCCTGTCCTATCCTGCAAAACCTGCAACTGCAGGGGGCCCCATAGCCAAGGGGACCCCTGCTTCTGGCCACTCGCCCTCCTGTCCCCCGCCACCACCACTGCCAGCTTCAGGTCCAGCTATTCACTGCCTGTCCCGCTGCTGATGCCACTGCCACTGGCTTCTTCGGCTGCTCACCACACCCTGCCCCTGCCACTGCCACCACCAGCTTCCTTGCATCCTGCAGCCCAAGAACTATTTCTTGCAGGGGGCCCAAAAAATTGTGGGCAAGCCCTGTGCAACATGGAGCAGTCTGGCCCCCTCCCATGAGGTCTAATGGGTGGCCATGCTGCAGGTAACATCATGTAGGACCCCAGTAGTGGCAGGGCAGATGGGTCTATGGCAGAGGCTGGAAGCCAGAAGAGATCTTCAGTAACCCGCTGGAGGATTTTGCTCATGGCACACTCCTGGCCTATTTCACATCTGGTTGCAGACTGCTATGTACCCAGACCATTAACATGGTCAGGGTCCATGAGACACTAACTGCTCTTCCTACATGTACACAGACATGTCGTCACTGCTTGCATGCACTTCACCTCAGGCCCCTACCTCTCCCCCTCAGCTGCACCAAGCTCTCCCATTTGAACACTAAGTTGAATCAAAGATACTAAACATGAGAGGACTTTGCCCTCCTCTTCTTCCTGAGTTAAAGGCTGAAGTGAAATGGTTTCTGGCCCCTAGCCCTAGAGGACCCCCCACACTGTTGGGGTCACGGCTCTGGAAGGTGGCTGCCCCCAGCAGGAGGCTATGAAATGCTAATGATTATTCCTTTTTTCCCAGCCCATCTCATGGTTTATTCCTGGTGGGAAGCGCTTCCCCTCCTGCCACTTTCAAGCTGCTGCACTGAGCAAACGGGGCAGGTGCCCTTTTAAAGAGCAACTGTCACACTTGAGCATACTTGGAGAGAGGGAGCCAGGGTTGCACAAAGAGCCATTTACCAGGCTGGGAAGTCCCTCCAGATGCTATTTGCTGTTATTTCTGATATTTGTGTTGAAACTTTATTGCTCTCCCTCCTTCCATCCCCCCCCGGCTTATCTCACTGCCAGAGTAAGGTGCGCTCTCATTTGCCTGCCTGCCTTCATGGGCATGCGTGTAGATGGGCAGGGCCTGCGGTGCCATGCAGAGAGACGAACCCTTCGGCATGTAGGCAACTGTGGCTGAATGCACACATTTCATACTTTTGTACATGGCTCCTGCCTCTGATTCTGACCAGCACTGTGGTGTGAGGGGATACTCTGTTAAAATCCCCTTGCCACCTGCCTGTCCCCTGCTGGGCACACAATCTTGCTGCAGTCACAGTACCAAGGGCCATTTTCCTGTGAGAAAACTCCTGCTGCACCATGAGTTGACCGTTGTTGGCTGTCTTGGCCTCATGAGGGAATACGGACCATACCCAGGGTTAGCTTCCTCTGCCCAGATCTTAACACACAGCACCCACTTGTCTGCAGTATCACAGTCCCTGGGCACTGCTCCCACACTGGAGCCAGCCCTTCCCGATGGATTCATTTGGCACTTTCAAAGGCCCATCACGGCTGTCAGGGAGAATCTGGTGACAATTCCCCATGGCTTTTCCAGGCCTGCTGACTGGCAAGAACTTTTAGAAGTCATCCCTCACCAATGCTACTTTCAAGGGTCCTGAGGGAAAATAAGAGAAGGCTCTACGGCAAGTGCTAATTTTGGTTGACCTAGGATGTTATCCCAAGGCCCCCAAGCTTAGGAGTCCCCCTGTTGTTTGCCAGGAGAGTTGGGTTGGGTGGCACGTAACTTTCTGTTCTGGGTGTGACATCACCATTATCTCCATAACCACACACTGTGATGTCATACCCAGACCAGCAATGGGAAGAAGGGGATCAACCTGAATTGATCACAGACCAGGGTTGTGCTCTGGTATGCCATGGATTTAATGCTCAATTTACAATAGTGAGAAGATTTCCTCAAGTCAAGGAGCATTTCCAGCTGAGATTGCTTTTGAGCCATCTTTCCCCCACTTCCCTAGTGCTGAGGCAGAATGTAAAGGAAAAGGTCAAAATGATGGGAAAAAGCAGATAATTGTTCCAAACTAGGCCAATTCCCATAATTTTCCAGGTGGCATCAGCTACTACTTCCAGCAATCCCATTCCAGCCACTGGCCTCATGATCTGTGGGGAACTATGTGGTCCTTCTGCTCATTAAAGAAAGAAAAATGTAATTTCACTCCTGATGCAGGTATCAGGGATGGACAGCAAGAGTGGTGGGAAGCTCCTGCTCTGTATCCTCACTGCTGGTCTGTTTCGATCTTCCACAGCCCCAGTAGTGAGCGGCCCACACTACCCCCGGTGCAGGGCAGGCGTTGAGAGAGCTCTCCCACCAGGAACTGACAGTTCCCTGCGGTGTTCGGCAGGACACATCACTGCTGCTTTCCGTTCAGTTCCAGACACTTGGCCAACTCTTCCCAGGTGACCAAGAGATGGGGGGCCTGATATCTCTGTTTCACAAAGCCCTTGTATATTCCCTTCTGCTCAGCTTCTCCTCATATCCTGTCTGTGGTGAGGTTGAGGTAAAAGAGGTAGGATGTGGGGAGGCAAAGAAGAGAACAGAGAAGAAGACGCTCTTCCACATCTGGAATTGTTCTGTGGCATGTAGACACACCCTTGCCACCCTCTAGAAGGCAGAGACTCTGACACTAGCTTGTCATCCTAGCTGCAAAAGGCCTGGGTGCTCTCCCCTACACATGGCCCAAGCACTTGAGGACCAGAACTGCTCCCATCTTTGAGTCTCCATCCCTACAGCTCAGTCTGTCTCTTTTTGGGTTTCACTCGGAATCTAGTCAGGTATCCAGGTTGAGACTCAGACTCTAGCACGTTGTCAGTGCTAGCAAATACAACAGGAGTCGCAGGCTTTGTCCTCTGTGCTGGCTCCTGGAGTCTTGGCCAGCAGGGCTCACCATGCATGCACCAGAGCAATTAACAACTACACATAAAAACTACATGAGAAATCCTGGCCCATAGCATTGTCATAGCTGCAATGTCCATGTCTGTTTGTGAACAGAAAAACTTAGGGAGAGAGTGGCTCCTTGGAGATGCCAAAGGGACAAAGTCACTACTCAGCATGAAGAATGAACCCCAGAGACTCATCCCAGGGACCTGAAGGCTACAGGAAGAGCTAGGCAAATCTGGGCCATGCTGGGTTGGGAGCTGCCTCCCACCACACAGGAGCCTTTGGCACAGGAGAGCTGTGGGTTTGGGAAAGCTGCCCTCTTTTGTAAGCAAGTCATTACATCTCACTGTATCCCACTTGTTAAACATGCAAAGAGAGCAAATATACCAGCTCTTTGTGCTGCCCCAGGGCTTGGCTCGTCCTCTGCTGGCTCCATTTCACCACCCAGGCTGTGAAATACAGTCACAGCACCTGGGAGCCATGGACCAGAGCACAGCTCTGCTCTAGGAGCCAGCCAGAAACCCTTCTCTCTGCAACTGGGGTTGTACACTCAGGCACCAGGTGCTCAGCCCCAGATGCTGTGAGGTTGTCTCACAGCACCACTGCAGGGAGTGGGGAGGGAGACCAAAGAGCAGGGGGAGTCTATATCCCTCTGAGTGCCACTCAGCATTATTATAAATAAACTCTGAGCAGCAACACCCCCCCAGCTGTCACTGCCCTCAGCCACCAACTTCCACTGCACAAAGCCACCCCATCTCCCACCATGTGGTAACAACCCCACATCAACTACAAGCACACAGCATCCTGCTGCTGGGGAACTGGCACTATCTGAAAAGCCTGCAGACCTGAGGGGATGGAGGGAAGGCAAATAGCAGGCTGTGAGAACTGGTCCCATTTTGTAAATGCCAGGCCAGTGGAATGGCTAATGACAGGTGCAATTCAGCCCGTATGGAGACTGAGATCAGATTACACCTCCCATACCCTTTCCCTGAGCCCCAGCAAGAAGTGGGGCCCAGCTACCCTTCTCCTGGATCTTGACAGGACATCGTTGCTACTCAGATGCCTTGGCAGGACATTGACCCTACTCAGACGTCTGAGCAGGATGTGGGAGCTCAAGCTGCTCTTCTTGGCTGGGCTGAGGCACAGGCACAGCTGCTCCACAGAACAAGCTCTGCCCATTCTCAGGACCATAACTACGCAGTAACCTTTCCTCTAAGAACCGACCCCTTCTCCTAAGAAGCAAGGACCAAGCCACCTATCCCAGACCCCTTACATTATTTAGAGCCATCAGCAGATGAACCTCTCCTACAGTACACTGGAGTGGGGACAGCAAGCCCAAGGCCCCCTGCACTTACCCCGAGCAGCCCCATTATATAACATGGCTGGGACGTCAGGCTGAATCACATCAGCAAGCACCACGGCTTCCCTCCAGGGAGGAGGCGTCAGCAGCTGCCAAGTCGCATTAGGCAGCATTGTGTGCACTAGAGGAAGCTTTAGGAAGGCCAAAGAAGCAAGCGGGGGTGGGAGGGCCTTCAGGAGAAGGGGGTCCCAGGGGGGGGCTGCTCCATCTTAGTCAGAATCCTTCCCTGCCTTCTTGCAGCCAGGCACAGGGCCGCTGACATTTCTCCTCCCTTGCTTACACAGCAAGTTGCCCAACGTCCACCTATCAGTACCCTGACTGCTCTTGGAGAGAGCGGCCACCGCCCCACTGCATTGCTGTTGATAGCTGCACTGGCTTTTTGTGTGCCAGGCCAAACCAGTGGGAGACAGTGCACCACTTCTCCCTTCCCAGCCTGAGCACGGCAGTGTACAGGTCAGATGCCTCTTAGAGATGAGTGGGAATCAAAGAGGAAGGAGAGGGATTCTCTCTCTGCTGCTATGGTAGCACGAGGCAGCAAGCTAGTGCTTTCCTGCACGCCACCCCCGTGGGGTACAGTGAGCAGCATCATGGTTGTGCTGGCTGGCTGCCTTCCAGACCTCTCCCTTTTCCTGGGGCTGGGCATTCGGAAATGACCTCACTCCACCTCTCTCTAGTGCCATCCATGGGAGGATCTCAACACACTTTACACCATTAATGCTTGATTCTTGCAGGTCAATATCTTCATCTCCACAAGGCAGATGTGGAAACTGAAGCACAGGGGGATTAAGTACATTGCCCAGGATTACAGAGCATGTCTGTGCTAAGGTCAAGCACAGAACCCAGGAGTCCTGACTCTGAGTGCTTGATTTCAATTACCGGGCCTTCCTACCCCTCCTGCATGGTTACACTTCAACACTAATATATTTTCAGAGTTGTTTGTGCCAGAGAGGAGGAAAATAGCATTTCAGGCTAGAACCCCCTAATCAGTCTGGGATGAAAGGTGGCTTGTGTGAGCAAGATCAATCAGCAACAACTTGCCTGCTGGCTTGCAGTGAGGCCTGAGCCCGGGACTAGGAATGCCATCCAGGCATGGCCAGCCATTTCCTTTAAAAAAAAAAAAAGTTCATGAGGAGCTACAGTTTGCACAAAGAACCCTGTCCTTGTTTGCAACCTAAACAAGACAGCGTTAGCCTAGTGAAAAACACCCTGGAAGGAAAACTGATTAGAAATTAGAGCTGTCTAAATAAATGTTGTTTCATTTAGGTACCTGAACTCCAGAAAAAAAATGGAAAAAAAAAAATCACTAAAATCAATGTGTTGTCCAAGACGCCAGATTTTCAGAGAGGGCATGGTTTTGTTTCATTTTAGGATTGCACTATGCTTTTCTTTTTATGTTTTACATTTACCTAAGCGTCATTTCAAAAGGAAACGCCAAACTGTCTTGTTTTGGAAAAGTGGAAATGAAACACTTCTGGGGGGTTCCATTCTTTCCTCCTATGTTTTGGACAAAGCAGTGCAAATTCCTGAATATTTTTGATTGCTTCAAAACTGTGTTGTTTTTTTTTCCCCCCGGTGAATGAATGGTTCATCCAAAAAACCTTCCTGCAGCTCCACAACAAGCAAAAATGAAACTGAGTAGGCTGCTTTCATCATCCTGGATGAGCAAAATGGAAAAAGCAAGCAAACGTCATAAGCGTTGAGTAGTAAATCAGCTGTTTACAGCTCTTTCTGCTTTACTGAGCTAATAGGTGGTTAGTGACACAGTAAAGGAAACTGGTAGGAATTTTTAATGTCTATGATTTCTAATATAAGAGTGTCTCTCTAAAAGGCCAATAGTCATTGAAGAGGAGAGCCAAATGGGGATATGTTCTTAGGTTCCCTGCTCTTGCAAAACAGACTAGATTAATCCCCTTTGGAAGTTCCCCACAGCTTACAGACACCCTGCAGGGGCCAAGCATTGTTCTGCTCTGTATTGTAACACCTCTAACGTATCTCAAGAGCTGCACAGGAACCCTTCTGTCTCCTGAGATACGTGACTGCCTAGGAGCACAGGATGAGCAAATGTCAGTGTGATTGAATGTGTGAAGGGTGTATCTACAGAGAGGGGAGAGAGAAATACGTGTGTGCGCAAGAGGGTTTTTTTTATTACCTAGCATGTATGACCATGAGGTGTGGAGATGGCACGTTGTCCTGTTTACCCAACTCCTCACTGTGGTCTCGACATACCCAAGGCATCCGGTCCAAGGGGAATGATCATGGCTGGGAAGTAAATCTGGCTGGATTCACCTAACAGCATTCTGAAACATGCTTTACAAATTAAAACTCATTCAAAATTCACTGGGTTCAGAGCTCTGACGTGGCAGAGCAAACAGTGAAACAACCTGCTCTCTGGCCAGCCTCTTCAGTGGGTAAGACAGGCTTGGGGGTGGGTGGGAGGCCTTGGACAGCCTGTCAGGACCTGCCAAAACTCCATGCCTGACCAGCCTTTAAAATGGAAACCAACAGTGGGTTGTTCACAGCTCACACTACAGCTCCTCTTTCTCATTTGTTCAGCTTCCAGAACTGACCCTGGGGCATGAGGGGAGGCGAATTGCTCAACTCTGAAGTGAAAGGCTTTGATTTTCAGTAAAATGATGGTAAAGCAGGAGCTCCAAAACCTCAGGATATAGGAGACATTCAGATCTGGATCCAAACATTGTGACTCAGGCCTGTCTTTGTGAAAGGAATCTCAACTGAGACAGCAAATTCAGCTTCCTCTGCCCTGCATCCGGCCCACCTCTCTTTCTGACCAAACCCCTTGTGAGGTCCCCGGGCATTTGGGAAACTTCACTTTGTCCCGGTATGTTTTTATTTTTGTGGCTGTCTCTGTGTATCTGAGTCACAGCCTGGCATGGAAGCGGATAAGCAGAGATACCGTGGGAGAAGCTAGTCCTTTCAACCCTCCAGCCCCAACTTTGGAACTGAAGATGCTTCTGACCAGCCTCAGGTTTGCAGAACCCCAAGAGAAGACCATTCATAAACGAGACATAGAGACTCTCCTTGATGCATGCTGGGTCTCTGACTGGGAACTAGACTGGGGATGGAAGTTGGCTTCACACTGACTCTACAAAGGGCCACGGCCTATTCCTTTGGGTGTTATCAATGGCAGGGTAACCCCTAAAAGGGCACCGCATAGCTCATAGAGCAGAGAAGCCATTTCCCCCTCTGCCCAGATCTAATTCAGCAAGATGGAGAGAGATTCAAAATAATCACCAAAAGGGGGGTGCAGGGTTGTACAAACGGCAGCTTTTATTCACAATGGCAGCCACAGAGCCTACTGTAAGCCCCCAAGCAGCATGGGCATTGGAGTTCTCCTTCTATAAGGAATCATACGGAGGAAAGGCCTACATTGCCTCTCTTTTCCAGCTGTGGATTGCCACACCAGGCCTCTCACACTGCTGCTCCACCCACACATTCCAGTCTCCCCACCCCCTCCCTGTATGCGAACAAAAGCCCAGCAAAGGTAGGCCCTGTCCATCTGTGCCTGAAGTAATAAGAAGGTGAAGAGCCTAAAGGTGGGTCTGCATGGCCACAACAGATCACGGGGACACCTAATCTGAAAAAGCAAGGCCTTTGTGCAATGGTGGAAGGATGGTAGTGTGCACCAGAAGAGATGGGCTTTGTTCTCCACTCTTACAGACCTCACTGAATGCCCTTTGTCAAATAACCTCTCTGCCACTCTGAACTGGAGCTAATAATCCCCTCTTGCCTATGTCCCAGGGATGGGGAAGGTCTGACATAGTTCCAGTGCACTAACAGCTACAGAGCAGTTGTTGTACTGTTACAGTAACCATCTAATCTGAGGATCTCAAAACACACTGAATCCATCTCAGCTTCATGATGACATTAGGTGAACAGGGGTCCTCAAGTTCTCAAACCTACATGCAGCAGAGCCCCAGAGTTGATGTTTCCAAGGAAGGAGATTTAAATCCATTAATACTTGGGCATTGCAGTACATAAGACAAAAATGTTTTCCTGGCCCCTAAGGCAATAAAGTGTGTGCCCTGAAGCATGGCATTGCATTGAGCATCCAGTCACTTTATCACCCAGCCTCTAGGTGAGGTCTCTACCACTGAGAGCCTGCAAGTTGTCCACACCCCGTGAGATTGGGGATTGACCTAGGCTCAGGGGGGGCTTGTATAAGGCCCTAGCAGACGTCTAGGAAAAGCATCCCTTTGCTCCACTCAACAGCTCTGCCAAAGACCAGAGGGTTCATCTTTCCCTTTTATTAAGGGCTAATTATCCCTCTATTAGTTTGGGGAAGGATACTGCCAATGTTTGTAAAATCAGCATTCATTAACCCATTCACCCCAGCCTGGGATTAATTTCCCCTTGACCCCCTGCTGGGTGATGCACTTCCATCAGGGGAGCTGGCCATCAAGGCAGACAGTGCAGGCTTTGTTCAGCCACGCAGGCTGCGTCTGTTGATGGAGTATCACCTTACTTGTCAAAAGTTCCAGCTCCATTCCTGGCTTCCAAGAGCAGCAAAGCCCAGCAGGCACAAGGATTATTATTGAAAGTAATGGGAGAGGGAGCAGAGGCGTCAGGCTTTGGCAGGGTCATTGTGATGGGTTTGCTCAAGGGAATGTCATGGGATTGAAGCTAGGGCTTGGCTAGGTGTGAGGCAGAGAGAACAGGAGGAAACTCAGAGATAGATGAGAAAGCATGAAAGAGGGAGCTGAAGGTAGCAAGCAGTGGGAAAAGAGAGAAGAGGCAGTGAAGAGGAGGTGGAGAAAAAGGGTGAGCTCAGGTCCTGTATTCCCCTCAGGCTTGTTGCCAATAGGTAGTACTGAGCTTGTGGGGAAGGATTTATCATCCCAGTCAGCAGTTTGATCCAGTGGGGGGCACAGAGCACTGGGGGACTTGCCCTTGCATGCACCCTGCAAATGCAAGCTATGGAACTAGATGTAAAATCCTACATGGACCTGACTCCAGGCTTCTTTCAACACACTTGTGTTCACCTGTATATTTCATACAGTGGCACTGTCCCACTGCAAGCAAAGGCCAAGACCCACTCCTTACCTTCTGGTTCCCTTTCTCCAGGGGAGTGGGGCAGAGCTCAGACCTGGTTTCTTATAAAGTTTAAGTCCCCATCTCTCCAGGGAGTCTCCACTACTCCTCTGGCTGGCCAGCAGGTGCCTCCTACTGGAGCCAATAGCCCTGTCTGGGTATGCACTGAGGTCTCCATTCAGCCCCTCTGAACCCTGCCCTCATAGCACAGCCGTGGCTCTGTTACTTGGCACCACTCGTGATGCATTAATTCATCCATCCGTTTATTTGTTCATTCATTCATTCATTCCTTGAGGTTCTGCAGCAGGTTTGCTTTCCAAGCAAACAATTACTGGAGTCCAGATTCTTTATTAAATTAAGTAGCTCTTTCCTAGGCTTATCAGAGGCTCCAAGTCACGTCTCCAATGTAGCTGCAGCACAGTAGTGATACGTGCATTGCTCTGTAAGTCAGTATTTGACTTAGAATAAATCCAAATACCGAAGGGAGGGAAACTGGCAAGTTCGCTTTTCCATGACCCTTCTGGTCCACACACCCTGGCACAATGCTGGAGGGTTGTGCTGAAGGGGGCACCTGACTTGCAAGGTTGCTGCATGCATAGCAAATGTAAAGCTGGGGGGTCCCCATGACAGTGATCACCAAAGCTAGGAAGTCACTAAACACCCTTGGGATCGTAGAGTAGGATTGTATCCAGGCCAGATCCCAGTCAGTCTGCCTTCTTGAACTCCCTCTGCTGTTTCACTTCCTGCCCTAGACTCTTCAGCTGTGCTGCTTTGCGGCTGAGTGGAAAGGCTGATATGTATGTCTTGGTGTGTGCCCAAATTGTGTTCCATTTTTCCTTTTGCTGCCGCAGAAGCTCTGAGGGCAATGTGATTCTCCCACAATCAACAAGATATTCCACTCGGGGACCTGCAAACATTGAAGCATATCCCACACAATCCTAGACTGCAGAACAGCCCTCAGTGCCAAAATGCCAGTGTGGTATAATGTCCCCTCCCCGATTATGTTCAGTCAACCCAGGGAAAGAATGATTGTGACTGTGAACAAGGAACACAGCGTCATTCTACGGCAAGTGGCTGCCCTCCATCAAGGAAGAGTATATTTGCCCAGTGCAACATTGCACTTGGCTCCTTCTGCAGCCAAAACCCTGAAGTAATCTAGGTCCTTGCTGAGCAGTAGGAGCGAGATGGCTTTAAGGGTGTTATTGCCAGGATTGTTCCCTTCTGCCCTAAGGGAAATCACATCACCCCTAGATGTACTTGTTTCTACATAGGCACAGACTGACCTAATGCTGAAGGAGAACATCACTGAAGCCCCCCCCCCCACCTGTGAGGGGCACAAAGACATGCATGACTTCCACTGACTGATCACAGAGGCCCTCGAGCCTTCAGAATTGGGACAGGAAAAGCTGCACACATGATACCAAGAAATATTCAGAGAGCGGTTGTTTCCTGCAGGGTACTCAAATCTAAGCCACTTTCCAGGACCAATGGGCTGCCGGGGGAGCTGGCTCTAAACAACAGCCAGGAACTTCAGGAAGGCTCCCAGGCACTTTCCTCTCATTAATGTACTCAGATAAACCCCACCCCAGGTGTTTGAATGCTTCTGGCTCTGGCTGAGGCTCTACCATCTTGCTCATCTCCTCCAGATTTTTTCTCACTTCTCTCCAACCTCTTTCTCCCTTTTCCTCCCATGCAACCCCCTGTACATGGTCTTTTTCTGCCTCCTTTTGCCTTTCAGCTCTTTGGGGTGGATCCAGTGCTTTGTTTTTTTCTGCATCACTCCTGTCTTGCTGCTGCTTCCTAAGCCCTGATGCTCTGCCTTACCTCCTCATTTGCTTTCGCTTTCTCTGCTTCCTGCACTGCATTCCCCTTGGTCTGCTCCTTCTTTCCTTGTGCGTATGGATGGCAGGTATGTCCTGAGTTTGCAAAACCTCATTGCATTTGGATTTTGCTTTTCTTAGCCTGGGCTGGTTCTGGCCTAGGTTCCTTTCTTCTGAACCACAGTAGTGGTTGGACTAAGATTGGTTGCCCCAGGTCAGGCCCATTTCTACTTGCAGGTGAGGGAGGAGTGACTATTGCTGGCATTTAGACATAGGCAGTCTCTGAGAAGGAGAGCATCTCCTTTCCTCTTGGTCGGTCTTATCTCTGCAGGGGAGTATCCGTCCCCTATGGCAGCTCTTTCCCCTAACCCATGTGCTTGAGATAGGCTCAGAGTCTGAGCTTAGCATCAGGGCCACATTCATCCCATAATATAGACACCGTCTGGATCGTTATACAGCCCCTCCTCCACACACCCTCACCGGAGTCTACCCAAGCCCATTTCCTTCTGAATCACCGTCTCTCTTTTCTTTCTGGCTCAGCTACATTACAAAGACCCCAGAGCCGCAACAAGAGCCAATTCCTAGCAAGAACCTGGCGCTCGGCTCACTTGTGAGGATTACACCAGCCTGCAAGAATTAGGAGGAAAAAAATCAGCTGAAATCCAAGACTCCTTCGGTGCTTCCCACCAGGGGCTGGGGAGGATCTGAGTCTGAGGGAAGCCAGGGTAATTATAGTCTTTAGAGCCCACCTCCCTTTTCCACCCTCTGTGCCCACAAGGGGGAATGGGCACTGAGCCAGCGGGTGGCCCCTTGGGATGAGCTCTGGGTCCCACCCCCCAGAGAGGAAAAACTGCCCCGCTATCTAGGTGTTATCCTGCCGAAAAGCCGCCCCTCACACCTCTCTCCAGGCCTCCATCAAAGCTGCTTGGATTGTCAGCACTGTGCCCTGGACCCAAGGGCTGGAAGGAGTCCGTCAGAAATGAGGCTTTGCATCGTGATGTCCTCGCCTGCAGCCACATCGCATTCCCCACTGAGGCCCACTGCACAGTGGGACAACGGGCCACGTCACTCTCTGCTGCTTTTGGCAGCAGCCCAGCCCAGCTTCCCTTCTTCTTACCTGCTTTCAAATGCGGGCCTGTGAGCTGGGGTGGAGACCGCTGACACATCCAGTTATCAGCAGAGCGCAGCCTCCGGGAGGCTGTGTGACACCCTGCAGGGCACTAAGGGAATCTGGCATTTAAAAACACAGCACCCTGCAGCTTTCCTGACAGCGAGGCCCACAGTGCCTCATCCCATTAGGATCCAAAGAGGCACACTTAGTCCCTTTTCCTCTCTCTCCTGTCAGCTTTCCCCTTTCTTTTCTAACTTGCCAACACAGTCTTCTCCACATCCCTCCTCACTGGCCTGTCTTTCCCTTCCCTTCCTGGCTCTTGTACTATCTACCCTTCCATGCTGCCTGCTATTTTTATTCACACAGCGACCCTGTTTTTCTGAGTGCTGTGTGTGTTGCATAGGATGTCTGGTTAGAAGGCTGTAATTTACCTTCTCCCCACCCTTTCACAGTAGGCAGCATGACAGTCTCCCAGCTGGGTCGCACCTCTCGGCTGCTTCTGCTGCCTTTGCACACTTCCGCGGAGAAAAGGTAGCTCCAGGAGGTGCAAGCAAATGTCTCTGCAGTGTCCGGAACAAGACTCCTCCGTGTTCCTGGTCAGCAGGAACAGACCCTGAAACTCCAGCCCAGATTTTACCTGACACCCAAAGCCTGCGGAGACAAGATTCTTTGGGAATGCTCAGTCAGTTCTTTGGAGATCTCCACCTCAGCTGGATTAGCTAATAAAGCTGCTAGTTCTTTATATTAAGACTGAGTCTTAGTGCATTAATTCCAGACTCCTTGTGACCTGGGGCACAACACGTTCCTGGAGAGCTCAAGGGAAGCCTCCCCCTGGTCAAGCTGGTCATAAAAGTCTTTTGCAGCTGGAGGCTGCTCTGATGTATATCATGACCAACCAAAGTGATTCAGCACCCCCATTAGCATGTGCTTCTGCTTATGCCTCTGAGCTACTCCTGAGCTCGCCACCCTGTGCCCACATCCCATAGGTCACTGGGGAGATTGCCGGATATAAATAGCTTGCTCTTGATTGTTGGTGTGGTCCAGGCTAGGGAGAGTGCTGTCGGAGGCAGTCACTGTGGACCTGTTGGCCAAAGGTGGTGTGAGAGGAGGTTTGATGCTGGTGAAGATGTGGGGAAGCAGTGAGGTATCAAGGCAGTCACACTGTAGCTGGTGAATGGCTGCTTTGTAGTGAAGTTAGATAATGAGGTATCACCAGGGAGGCTCCTGTAGGCCAAAGCATGGATGACTTTTCTGATGATAGCAAAATTAGTTGGCTGAGGACCTTGGCTTTGGTAAGAGGATTGTTGCTAAGAAAGGCCTTCTTATGTAAGGTATTCTTAGGTCTTTGGAGACAGTAGTAGTATTCCAGGAGCTTCCCCAACATAATTTATCTACCATGCTGCCCCTCAAGCTATTTGAGGCCCCTTTCGAGTTCTTTCCCCACTTTTGGATGGTCACAGTTATAGTGCTCTTGCTTCTGAAAAGAATAGGCAGACTGCCTCTGCTGGCCCTAGGGCTAGCAGCAACTTGGGGAACAGACACCAGTTGGAAAGTCAATGGCACCTTCCCTCTAGGACCCAACAGAAGTGCAGTGATGTGAGGGATGCTGCTCCTGAGCTACAGATCTTCTGCAGCCAGTGCCACTGCCAGTGCCTACACAAATGAATCTTCAGACGGGCCTATGAAAAATAGGCCACCAGTGCATTGCAGTTATTACTCTAATTACTCGGCCTGTGGGACTCGTTGCATACCAAGACAGGCCTAATGGATCTTCCAGGTTCTTCCTTGTGCAAGCTTGGAAACCAGGTGCAGTTTAGCTGGTGCAAGTCATAAAAGTCCTCGCGTGTGGGAAAGGCACAGCGCCTCAATCATTGGAACCTGTTATTTATTCTGGATATACTACAGGGAAAACAAGGATAAACTTCCTAATCCTCACTGCAGCAGCTGGCCCAGGCAAGATTTATTAGAAGAGATTTTTATTATATAATCTAATGCAGTTTGGGTTGTGCTAATGTTCCTTTTCGAGCTGAAATGGAAACATTTGAAGTAGTGGCAAGGCAGGTTGAGAAAGGCATTTACCTCCATGGAAAAAAAGGCGGAGGGATGGGTGGAGGCAGGGGGATGTTCTTGCCCTGGTGTGATTGGGGGACGGAGGCAGGGAAGGAGGCAGAGCCGGGAAGGAGAATTGGGGGGGGGGGGAGAAAAGGAACTTTGAACATCCATGTTAACGAGAGATTAGAAAAGCATTTTAGGTCAGTTGCCGGCACGCAGGTTGCTATGGTGACCTACTTAACCTTTATGCATCCAACATCTAAGGCAAGGCAGCCTGTCAGCACCTCCCAGTGAAGTGCGAACGTCCCCCTCCCGTTCGAGGGGGAGGTGATGGTAGGACAAGGGCTGGGGGGCCGCCAGCGCTTCCACCTGCCGGAGCATAAGCCAGCCTCAGCCGGGCAGAGGGCCAGGAATCTGTGGCGCCCTGGCCACTGGGTTGTGTTAGCCAACAAAGGCTCTTCACCTGCCTTTGGGGCCCTCGCTGGAGCCGGGACGCCTGAGAGAAAACAATGAAAGGAGAAGCCCTCAGGAGGGCTTTGTCCATGTGACACAGCTGTCAGGAGTCATTGCTCAGAGCAGTCTCGCATACCAACACTTTCGCTAAATCACCTCAAGAGATTTGCCTTCCCTCTGCCCTCCTGCTGCTGCTCGAGGATCAGGTTTATCCTCAGACACAGAGCAGCCATCAAGGGAGGCAACTCTCCGAGGTGTGAGAGAAACAACCCCCAGCGGGGGTGCACGGGCAGAGCGGGTGAGGGGTCTCGCTGTGCCTCCAGAGGCATGAATGCAAGGCCTGCTCTCGACTCAAAAGGCGACAACCCCCCCACACACACACTCAGTTGACACAGCAGTAAATGGGCACCTGCTCATTTGGACCAGGGAGTTCAAAGGGAACCAGATGTGAAGACATCCACTTCGCTCCCTCCTGTGCCATCGGCTACAGAAGCTGACATGCTTTAACCACTCTGCTGGGCTCAGGAGGAACTTTGCCTTTGATGGACCCAATGCTAAGCTATCCTGAGGAAGCAGCAGAGCAGGTCTGTCTGATGGGAGGATTGGGGCACCGCACATCCGGATTTCACCTCTCAGAGGCATATGCTCAGGTGCCTAGGAGCTGAATGCTGGTTGAGCAACCCAAGATGTCTGGCCTGTCTATTTGCCTGCTCCAAGACAGGGTGGAGGAGATTTGGCTGAGTTGTTCAAGAGTAACTAGCACCTGCCCTGTGCTAAAGCAGAGCTTAGAAACCAACCCAAGCTGCTGGGATCTCCAAGGAAGGTAGCACTATTGCTCAAAGTGCTCATCAGAAATGGACAGGGAAAACCCCTAGTCTCACCAGGCAGGGGGCAGGGACCCAGTTGGCTTGCTGGTTTGACTTTTTCCTACTGGGTGTGGGGAGACTTCCTTCACAACACAAAGCACTTAGCCCTGCCAGTAGGGGAAATACCAGGATTAAGAGCAAAAAAACACACATCCTGCCTAGGTGGGTCCCTCTGGCTGTTTAAGATCCCCTTGCACATGCCCATATGACAGCAGTGCTGGTGAGACATAGATATACCAAGACGTGTCAGTGCCTAGTAGAAGCTGCCCTCCCTGAGACTGGTAAACTCTCCATATACATTACACACGCGCACAGCTCTCTGAGTAAACTGAGTGTTCCTCAGGAGGCACTTACATAAACGGAGAGATCAAAATACACCAATAACATCTGAAAAACATCAAGCCTCTCCTTGTGGTCTGCTTTCGATTCGGGGAGGTTACTGCTGGGTTACTTGGATCCGCTGGTATGCGAGTGCATGAAGACAAGGCCAAAGGTGGCCCAAGAAGGCTCTTTGCTTAGATCTGTCTCATTCATAACAACCTGCCCCTTTGGAAGTTCAGGTATGCACCACATGTGCAAGCGGGGTGACACCATGCGTGCTGCAGCCCCAGAGCACGTGAACTCTGCGTGTAAAGCCGGAGTCTGCTTTCTGCAGGCGACGGGCAGCCCTATCACAAGCTAGTGCCTGCGGCAGCCACAACCTGAACGCCCGGCTTGCAGCATAGATGCACACTTCTTCGTGGTTTGACATGTCATTCAACACACTGATATTTGTTGTTCATGTGCTGGATGTGAGCAGGGTTCATTCAGTGCACTCTGGGACTTGCTGAGGGGAGGGAACAGGCACATCCACTAGGTCTGAGCCCATGTTACCTGTGCTGAGACAGACCATTTGGAGTGAACCTAACGCCCCATCTGGATGTGGCACCATGGTCCTGGGAAGCTTAGCCTGCTCCTCCTCACACTGAACGTCGATGTGCAGAAGTTTGACTTCCCTGGTACCATCCATGCACCCGTCGGGGTAGTTTGTGATTCCAGCAGTTGTGTGCACACAAACCACCACTACCACCTCCCAGCCTCCCACTCCCCCTGTCTGTCAGTGGAAGCAGAAATGCAGACACGCAGTCTGGTCCTGACCCATCCAACCGGGCCATTCCGGTACCATTCATTCCACACCAGACACCAAACCACTGATCTCCATGCCAGGCCAAGCCAGCCGGTCTAAACCCCACCGCTGAGAGGCTACAGATGCACAGGTATGGCATCGCTGGTCAGGCAGGGAACAGTCTGGCGAGAACACAGCCGGAGAGGAAGGGGTTGGTTTTTTTCCTAGTCACATTGTTCCCAGAAACCTAGAGATAGGGAGAGCTGTTGATAAACTCAAGTCTCTTCAGGGAAGAGCTGCAAATTTAGAAGGAGCAGGAAGGACTGAAGGAGCTAAATTTGTTTAGCATACATGGGGATGTGCAAAAGAGTCTGCCACCATCCCACTGCTGTAAACAGCAGAGGAAGGAGATGCACGTAGATGGAGGGATGATGCCAGGAGGGAAAGGATGGAATTGGAAGGGGGTGTGTAAGCTGAGCCTCAGGAACACCTTCCTCCAGCAATGAAGTTGCCTCCTAGGGGAAGGGAGGGAAATCCCATTACTCCAAATGGTGAAAATTAGTTAGGGAAACAGTAGTAGGGATACACTTCAGAACACTTCCACACAAGCCAAGAGGTGAATTAGATGGAGCCAGTTTGGATTTTTCCATCCCTGACATTAACACGTTCTGCGTTGGGATCAGGGCTCTGGCCAGATGTGGAGCAATATGGTCAAAAATAGCACGTTGCTTCAGCAGCAGCCAGCCCTCATAAATACAGCAGAAGGCCTCGCTGCTCCCTCTTCCCCCGTTACCATGGGGAAGCATGGATGGTGCCATGGTCTCCTGTCAGCATGACAGGGCACAGGCCCTCTTGCCTGGATCTCCTCCAATGATCCTCAGGCAGACTTGCTTCCTCCCTCTATCTAACACCTGGCTGGGGGCGGGGTGGGGAATGCAGAGGTTTTTATGTCCTCCTTGCACTTCTGGCTAGGGCCCCTTCAGTGTCAGCACTGGGCATCCACTGGAGAGGGTTGCTCCTTAGCACAGCCCTACAAAGACAGATATATATGAGTCCTCCTGAGGTCTTGCTCATCCCCCTCAAGTCAATCCCACTCACCAGTGAGCAGGCTGCCTGCTGTCCTCAAAAGATGACTGCCTGGATGACACAGAGCAGATCAATCCCTTCCTGGGCCTGGGAGCCATAGGGCTGATGTCCAGCCATCCCTGGGGCTGGGCCCTGCCATGTTGTTCAGCGACCACTCAGAGCCAAGCTGTCGGGCCACTTGGCTTCATTCCACCGGATCAGCATCACGTCACGTGAACCTCTGCACGACAGCCAGTTCCAAGTGGCTTATACCAGAGCATCTTATGGGGCAGTTCCCCACACCTGCTTTTAGGCGTGTTCAGACAGCCAGACTCCCAGGGGCCCCGCGGGTCCCTACTGGGGCATTTTGGAGCAGGCAGCGTGCTCAAACGTTCCTGCGTCTGCCGGCCTGGCAGCTTTTCCAGACTCAAGGGGGATCCAGCCAAGGGCAAGTTAATAAACTTGACAGAAAGCTCCTTTATTTTAAATAATTAAAATAGCTTATACACTTCTGATACACATCCAAAAATATCAGAAGCTTTGCGGCTTTAATGAAGTTTCCAGGTCTTGAGGCTCACAGCCGAGATCCTGCAAATCCCCCTCATTACCAGCTGGCCCTTTAAAAGCAGCTCTGGATTTTGCTTGCGCTCTTGCTGCTGTGATGGCAGTGGCCATAACCAATCGGAGGAGCAGGTTTGTGGCTCTTGGATGATGCCATCTTATGACCCTTGCAAGGGAAATCCCTTTTCCAGCCTATTTTCTCTCCCTGATGGGTCCATGATGGCCAAGGAGGTGGGAGGCATGGCTATAAAGTCAATCCCAAGTGCTGATGCTTTGCAAGTTACTGCCTGGCTCCAGATGCATTGGTAGAGAAATCACAAGGGCACAGTGGAGTAGAGCAGAGCCAAGGTTTGTTCATGATGGGCACAAAAAGCAGCTCTGGTCCTCAGACAGATGAAGTGGATCTAGGAACCAACGGTTTTCCAAAGTCTCAGAGGACTTGGGGGAGCTCAAGCTCTTGCTGACACCACACTTCCATGGGGACCTTCCGGTAACATTCATGTAGCTTGTTGTGCCACATGCCTAAGGGAGATGGACCCCTCTAGTGCCAAAGCAAGGGGTCATTTAATTGAGATCGGGCTGTCACAGCTACCAGCAGGCCACCGCTCTGGCCCCTTCATGGTCTCTGTGAGCACAGCCTTGAGATGCTGGGTCTTTTACATGAGCCAACCCAGGGCAGAGGTCTGCAACTCACCCATTCTCAGCCCACCCAGGCCCAGGGTGCCCTACTGTGCAAAGTACTTTACTTTTCCAACAGGTCCCCCTGGGCACAGCACCTAGGCTTCTTCCCTTCAGGAGCTTGCAATCCAATTACCTGCTTAAAACCAAACCCTTCCCCCCCGTTCACTCTCTTCCCAAATACCTCCTGGCCTTTCTCGAAGGACTGGGTTGTTTTGGGGTTTTTTTAAGTGTGCCTTGGTTCTTTGATCTCCTGGGTGGAGAGGCAGCTCTTCCTGTCCTGGCATTGTGTCTTCCAACAACCTTCAAGGGTTTGCTGAAAAGTGGCTTATCCTAAGCCAGTTTTTTCCTCCTGGCTTGGTTTTGCTTAAAGGTCCTAATTAACTAAACCCAGAGTTTCATCCAGTGAGCATCCCAACAGTGAGCTCATCAAGACTATTCATAGCTCCTTGCAGAGAAGCTTGATTAGAGATGGGTATGATTAATTGTGGACAGAGCTATACTGTGTGCTTGGCTTCGCCTCACATGTCAGTTTGTCACCTGCATCCATTTCTAATCCAAGGGCATTTTACTGGCACTAGAGGATGGACCTCTGCACTCTCCTTTCTCTCTCCCTGGGCTCCAGCAGATTTTTCCTGCCCTCATCTCTTTTTGATCAAAAGTTTTTGATTAGCAGTAGTTTCAAGAAGGCAGCCTCTCTCTCTTTCTCTCCTCATATTTTGAACACTGAGACACAATCGCAGCCATCCCTCTACTGCCAAATTGGTTACAGCGTCTCTTTGAGAGAGCTGCTCATGCAGCGCTTGGAAATCTTAGCTCAAAATTGTAATTGATGGCAGTCACTCATCGTGGTGCCCTGTGACCAGTGGGGTCCCTCAAGGCTCTGTCCTTGGACCCATCCTGTTCAACA
>NW_017728916.1:2832698-2892624 GCF_001723895.1 Crocodylus porosus
GCTGGGATCCTATGACCCCAGCTGACTTCCTGCCCTTTGGGCAGGGGGCTGGACTCGATGATCTCCCGAGGTCCCTTTCAGCCCTAATGTCTATGAAATCTATGAAAATCTTCCCCTCTCTGTGTGACCACAGCATAGACCTCTAGCTAGCATATGGTACTCCTGAGGGACACTCTTAGAGGACACTCACCCTAAGGTAACACCTTCCTGTACTTCCAGACTCCAAGACTAGCCGTGTTTCCAGCCAACACAGTATGCCCGAAAGCCCCTGTTGCCCTCTTCTCATGGCTTGGCCTGTTCCTCCATAACCTTATGTACAGAATGCACAGTAGGTTCCTCCTTTGGCCAGTACCCAGTCACCAGGCTGCTCAACGACTCCTCTCTCCACTCACATCAAGTCCTTTGCATTCTCAGCACATACCCTGACCCCAAACTCTTGCTCTTCCTGCTGCTCTGCATTCCTCTCAGGCACTCCGCAGAGCCATGTTCCTTTCAGTCAGACCCATGTTTACACTGGACATAGTGGGAGGTGGTTAAATTAACAAACTTGAACTGGGGAATAGTTGTTTCTTTCTCCGATACAATCTCTCCCCCCACTCCCTTCCATCCGTCCCCGTGCAGCTCCATCTCGGAGGATGCATTCCACAAGCATTCCAGGCCGGGGAAGGATCCTCGCTGGGGAGAGCTATCCTAGGAAAACAGAGTTCAGGTTCTGAAAGGGATATGCCACAGACAGCGACTACAGGCACAGCCTTTCTAAGACCAGGCCTCCCACAGGCTCTGTTAGGGAGACATCGTGGGGTTTCACGCTCAATTCTTTCGGTAAGAGGATTAATTTACAGACACAAAAAGTCCATCCATGAATTGTGCTCATGGGGTCACCGGCTGACGAGTCAGACCCTGCCAGAGCGGAGACTCAGTGGAGCTTCTGGCCCATAGGAAAGTGTGTGGCCATGACAAATGAACAATGGTGTCTCTCAGCCGGACAAAGTTAGCTGCTTTGTGGCAACATCTGGTGCAAAATGGCCTTCAGGAGGTCTTGCTAAGCTCTGGGGGTTTTTTGGTCTTTTTTTTTTTTGGGAGGCGGGGGGTTGTGTGCTGAAAAAAATGTTCTGAAGGGACTCCTCCTCCTCGCCAGGGATCTGGCAAGCATTTTAGGAACCCGGTCATGGCCTCTGTTACCCAGTGTGTCAAGATTTCTGTGCAAATGCAGGCATGCTTTGCATCCTGTGTGCTGGTCTCTTCTCACTACCTGACACACAGGTGGGGTTGGATACAAGGGGAGCTTGTGACACCACTGTCTATGCTGGGCCTTCCCTGTACGCAACATCTTCTCCAGCAGGAAATTCACTTGTTTTAGCAAGTCCAGTTCCCCTGTCCCATCACTACGTGTTGTCTCTGTTAACCATTCAATTGTGGCTGGCTCCTTTCAAATCCAGCGTCCTCCTGCCTGGTCTAGCATGTATGATTGCAAGTTACCTCTCTCCAGCACATTGCATCCTGACTCATACTAAATGTTTCATGAAGCGGTGTGAGGTATATACCCAGGGATCATTTCATGGACCCTAAGCTTCCCTGCCTTTAGGTGGATTCTGAGCCTGAAGAGTTGCTTTAAGACAGGTCAACCCCAGACATCCTGGTGCCCAGCTCAGACCCCAGTAACACACAGGCGATTCTCATCCTGTGTTATGATTCGGCCTTAAAGACCACCAGACATAGAGCCCTTGCCCTTAGGAGGGCATCTGTTTGATGGAATCCCATAGGCATCTGCTTGGAGAGTATTAAACATGCCCCAGCAGGAACCTCCTTCACAGGAAATGAATTTGACATTGCACATTCCCTTGGATCATTTCTGTGAAGACTTTATCTGACATAAATCAGTCTTTGTGTTTCACGTGTCGACTGATTTTTAATTTTGTGTATGAGGGAAAGCAGTGTAATGGCAGAGGGCTCCCCTCAGAGCTGCTCAGAAGCAGAGCTATCGCAGACTTCAAAGTTCTCCAGAGGACACCGTCATCTCTGCAGGGAGTTAGGGAGGAGACACCAGTGTCCTCACACTCCCCTCTCATCCTGTCGAATGAAATCTTCCATTGCCATAGTTCCTTTCAACCTGAACAACTCTAACATACTTTACAGCAGCTACACCCAAGAATGGGACAGGCGGTGAATGCCAAAGCCGGTCATCTGGGTAAGAGCAAAGAGAAGGTTTCCAGTCTGAAGCCGAGAAGGGGCTCAGTGTGCTGCTGGTTTCTGTATTCTCCAGCTACTAGAAAGATACAGCAGGTAACAAACTCCACAAGATGATGCATGTGCAGCAAACTGGCACAGAAGGAGCACACCCCCTTCTGCCGCCACCCACCCCACACTTGCAGTGAAAGATGCCCAAGTAGAGCAGAATCAGAAGCGAGCGCTCCAAACTCTGCAATGTGGGGACCCATTTCACTAACACTTCTCATCAAGATTCCACTTTTATCTCATCTATTATATATTGCATTACATTACTGTAAAGTACCACGTAAAGTCCTATATTAAAGCAGGTTATAAAGAGACAGAAATAGCTATGGTGGAGCCTCCTTTGGAGCTGGTTATAGCACCATCTGTTAAGGATTTATTACCAAATCATTCCCCAGAATGATTTTTTAATAACTTATTAAATGAAGTTACATTGAGGGATGATTAAATAAATATCAATAGCTAAATGGGGCCTATGCTTCTGCCCTCAAGGCTGTGCCCACATATCTCTCCCAAGAGACTCCTATGTACCACCTCCAGCTTTGCTCAATACAACAGCACAGTGCTGGGTGTTCCTGCTCCTGCTGCTAATTCCCAACCCAAGGCTGGCTAGATTTACATGTGTGATGGGCCAAAAAGGAGGCTCTGATCTTGGGTGCAAGGGGAGCAGCCCAGATGCTAAGGAATAGGGATCATGATTTCATGAAACACTTCAGAGCTAGGGATAAGGGCATGGGAGCTAACTTGTGTGCAAACAAGGAATTTCTCCAGTTCTTTAAATAGTCTGCACCTTTGATTAACACTTAAGGATAGTTTTCAGCAGACCAGATTGACAGCCCTGGGGACTGATGTTCTTGTGTACAAAGACAATAGCAACCTGAACTTCCCTTCCAGCTGCTCTCTGCTAGCACCCTGCCCTGGAAAAGCAGGGAGTTCAAGCCTCATAGCACATTTGCTTCTTGGCTGAGGGCTGTGACAAACCCATCAGAGCCAAATTGTACTTGCAAATTGCACAATGTGGGCCAGAACATGTCAGTACACGGCAGTCCCCTTTACAAAAAAAATCACTTCCCACAAAGACCAATGAGCAGGGGCTAGACATTAAAAAAACCCTTCAATCAGTTCTGAGGCAGTTTTCGTACAGTGGTAGCAACCAGTGCAGCAGTTCCCCCACCTCCCCACCATACCTACACCCACACCGCACAGGGTGCAGTGCAAATAAAGGAGCCAGCATGCACCCTGCCCCGAAGAGCTCAGTCAACTGGGGGGGGAGGGACACGACAACAATGGCAGGCAGAGGAGTATTTATGCAAATGACCATTTTTTAATACTCGTCAAAATAAATATCAGTCTGCCCTAATGCTTACACGTTTAGCAGGCATCACCCCGAGGCATACTGCTTACTAGTCCATTATCAATTCCCTGAGCTCACCTGTCCCTGCCTCTTTCACAGCATCACCTGGTTTCCAAAGAGAATCTGGGGCAAGAACAAAAGCGCACGGGAGACAGCCAGTTTCCATAGGAAAAAATCTTTTATTTAACAATATATCAGGTTCCATCATGGCTCCATGGAATTCAGATTCCATATTATTGATTACTGAGGATGATATGATACTAGGTGAAAGCAGCTGTGTAAAAGGCAAAAGAATTAAAAAGAAACGTGACAAGGAACGACAAGAGAATGCATCATTTGAGTGAACCCAGCACTCTGGGCCACGGCCCAGGAACCAAACTGAAACCTAAAGGCATGGATGGAACGTGATTGGAAGTCACAAGATGATCAACCAGGGAGTGAGCTGCTGGGCCCCACTGACACTGTGCTCAAGGGCTGGGAGAAACACCCCCCCCCCCCCACTCACAATGAGGAGAGCAAAGGAAGGGAACAAGTGTTCACGAGAAGAGGCACTCTCATTTTGGAGCCCTTCTTAAATCAAATTATCTGCTGCCTGCCAAAGAGAAGCTTGAGTGGATGGTTCTGTGTGGAGAGCCTTGGAGAAAGCATGCACTAATGCATTAATTCCATTAATGAAGGCAAAACGTTAAACCGTCATTAGCTTTGTGCTGTGGCTGAAGAGCATTTGTATTCTCTGCATACAAGAAGTACATCAGCAGGGCAGCTAACATACTCCCAGCACATTCATTAGCTGTCCTCCTGCATCTGACTAACAGAAACCCCAGCAATTCACAGGAGGGTCCCGGGACCTGCTACCTCAGATCTCTTACAATCGAGAGGAAGCTGCTGGTAGCATCAAGGTTAGTGTCAGGAGGGCTATTTGGGATGGAGGAGGGAAGAGGAAGGGCATGATCCGGACAGAATGCTTGGGAGATGTTAACTGCATCTCTGCCCCAACACAGGTGGGCATAAACAGCTGGGGGCTGCAGCACCACTGGTTGATCACGTGACTTGAGATTTGCTACCTAGGAAAGTGGAAGGGAAAGTGTTTTTTCTTCAGAATACTGGATCATGGGATTTAATGAGATGACCCAAATGTGCTTATGGCTGTGACGTATGGTGTTCAGGGCTCATCTGTCAGGCAGGGTGTGTCTGCATATACTTGGTATGTACACACACTCCCAAGGATGGATGCATTTTTACATCTCTGAAATGTGGGAGCATGCCACGTTACAGGGTGTTTGTGCACGCACGCACGCTACCGCAGAGACACCAGGGTCTCTTGCCCCTTTTCACTTCAGCTTGCTAACTTCCCCTTCCACAGAGAACCAGGTACTGCACAAGTGACACTCCATGGATTTGCTGTGTTGATATAATGCAGGAGCTTTGAACATTAGGAGCTGCACCTGGAGAGTAATAACCAGCTGCAAAGAGCAGAGACAAGCCTCCCCGTGGGCCTGGAGATGGTTTCCACGGGGCACATGCACATCTCCCTGCACAACCAATGATCCTTTGGCCCACTGAACCAATGAGCCCATTCAACCATGGGCTCTAGTTAGGTACAAGGGGCCTTCTCCAGCACGGGAAAAGTTTGCATTTAACTTGCACTCTTCAGTTTAAAATAAGAAGGGGTGGGAGAAGCAAAGCCACCACACTGAGAAGCCCCCACATGTTAAAATGTGAGGAGTCAGGCCCCCAGTGCATGAGGGAGAGGCAAGGAGGTGGCTGAAAAATCATGAGGTTTAAAATTAAAGTCTGAGGTTCTGTTTATTTCTTTTTTGCCTTGGAGTCTTGGGTCACATTTACAAGCTGTTCTCCACAACCAGGAAGGCAAGAAACTCATCTATAAACTTACGATCAGATCTTCACATGAGAATGATACGACTCCAGCTCCTGGAGCGGTAGGTACAAGGAGGCTGGGGGCTATGAGGAGGATAGCTTGGAAAGTTAGCTGTGATCAGGAAAGAGGGAAGCAGCCTGAACTGGGTCCTAAGCAACTATATTTTAATTGGAAGATCCTGCATTATATCAACAAAGCGGGGAATGCCGACCACAGCTCCAAATATTCTTGGGAGGAGCACTATGCTGCAGGCACCAGAAGAGATATTACACTCCAGGTTATACTGCTCAGCGAGGGGCTGAACACCTAAGGGACCAATCTGGGCCCCTGGGGCCAGTTTCATGCAGCAGCTCCTCCCCCAACTTCCCCATCTCTTTTGGAGAACAGTTTTGGGACCTGGATTTTCATCCAATAATCTAGGCAGTTCGCACCTCGCCCCATATACCCGATTCCCCATGGCCGCAGGGGACACATGCCTGCGCGCGCACACACGCCCTCGAACGAGCCTCCTGACTTGGATCGTAGCATGACAATGTTTTACACCCGTTCTCGTGGTTAATTTTTTTTTTAGTTCTCATTTGTTTTTCTAAGAAAAAGCAACCAGAAAATAATTCGGAGTTTATACAAAACGTCTTTACATTATTTCTTCCAAAAAAGACTAGTATTTACACGAACAGCAACAAAAAAACCAACAACAAAAAAACTTCAATTCTTTCAATGAAAAGAACAAAAGGGACACCCAGGTTTAGGGCCCAGCAAACTGAGGTGCTCAGAAAGATCGGAGCTCAGGTTTCACCCTGGCACATTATTTACAAGCGTTTCCAGCTGCCCACAGCAAAAGGAGTTAGTTGGGTGGGTCGGGGTGACTAAGTAGCACCCCATTCTCTACTGGTGGCTGGTGGTTTTGTCTTACTGCTTTGTTTCCTTCAGCAATTAAAAGCTGAGGGTTAAGGACCCCAGGAAGGGGCGGGGGTGATGGAGAGAAGACACTGCACTTGGGGACAGCAACCACACTGGAGAGCTAACATTAAAAAGGTAGAATATCCGTGTTTGCTTTTGGTATAGCATCTGCCAGGCTCCCTGTAATTCCCTAGCCCCTCCCTTCACCCGTTCCCCCAGCCCCAGCCCCTAGCTGAGTCTCAAAACCATTGTCAGTCGCTCCTTTCCAGGCTGTGAGGTGAAACCCCCTGTAAATAAACAGCTCTTTAAACATTATCATTCCCAGACTGGGCTCTCTCCTGCAGGAGGAATCTGGATGATTGTTTCTGGGTTCCTCACGGAAACAGGATGCTGGGGACAAGGGGGAAAAATTTTTCTTTAAGACACAACGAGAAGCTTTTTGCCATTTTAAACAGCAGACTCAGTTGCTCCTCTGCAGAGCACTGAAAACCCTGGACACCTTGGCTGACCTCCACTGAGCACGCCTCAAAGTGCACTATTGTCTAAGCCCTTTAGAAACACCTCAGCAAAACACTCTGCCCAGCCCGGCAGCTCTGCGGCACAGCATGGCATCCTGCATAGACGTCCCGATGGGGAAGGAAAGGCGCATTTGGGAGGCAGGAAAGGAGGGAGGGAGGACGGGGTGAGATCAAAAGGTGCTAAATGAAACCCCTCGATACAGCCATGTCTCAGGGTGGCAGCTGGGCGTGCGCCTGGGGTAACAATCTCCCCTTCTGCTGCGACTCACTGAGACAGCAGGGAGGGTCCTGTGATCAGATTAGCTTAAGTTTCCTGCGATTCTAAGGCTCTGGTTCACCCACTATCAAGGCAGTGATGGCTCCAGCCACTGATCTGCCCTGCCTGGAGCTGAGGCCTGGAAGGGGATGGGGGAGAGGGTGTCTTGCTGCTCCTGGCCTTGCCTGGGGTGGACCACAGCTGCTCCATTGGCCCTGAGCTCCCATTTTCCCCTAACAACCTTTGCTCCCTTTGAGCAGTGTCCCAGGAGGCCATTTTCCACAGACCAAAGCACCCCTTTTCCAACAGGACCTCATCACACCCTCCACCACACCCCATCTCTCCTGGTCCAACATCTGGACCATTGCTGCCTAGGCAGGTGGTCGCACTCAGATGATCCATTGAGGTCCCTTCTGACCTTAGCATCTATGAATCTGCCCCCTGGAAAGGAGGTCTTTGTGCCAGAGAGAACAGGCACTAGGCCAAGAGACCCCCGTCATGAGAACAGGCCAGCTGCTGGGGCATGTGCTCCCCACTTTGTTCTGTGCTTTTTATGCCTTCTCTTTCACTGAGCTTTCCCACACCAGGGGCCAAATCTTCCCTTCTGCCTGCAGCTCTCTCTGTGCTCCCTTCACCAAACTTTGCCCACCTTCCCCCCCCACTCTCTGCCCTGCATTGCACTTCCAATATTTGGGGCCTCAGCAAATCTAAGGAGCTGAGCTCACACCACACATATGTATGGGAAAGGCTGAGGGAAGGGAAGGGCCCAGCACAGCATCCAGGGAGACTGACATGGGAGCTCCTGCACTGTGCCATGGCCTAAGCACTCCAAGCTCCCATGCCCCATCCACATGTTGGTGGAGCATCAAGTGGCAATATGAGAGTCTCCACTCAAGCCTGACAGTCACTAGGGAAACCAGAGAAGACAATGTGCAAGAGTTCTGGAATTAAAATGCCAATGGAAAAAAAGGCCCAGCTTCTTTCTGTAGCAAGACTGAGATGAGCAAGGGCAGACTGGGGTCTAGATGACCTCTGGAGAAGAGTAGTGGTATGGGGAGCTTTCTCCCAACTCCAGTCTATCCCAGCCAAGGCCCAGAAACAAAGCCCAACTGCACTAGCCACATAATAGCTGCTCCCTCTTCCATGCAGATAGGTTGCTCTCCCTTCTGTTCTCCTGCTCCCCAACTCCTTGTTCTAGGCTCCTGAGCACATGTTAAGTAACAACTTCAGGCCCATTTTCCTCTTCCCCCTCCCAAATGGAAGCACCGTGGCCTGAACCCAAGGACCCAACCCACTTCACAATGTGCTCAAATGATGGATCCAGGGATGAAACCTGTGCCTAAGGTCTTGGATATTCCCTCCTGTCTCCCCTCAGCACAGTCCTAGATGTAGCCTGAGACGGGCAACCAGTGCCATCCTACTACCACCTATGACTGGGATCATCTGACCCCAGCCCTCTTTCCTGCCTAGGCAGGGGGTTGGACTCAATGATCTGCTGAGGCCCCTTCTGACCTTAGCATCTATGAATCTACCTTCCTCTTGCTTTTGAAGAAACCAGCCCGGCCACTCTCCATCCTAAGAAATGAGATCAGGCGGGGTGCACATTGGGGAGAAGACGCACCTTTTCTAGGGGGGAGAGGGCTCACAAGAGTCACCATGTGGTGAAAGGATAGGAGGCTGCTGGCTCTGTGTGGGGGAGGCAGAGCCCTCTCACACATACTGACCGTTCAAGACATCATACATTTTTTTCTTTTCTTTTTTTTTTAAAAAGAAACTAAAACAAGAGTCAACGGCTACGAACTGTGAACACAAAAAGTTTAGGATGGCAACGACAGCAGAAGGCATGAGTCCGTGTCCTGTGGCCAGGAGGCCCCACCACAGCAGATGGGGCAGAGGGGGAGGGGAGTATGCCAGATGGCTGAGGGTGGCGGCTCAGAGTCCCACCAAGAATTCACAAAAATAAAAATGTTACAAAAATTAAAATAATAATAATAATAATAAGTAAGTCGGGTTTGTCAGCTTCCTCCCTGCACGGTCTCTGCATCCTTGCTGTGCCTGGGCAAAGGCTGCCTCCCCAAGCTGCTCCTTTCCAAGCCGAGTAGGAGGCTCTTTTCCGCAGCCCCCAAGTTCATCCGACTTCCCAGAACCATTTTGGACCAAAGCCACCCAGGGCGCAGCCCCCACACACAAGATTATTCAATGTAATAAAATATAGATGAGGAAGCTGAAAGGCAAAATCCCAAAAAACAAAGTGGGAGTGGAGTCTTCTGGTGTCACCAGTGGTGTCCGAGAGTGAGGAAAGGCACGAAGCCCACGCACGCTGGGTGCTGCACGCGCTAGGGCCACATCACGGCCGGATGGGTAACAGAGCCAGGATGCAGTCTGAAGCAGCAGAGGAGGATGCTAAAGGCTCACCCTCAAGTCTTGGGATTACAAAAGCTGAGAACTACAAAACTAAATACAAAGGGAGAACAGAGAGAGTGTGCGAGCGAGTGATTCCACTATCTGGTGCGAGACCCTTGCGCTCCCCTTGTCTTGCCATGGGATTCGATTCACTTCTTCCCTCACGGAGCGAACACACTGGTGGGGAGCGCCAGCAGCTGCCCCCAGGGCCCTCAGCTCTCTAGTGCTCTTGCATTGGTGGGTAGCTGAGGCTGCTCCTCAGACCTTGTAGTAGATGTTGGCTGGGCTCTGGGGGGGCATCTCCTGGACGATGTAGACGGGGTGCCCATAGTCCCCGCTCACCTTCTCGTAGTGAGGGCAGTAGTTGTTTTCTGTAGTCCGTAAGGGGATGATGATATCGCTGGGTTCTGAGCCTGCATTACCACTGCACTTTGGGCTGGCCAAGGTACTGAGTGACAAAGCCGCTGCCCGCTGCTGGGTGTGCTTCCGGTGCCGCTTGCGAATCTTGATCAGGAGGACAACGAGGAAGATGATGATGAGGATGAAGATAACACAGCCAGCACCGATGGCAGCAAATACTGCTACCTTGGAGCTGAAGAATCCATCACTGGGACCTTGACTTTCCTTGCCATCCTGGTTAACAGAACCTGGGATGAGGGAAGGGGGAAAGAAAAACAGTTGTTAAATTAATTTTGTGGAGCTCAAATCCCATCATCCCATGGGCTCAGGGGACTGACAGTTCTCCCTTCAAAGTGCATGTTCCCCCACTGAAGAAGGAAAACCAGCATGCAGAGGGGAAGGGGTTCTTCAGCCCCTCTGGCAGCATTGGGGAATGGAGGGTCTGTCCTAGGGATTATGGCTCAAGGATCAATGTAGGGGTCTGGTATCCATATCACTCCCAAATTCTGATGCGCCAAGCAGCTAGCAACCCCTGCAAGCTATTTCTCCAGGGTCCCTTCTGCAGCATCAGCATCCTCACTGCCTCAAGCTGGTTGTCAGCTTGCTTTGGATGGGCTGGGCAGCAATGTGATTAGTGGGAGCATCTGAGCCACCAACTCCAGATAGGTAGACAGACAGATACTCTGCAGGTAACTACATACTCTTGCTGAGGTGTCTACACTGTCCCACCCACCCCTTTGCATATGCTGGACTCCTCACACCAATGATCCCATAGGCCTTTGGCCCCTTTCAGTATGGCAACATCTGGGAGGAATCCTGGACACTCACAAACAAGATCTCACAGCTCATCCTCTCCTCACCTCTCCTCTCCTGTGTTTTATCCTCTCACAGCCCCTGACTGGACTGGAGACAGAAAACTGTTCCTATCCAGTCTATAATCAGAACAAACCCCAGGGGTGCCTGCTCCCCCTCTGCAGACTCGAGTGCTCTAATGGAAGTGGGTTCTGAAGCCTGTGCAGACCTGCCATATCCTGTTACTGACCCCCCCACCTCTCTCTGACCCCAGGCCAAGGCTGCCCCAGGCCCCTGAGGGGAGGCTGTTTGGCCTGTCGGTATCAGAGGTGGAGAAATGGAGCAGCTTTTCCCCACTTCATCTGATTTTGCTTCTCCCTCTCAGCAGGGTCAGGAACTCAGGAAACCACCTTCAAAGAGCTCTCACATAGGTTCAGCTTAAACATCCCAGCATTCTCCATCTCCCAAGCCCTCTACTCTGCTTCAGTAAACAGAAGAGAAACTAAAAAGGCAGAAAAGCCACACTCCTCCTCCTAGGATACTGCCAAAGGCATTGAGAAACTGAACAGGGCTCTGGGAGCTTCTGTCCACAGTCCAGCTCCAGAGGTTGAGCAGTGACTTCAGGAAATGGAGAGTGAGTGATTCCTGGCTGGTGAAGTTTGCAGGAGGCTCTTACAGAGACCCGACAAATACTGGATCCAAGTCGCTGACCTTAAAGCAGGGTTCCTTGAAGGCTCTGCCAAAAGAGCGAGACTCCCTTCTGTTCTATCTATAGCAGATCTAGTACAACACCTCTCTGCCTCCGTGAGCATAGTTATTCTGGAGTTAGTCCTCCCCTTCCCTAGCTTGCTCTGCACAATTACCTGGCTTCCCAGGTTCTTCTATCACAGGGACCTTGTTGCGTGGACTCTGTGTGACAACTTTCATCGTGTTGTCCGATTCCTTGCTGGGCCGACTGGTTGTCAGCTGCTCTGGGATCACAGCATTCGGATCTGTGAAAGGGAAGGAGAAGCTGGATGAGAAATCTAAGTCTGGAACCTGAAATAAAATACTGAGGGCAGCCACTCTTTCCCCAGCACTTACTGCTTTGAACTGCACCTTCCCCCTGGCACTGAGGACCCATGCCCAACACGGTCTGCAAAGGTGCTGTGAGGCAGCACCCAGCATTTGTACAAGCGTGCTGGAGTTGGGATCAGCACTGCACCTGCACTGGCAGGGAGAGGCACAGGCGGTAGACGGGTGCTGTGACACTGGCCCATTTCCCTACCCCATGAGGGCACCTTTTTAATATGTTCCCTGATTCTCATGCTCCCCAGCTCCAGAATGCCATGTATAAGGCTGACCAGCCAGAGAAAGACAGGGGGAACCTGAATGATACAAGATCTCTCTCTCCTTCCAGTGAGCAGGGGCTGAGAGCCTGACCCAGAGCCTTGTCTTTTGTCCTTCTCTCCTACCAACAAGCTAGGAGCCAGGTACAGGTCCCAATTTCAATATGGTATTCACAGCAATTCCCTCTAATTAGAGGATGTGTGATGGTTATGAGGTTACGCCCCATATTTGACATAGTCATTCGGAGTCCCTGTGGTTTCCTCCACATAACCCCACATGCAGGGAATGCTTCCCTGAATTAAAATCGGTAAGGCCACTACCATTTCCTCCACAAGCCTCGCCTCTAATGCAACACCCGCTGACAACTGCCGAACTGCACATTAAGGAAAGAGATTTGATTTAAAACTATGATAATTCAGAGCCCCATCAGGACCACGGCCGAGCCATACATGTCACTAACCCGTGTGACCACATGATCCTATCTCCTCCCCCATCACTTGTTATTCAAGAGTTGATCTTCTCTTAAATAACTGCAACCTCAGAGACAACAACCGTCTTCCCTTGTGTGTAGTACAATGGGGCTCTGATCCTGACTGGGGTTATTTGGTACTACCACAATATGGATTAGAAAATGGTGCCCCATGAACAGACAGGGAGGGAGGCTTCCCATGCTGCTTCTTCCTCACTACATTACACGCTTGAAGGGAGGACTCCCAGCCCAACTGTGTTTTCTGAGAGCAAGCACTCAGCCTGGTTTGTTTTTAATGGAGGATACTAGCAGAACAGCTGCAAGCATTTCTCCTGAACTCAGCCTGCAAGCCCTCTCCTCCTGGGGTGCAACCGCGAGCCACTGCATGTCCTGCAAAGTCCCAGCTTCAAGAAGCCAGCCCAGTTATACAAATCTGAGGGGTCAGCAAATGGATGCTGAGGGAAACAGCACAGAGCTCTTTGGGAAGAGACAGAACAAGGGAGGGTGCATAGAGCAGAGAGTGAGCTTTTCATGAGCTGCTGCCAGAAATGGAGGCTTTTCATTTGAAGTGCAGCCTGCAGCCAGCTTCATTTCACATATCCTACATTTGAACAGCATGCTGCAAGACATAACAATAGTAGAAAGCACAACCCCTGTCCTGAGGAGCTTAGACTGTGTGGAGAATGGCAGACAAAGCTAGAGGAATGCCAGGCAATGGGAGGAAGAAGCACAGAGGCGAAATCAGATTGTAGGGCTGCTGCGATGACATGGGGAGTGCCAAGGCAGCTCTGGCATTTAATGCCACTGATTTTGAGTAGCATTCACTCTAAAGATCAGCATTTGAGGGACCATGACTAAAATGCAAGGTTTGAAGGAGGACAGGGAGGTTGTGCAGTCTCAGCATAGGAGGCAGAACTGAAGTAGACACAAAGACACTTCTTTTACAGGGGAATGGGATCAATGGAGTGCAGGTTCTAAACAGAAAGCCAGCAGGAGATGACCAATGACAGTCTCAGGTGAGAGCTGAGCTGTGCACACAAGAACAAGGCAACTGTACTCAGTGGGGAGGCAGTAGTAAAAGTATGAGAGCTGGGGACATCACAGGCAACATTCGTGTAATGTTCCACAGTAGGTCAAAGGCTCGTGTGCTTTTGCACTACGTTACTGAATGTCCAGTCTCCGTGAGGGGTAACCCTCATGTTGGTGACAAGGTTCGCATGCTTCAGAGGCAGCCTTCCTGCTTCAAGCTTGTTACCTGAATGGCTCTTAGCTAAGAGCCATTTCAACATTGCCCTTGGATTGATAGACAGGAAATCCTGCTCTGCCTGCAAAAGTCATGGATGTTGGATAAGAAATGTCTCCATTAGCAGTAATGCTTGGATAAATAAAAAGTAGGTTGCATCCGAAAGGAATAAGAAAGAAAACACAAAGTCTTCCCACTGGAAAATGCAACAAATTCAGTGTCAACCAGTGAGGGGAAGCTGCTGGGCCTCAGTGCTCTGGAACTGTACTTTAAGGTCTCAGCACAACTTGGACAACTCCGTCAGACATATAGTCTCATAACGTTTCCACGTGGGCTCTAGGAGCAATTGCCCAAAGCTGGATTGTTTTGGCTGCATCTTGTAGCCAGGAAGGGAGCTAACATGTGCCCTTCCACTGCCAGCATAGTCTAGCTGTGAAGAGCAGCACACCTGTGAGTTTCGTGCAAAAAGGAACCAGTTGTGGTTACTACTGGGAGAATACACCAGACCCACCGTCCATTACCCTGAGCATATTTGCTTTTCATTGATCAACAATGCAAGGTGTTCCCTATGGTAGTATGAAAATGTCACAGAACAGGAAGGCAACTACCAGGGCAGAATGAGATGGCTTACTTGGGGCCAGTCCTATTCAGCAAGGTCTGTTAAGCATCAGTGGAGACTGGCATACAGGCAAGCCAGCTTCACCCCAGTTGCCTGGTGGCAGCTGTACCCCCCACCCTTCTTTCCTGGCCCTCTATTCTGTTTGTACACTCTAAAGCAACCATTGTAAAGGCAGGGGAAGACACCAACACACTTCCTCTGCTCTCCAGCTGTGACTCTGCAAACAAGCAGACCAAATTTAGGTGTGGGAGATGCCCAAACGTTAGAAACCAACAGCAGCCTCAGAGATAAGCAATTCCTGTCACCATATCCTCAGGTCTGGGAAGTGTGACATGTGCAGAAGGGGAAAGCAGCCACCCCACAAAAATGACTGAAATGGCAACATCAAAGCCAAGTCCTCTCCTCAAAGGAGCATTAACATCACAGGCAACAGAACCACAGCAAACAGAAACAGAACAAAACCCATGGACCTAACAAGTCCTCTGCTACCCTTACCAGTCCACTGCTGTTCACATCCACCTATGTTTCAATTAAGTGTGTGAGCTCTCTGAGACAGGGGATGCTAGCTGTGATCAAGAACTGACTTTATGGGTGGGATGGGGTGGAAGCAATGAGAGGCCACATGGAAAGAGTATAGCAGCACTGCAAGTCTGGAGCATTTCAATACTGGGAAAAGAAGCATTGTCTCTTTGGTGGTTGTTCAAGAAGTTCCTCCTTTACTCCAGTACTGCGCCTGAGGAAATTTCTAGCAAGGGCAGCTAAGGGAATGCAAAGGGAATGCAAAGGGAATTGCATCTTCCAGGGCTGCCCTGCTATTCCTTGAGTTTACTATAAATATTGGCCCCAACAGAGCAAAACAGACTAATAAAAAGCAGCCACCCTGAGCTCAGCAGCTAGGGAGGTGGCTGAAGTCCAGCCTGCAGCAGCCCTGGAGGCCAGAACTCCACAGCCTGGGGACAGGAAGCTTTTGGAGAGCTCTGCCCATCAGAAAAAATTACCCGCAGTGTACAATTAAAGGACTAAGACAGGTTGTGGCTGCACTACAGCTCCAAGCTCTGGGGGCATTTCCAAAGGAAGCATCAGATGTCATGAAGAATTCAGCACCTAGGCCTTGTTCCCACAGCTGCCCCCTTCCCGAGCCGGAGCCATGAACGCTTGCAGAATCCCAGAGTGCACTGGGAAAGGTCAGGAAAGTCAGAGGCTGGCACCTCCTGGAATGGGGCTGCAGCTCTAGAAGTGCCTTTTGCTCGAAGCAGTAATTACATCATTTCCAGAGTATCACAGCACAGAAGGTGAAGTTTGTTTGTACAAATGGAGAAACGACTCCCCCACCCATCTCACAGGAGGGGTCCAGGAGGACCACAAAATGACAGACTGACAGCATCTACAGAGCAAGAAGGGGGCTGCTCAAAGGAGAGCTAATTGAGAGCAGGGCTCTGAGAGGAACAACCTATGATGAGGGTCCCCAATACATGCATTTTGTTTTAAAATACAACGTACAGCTCATTTTGTGAATGCTCCAGGATGTGGAATCCCCTGTGTGGACAGGTGCAGTGTTACTATTAACTCGGGGAGAGGTGAAGGTACCTTAAAGTCAGAGGCCTGAGCTGCCAAGGTTTGGGCTATATCTGCTGTCTGTAGCACATGGATGCCTGGAGGAGGCCCTGCATAAAGCTACAGCTCTAGAGTGCAGTATTTACCCCAGGCAACCTGGTTTATAGGATCTGTAATCCCCAGTGCCTACAAGGAGTTCCTTTTATGCAACACGGGAGTGTTTCTTAGACTACTGACAAGCTGCCTGCGTCTCTTCCAAGAAGTCTGTAGTTCATGTTATTATGGGGGGAAGCACCTGATCCTGAGCTCTCCCGTTGTACTCGGCCTTGGCGAGCCCACAGCTGGAGTACTGCATCCAGTTTTGGGCTCCACAATTCAAAAAGGATGTGGAGAAGCTTGAGAGAGTGCAGAGGAGAGCCACGCGCATGATCAGAGGTCAAGATACCAGATCTTATAATGAAAGGCTGAGAGCCATGGGGCTCTTCAGCCTGGAAAAGCGCAGGCTCAGGGGTGATCTGGTGGCCACCTATAAGTTTATTAGGGGTGTTCACCAGGATCTGGGGGAACGTCTGTTCACCAGAGCACCCCAAGGGACAACAAGCTCGAATAGTCACAAGCTCCTCTGCGACCGTTTCAGGCTGGACATAAGGAAGGTTTGGAATAGACTGCTTCCAGAGGTGGTTCAAGCACCCACTTTGAACGCCTTCAAGACACTTTTGGATGTTTATCTTGCTGGGATCCTATGATCCCTGCTGACTTCCTGCCCCTGGACAGGGGGCTGGACTCAATGATCCTCCGGGGTCCCTTCTAGCCTGAATGTCTATGAAATTTAAATCTATGAAATCTATAAGCAGGAGGGTAAAAAGAAGGAGGAAGTCTTTTGGACTTTCTCATAAAGTTCCAATTTGAAATAGGTGCAGAAGTATTCAGACTTGAGTATAGCGTCTGCTTCACAGACTGGACATTTTGCCAAGAATAGTTCAGACCAGCACTGGTCACAGATCTGCAGCTATTCCTAGGGTGACTGGCAGCACAAATCCAGGCTTGTTAAACCAGCAGTGGGCAAGATGGCACCCTCTGATGTACTGCATGGAGGAAGGCCGAGGACTCAGCTGGGCCCGTCTGCAGACCATGGAAGCGTCAATCATCTCCATAGTCCACTGATCTCATGGGCACAGCTAGTTTCTGTCCCAGTCCTCAAACCAAGTTGGGGATGAATAGAGGCATTCAGCATTATGAGAACAAGGTGCAATGAGAACAGGGGCTCTGGGAAGCCCCCTGACACGGGGTCCATGTAGCCTAGCTATTAGGTATTAGTCCCCCTTCCTCTCCCCTTCCCTTCCTCTTCACTCCTTTCTCCATCTCTCCCTCCCACCTGCCCTGCCACCTTCTGGTTTTTGCTGTGGCATGGCAGGGCTTCCCTGCCAGACTCCAACCGATGCCAAACAGTAACTGGTGAGCTAGAACTGGTTATCATTGAGCTGATCGGTTAAGCCAGGGGTTTTCAAACTTTTTGGATCAGTGTACTCATGGGAGCTGAATGCAGAGCTGGGGGGAGGGAAGGGAGGATGTAGCCGAATGCAGAGCGGCAGCAGACGCCACATATGAGCTTCTCCCACCCCGTGTCCAGCCAAGTAGGCACTGCCTGCATGGCAGTGTGTGGTCCATGGCAGTGCTCTGTCCCCACCCATCCATGCATACCCCCTAGGGCCTCCTCAGGTACCCCCGGAGTACGCATACCCCCAGTTGACAGCCCCTGGGTTAAGCAATTAATCATTTAACCATTCATATTCCTAAAGGAGCCTGCAGTGGAAAGAAGGGGCTTTTATACAAAGTTGTTCAGACACCAACAGAGCATCAGAACCAAAGTTAATACTGAGGCAGTTTGACGATAAGTTCAAACTCAGTGTAACTTTGTTTGTCAAGATGGTCCTGTTGTGGGAAAGCTTAAAATGGATGCTCAATAATGGGGAGAGGAGGGAAAGCAGCTCATCTAATAATTAACTAGCATCACTCCTCCATGGGGGCCTGACTGGCCAATCCCATGAATGCTTCAGAATCCTAAACTATGACTGGGTGTTAATCTCACATGATTTAAGCCTCTTCCAAATCCAAATGGCATTTAAATCATTTGAGGAAGAAGCATGATCACAGCTGGAAGAAAGGGGACTTCATAGAACTGCCCTCTTTGAGCATATCTGAAGCAAAACTTGGGGCACCCAGCAGTTACACCACCACAGACTGTGTTTTACAGCACCTTATGAGCTAAGTATGTGCAAGCACCTCAGTATTTATTATAAAAATCAATCAAGTTAATGACCTTGAATGAAGACAGCAAATTAGCACCTCCTCCCCCAAAGCATCACAACTGGGACAGAATTCAGTGGAAAGACAAAGCCTTCCTTCCTGCCAGCTCAGTTCCTAAACGAGACTCCTTTGTGAGCTTTGGCCCTGCTCTCACAATAGCACTCTGTCAAGCTCCCATAGAGGACTGAACAGTGCACTTCAGCAGAGTTGGATTTTAAAGAGGCTGTGTAACCATAGTACATTTTGATGCTGATTTGATATCCGATGGCGGAACTCCGCTAAGCATTGAGTGACTCACCCTGCCCTACTTTCATGACAATCTTCATGGACCGTGTCTGGCAAACCCCGCCTTCTCTGTTCTCCAGGCCATCCAGAGTCCCATTGGAAGTGGCTGCAGGAAAAAAGAAATGACTCTGTTAACAAGCAGTTGTGAAACATGGAAGGGTCTTCAGGAAGGCAAAAGGGGGTCCCTAGAATAGCCTTGGGAGGCAGCATCCCATGAAGAGTGGTTTAGTTACTGTGATCTCAGTTTGGTATTGAGCTAGTCTATAGGAATGGGGAGCAATTTAAAGATGATGTCTTATGTAGCACTAAGTACACTCTTTGTACATCTTCAGCCAGGTTTCCTTTGCTATGCATGGGGGAGGGATGCAGTGCTGTAGACCTCCATTCTGTGGTTCGTCACTTCTGAGTACCTATTTAGGAGCCTCTCAAGGAAAACCAGAAGGCTTCTAATATTCTTATCACAGAATCTTGCTTAGAAGCATTGTTGAGTAACAGAAGGACTTTTAACAGAAGAAAAATTCATAAATTATCAGGAAAACCTCCTCCAGGACACAGTTAAGCTATGGGATAGTATTATGTGGGCCCCACAAAGAGTGCTTCCATTTCTTCCCTGGGATGCATGTTTCTCCCCATGTTCTCACACCCCTGCCCACTCATAGTCTGAGGTCAGGATATCAATGGGCTTCCCCATTCTGCACCCCTGCGCACGTGGTAAATGTTGTTCAATACACTGCACTCTGGTCTTCTCCAGTCTTCCCCAAATCCCGACTGCTCCACCTCCCAGTTCTATTCACTTATAAACCTCCAGCCCATTAAAATGGTTACCCTGATGCTTGAACTGGTTGCTGAGCTGCTAATTAGATTGTACTCCAAAGGAAAGAGAGAGGCAGAGCCTGACAAAGGCCAAAGCTCCCACTCCACAGCCATGGCACAATGGGGATAAAAGCTGTAGAGAGGCAGCCGGGGCACAGGAGGAGAGGAATGCTCTGGAGGCTGAACTTTCCAAGCCATAAAACTGAGAGATTCTCTCCCCCCTTTTGTCTCCCCTTAATAGGGAGCTAGTTAACCCCATGAGGACAAAACATGAAATGTTCTTTTCACCAACCTGTCGCCCTCCCCCTCTTTGGACTGGTTAATGGCTTTCTGAGCAGCCTAGGGCACTAGCCTAGTACTTAAGGGACTGCTTCTACTCAGAAAAGCCATGGCAGTTGATGGATGGACCACAGCCTTCTTACAGATGGGAGGGAGGCCTGTGGACTTCTTTCCACATTACTCCAATTACTCCAAAGAGGTGCAGCTGAAACAGTGACTGAGTTCAGATGTTGGAATGTGTGTTGCTTTGTCCAGAAGCTGACTAACACGCTCTGCTCTTTCTAGTAAGGCTGCAGGAGACCACTGGACCATCTCTGCAGCACTACTCCAAGCACATGCAGCAGACAAAGGGCACAGCAGGGGGTGTATGCATGCCCTTATAATGCACCATGGTGTGCAGTACTGTACTGGCCTCAGCTTTGCATTCCAAAGACCAAAGCCTGACAGCCCTAAGAATGCTTATCTGAGGGTCACAGGTTCTGTGCCACTAAGCTGCTAGGCCGTCCTGTTTAGGGCAGGGGGTGGGGGACATGCTACTGTGGAAAAATGCTTTGATGCAGGAGAACCAGCTTCAGTCCCGGACTCCAACTCAGCTTTCCTGTGTGACCTTGGGCAAATCATTTAAACCTTTTGTAAAAGGGGGACAGAAACTTCCCAAAGTTTTCAAACTTCCCAAATATTGTATAGTGCGAGGAGGCCACAATTGCATTTCATCCCTACAGGAACTGCCATAGCACAAAATAAGGAAAATATCAGGAGCTGTATTTATGAGCAAGAACAAAGTGATGCTGGTTATGTTTTGCTCTGCATTGCATGCAAGATGCAAGTCATAGCGCAGGAAGGAATTACTTCCTGCACTACAACACTGTTGCCACGGAAAGTCACAGGAAGAGTGGATGCTTCCCAGCACACAGCAATGCAGGAGCCACTGTAAAAAGACCATATTTGGCAAGGTGAAAATGCATCCCCCACTCCCAAATCCTTCATCTCCAAGTCAACGGAAGCAAGAAATTCTAATCCCCCCACTCCTTGGAGCATACGATAGGAACACTTATGCATGTGCAGCACATTATACATATATAATTACACAGTGTGCCTCAGTAAAGAATGTAAACTCAGAGCCCCAGTGGGTTTGAATGGCTGTAATTGCAGGGCAGAAGTCAGTTAAACTCACTTTGGGGGGGGAGGGACGGGAGAAAGGGGGTGAGGGGAGTGCTCATTTTTAAGTCCTGGTCTTGTGGGAGCATTGCAAGCCACGCATCTCCTGCTGTTACTGAGCAGAAAACGACACAGCAACACGTCTGTGAGCCCTCTCCCATGACTGGGGATAGCTCTGACGAACTCGCCTGCTCCGTAGCCAGGACTGGGGGTCGTATGCGGTTAGGAGATTGGTTAGACTGTATACATGCCTAACAAGCACCATGTAATTACTGAGGGAGACAAACAGCTATGTCTTTCTGAATTTAATGTGATGCCCCAGGATAATCTTGACCTCCCAGGAGTAGCGTGCTGTGGGTGGGACGTACTGTCCTAGACCAGACTCCTTTGACTTAGTTCTTCCCACCTTTGCCTTTCCAGACAGAGCTGGGGGCACTTTCTGACTAAAACCAGCGAGATCGCCACTAGTTACAACTATGGTTATAGGACCAAACAAGCAGTCAAAAGCCAGACTAATCTAATTGTATCTGGGAACTCCACCCTGCTCAAAGGGTCCATCTGCCTCCTCATTTCTGACCTCTCCACTCCACAGAGATCCCAGCTCCTGAAGCTATGAAGGGCTGATCCTTCCATGCACAGCACCAGAACGAGTTTGTGACAACTGTCTTGGCTACCCTTTGGATACAGTGCCAAATCAGTCACAGAACCCTCTTCTTCTGGGTGCACCTTTTGAAGAGCTTCAGAAGTGCATGAGAACCCTGTCAGAAGGGAGAACTGCAGGCAGAGGATCTACTTGCTTTTTGGACTCAACACTTCTTCAAAAACCTAAATATTCAAGCAGAAGATGTCCCATCAGCAAGAGACAAATCGCTATCCACCCAGCCCCAGAGCAGTTAATTTAAGTTCTGCACAAACCACCAGTCGGAGGTGAATTTGCAACCTACATTTCAGGGCTCTCTATTCTGGGTTCAGACAGTCATCGGTACTGCAATGAAATCTTCACCGTGTACTTTTTTTGGTGGGGGGAAAAGTGGGAGGAACAGTGGAGTAGGTGAGAGAAGGCAGCACAAACCCCCTGCTCACAGAGCAGGAGCTTACCTTATTTGGTTAGCTACACAGCACTCCTACAGAAAAAAGCAAAACTGCTTTTAGAAGTACAAGTGCTCAGAAGAACCTGCTCACGTGGAGGGACCCAGCAATGTAGGACAGGGTTTGCAGTAAGGAATGCTGAAGCCTCGTGAATAACCTTCTGGAGACAATGATGTGTAAAATGGAATTTGGCCAGGGCAGCCGAGCTAACTTCTACCCGCTACTCACCAAAGAGGAGTTTCATGTTACCTGCAAAGCCCCATCCCTACCACTACTCTGTAGCACGACCAGTCAAGTCTTATATTAAGGGAAAGAGACAAGAAGTGACAGATGGCCGACTGGAGCAAAGCCATCACACAACAAGAGAACCTTTACTGTTATGAACCTAATTTGTTCTGTTAGATAGGTATGGGGAGGGGCAGTGTCTCTTTTCTAACGATGATTTTACACAAATGGACAGGGTTGTTTAACTATGGTGCCTTGAGGAAGGGACTGGCTCCTAAGCTTACTGAAATTTGCTGATGCTCTGAAGTTGGCAATCTATTACCCTATGGTTGGCCTACGTGGACAAGTTAACTGGGATTAAAGTAGGGTGTGAATTCAAAGTGCAAGAGCTCTATTGCTGGAAACCTTCACATGTATACAAGCCCTTTGTATGAAATGACTACAAAAGGTTGTAGTGATCAAAGTTAACCAGCCACAGGATGACTTCATGGCCCTCCCATGGCAGCAGTTTCACAGGCCAGTTTTTACAGACTTCACTGAGTGAAGTCATATTTCCTTACATGTCTATAGTTCGCAGGCCATTAGTTTTAAAAGCACTGTCAACAACTGGATGAGAAGAGAGCAGGGGAAATTTCCCCTTTGAAAACCATGCCAATCATTCCCAGCTCTCAGTCAGGCCATGAACCCAAGCCCTTCACAGATGTGTCTTCTAGAAACAATTCCACTCAGAACAAGCAGCAGCTCTGGAGTGAGAAGAGAAATGGGGTCCTCTTCATCCTCCTACCCACCTTCACTTAAATTCAAACCAAGTCCTTGATCTTCAAATTTTCTAAACTATCACTATTGCCATTTTAGCCCCAGCTGCACATTTACTCTTCTTCTCATGCTGAATTATTGTCTCATCCCACTGACTATGCTGCCATTTGGGTTATGGTTATTAGAAGATACAACCCACAGACAGTAGCATGCTCTCTGGTCACTCAGGTGCAACAGAAGCTTCAATAAGGCACATAGATAGCATCAGGAAGATGAGCAGATCCACAACAAGCCCCCTGTACCACCTTAGTCTCAGTGAGCTGTGGGGACTCAGTCATTTGTTCTCAGAAAAGAAGTATATGGTCTCCTTGTAATCATCTGAACCGCAAAGCCCAAGCTGCCCCTCAATTGTGGGAAGACAGGATAATTACTGATGTTTAAAGGACTGGTGGGTATCGAACAAAGCCGGTGGCACCTTCTCCAACTCCACACAACTTAAGGATTGAAAGGTGCACCGCCCCCCCCCCCGGGCCCCAATCCATTTCCGGCCTGCAGGCACCTGCTCCGGAAGGAAAAAGAAGATGGCAATGCCCAAGAGCACAGTTCTAAAGCAGTTTCATGTAGAAAGACCACCACACCCCCTCAACATTACAAGAATCCCGTGGAAGGAGATCAAGCACAGACTACAGCCCACCTGGATATGGCAGCTGGCCCTACTTTGATGGACATATTACGATATATTAATCTTGTAAATCAAAAATTAAAAAACATTCTTCTTTAACAGCATCATACTTTTGGACAGCCCTGGCATGATGAACATCCCCACCACCCCTTTCTACCGTAACAGTGGTAGTGCCCAAACTCAAACCAGAACAGCCTATCTACTCTGAAGTTGATGGTGAATTAGTACCACACATTACCATATTCTCTGCTCCAGCTGGCAGAGCTCCATAATTAGCAATGGCAAAGTCTGAGCAAGCCAAGCCTGGCAGGACCTCATCCTCTGAGCATTGCCTGATAGCCTCATCAATTCCCTGAGAATTTATTCTTTTATCTGCAGGGCTAGGAGAGTAGAAGCATCTTCTATTGAAACCCCTACGCTTGGGGTCAAAGGGAGTCCCGCACTAGGCCCTGAGAGCTGTTGGAGACTTCCATATTAATGGAATGTAAACCCTCAGACCTGGACAGGAAACTAGAAACTCAATGCTGTTACATACAGAACTGCTAATCCGTTTAGTAGAAATACCTGGCTAGTACAGAATTGTGAGTAGAGCAGGGGTTCATTGGCAGAGCTTGCATATGTTCCTTGAGCAGAGAAATAGCTAAAGCTCACCACTTGGTTTATGCTGGGGGTATTAATGTACTGATTGGAGGCAAGGAGTATCCAAATGCTCAATATTTTCCCTCTCTTTTGGCTTCTAATAGTAGGAATGGGCCCATGCAGGCCTTTCCCTGGCCTACCTCAGTGGCACATCAAGCAGGCTATGCCCTGCCTCTCCTGCTGAGATATAGCTTTAAAAAAAACGTTTGAAAGAATTTGGTTTTGGCAGATCTGAAGGTCTGGAAGAAGTAACTAGCGCAGATAAATGCAGAGGTCTCTTAAATGGTCAGCCTTGGATGGAATTAGATATCCCAGATTCCCTTTAGAAGGTCTCAGTTATGCTCCGGGCCCCAACGTGCAATCAATGTGCTGAGACTGTAGCAAATCCAAGTCACTTTTATTAGTCTAAATTACTCTCCCATCTGCAGACAGCAGCCTGATGGTAGGTGCAGCCAAACGTTGCAGGGATACAGCATGGACTCTGGCCCTGTAATCTCTCCCATGTCTCCAAAAACGTCTAAGATTCAGGAGCTCATATTTTACCTCACTGTCTTTGGTTACAGCCTCTGCTTTCAGTAATAACATTTCTCTTAACTTTTCCTTTCTGTGAAGGTGATTGTTTTTCTGGGCAGAGTAAGATCTGATAAGCCCCCACCGCTGAAAGGTTAAGAGAAAGTCCAAGTATAGGAACATTAGGTCCTTCAGCCACAAGTGGCCTTGCAGCTTGTGAAGTGGAGCCTGTGGGTAATTATACTCCAAGAAAAGAGCCCATTATCTAGCCAGATACTAAGGAGCGAGAAGTAGGTTCCCCAACACTAAGCTTCAATTGATCTCATGGCTAATGGATGGAACAGCTGCACCACAGCAACCCTACTGCCTGCCTCACTGAGCCCTCCCCCTCCACTGGTGGCTCTGAATAGTGGATGTGTCAAGGGAGAAGAGAAAGATGGGGGGAGGCGGGGGTCAGGACACAAACTTCACAGGAAACCCTCAAGAATCTGGGACATGGTCCCAGCGTCCATGCAGGGACTAGGAGAGATGGGGCTGGAGTTTTGCCCCCTCTCAAAGAACGGAAAGATTCTCTCCACAGACCAGAAAGGCCTGGCCATCTCTAGAAGACTGCTAGTGGGTCCAGGCACAGGCAGTGAGATGATCTGCTCCAAAATAAACACCAATACCCAGAAGGAAAGCGACCCAAAATGCTTTGCTGTGTACGGATTAGCACAGATGATCCCATTCCAGCGATGAAGGTTCCCCCTGCCTACCCTGCTCCACTTAATCGTGCTTCATCCCATTTGTGTACCAGTCCCTCCCACATGCCCCCCATCTCCTATATCCTGTCTCCTACATATCCTCAAGCAGAACTTTTGTTCCAAAGGCATTGTCTTCACTGCAGACTTAACCCAGGTAGCAGACACAAGGGCCATGAATGAGCATCTGCACTGCAAAGCCCTGCTCAAGTTATGCCCTGCTTGCTGGAGGAGCACTGTGCCAAGCGTCTCACCAAGAGCTCGTGCTGCTCTAACCCCTTCCCAGTGAATTGTAAGAAATCTTTTGTTATTCAGGATATGGAGAAGAATTATGGGAAGGCAGTAGAGGACTAGCAAGCAGGTGAATGATTTAGCCCGCATCTGCACTGAGAAGCCTGTGGATTATCAACCTGACTGCAAGAAGAATCACTAGTCTTTCCACTGAACTAGTTACACTGTATTTTCAGTTCAGTCAGGAGAGACATTTGTGGGAGGAGGGAGGCAGCAGTGAAAACTAAACCTCAGTCTCTCAGATGCAGTTAGATACCATGGACTTTCATGTACAACCTACACATAAGATATGCAGGATTTTAGATACATCTATCCTAGGGTCTCTGCTCTAGCTGCTGCTTTTACTCCAGGCCTCACAGAACCATTCATGCCATTACTATTACCTGGGGACCAACTCTTAAGTACTAAACGTCTGCTAATCTCAGGCTTGAGGACTAAACAGCTCCTTCCAGCCCACCCTCACCCCTACCTCCAGTTCCTATGAGCCAGAGCACTTGTCTCCCTCCCCCCACGCCCTGGTTGGCTCTTGGATGTTTCCAGGTCACAAAGCAGAGCCATTCATGTGTGCAGAGTTGCACACAAGCAAGGCTGTGTGGTTTGAAAAGCAGAGCTGAACTGCAGCCTCCACCCTGTAGATGAATCTCTTTGCTCCAGTGCTACCTCCCCTCCATGTGCTGCCTCAGGCCACGCACCCCCTAGTTAGGGCCATTTCACTGATGGGTGGCAGGGAAGGGAGACAGCCTGATGCGTCTGATGCTTGGCTCTCCCCTCCCCTATCTTACATGGTGCGCACACAGCACACCAAAGCCCTTCCCATAAGATCAGAAACATTTGTTCAGTCGTCTGCCAGAGCAAGTGGAGGGAGGTTTGCACAGGGATCGGCGGGCAGGGGATTAGAGCGCCGAGCTGTCACTCTGCCAATGAGATTATGAACAACCTTTCAATCTAGAGAGGCAGCTGCACCGAAAAGGGGGCCCTAAAGCCACAGAAATGCATTGAAACCAGTCCAGCCCTGTCCCATCCCCATATTACTGCAGTACATGAAATACTAGAGTTTCATGAACCCTAGCTTGAGAGGTCCAGATTCATTTCCAGTGCAAGAGCCACCAGCTTCCTTCCCTCTCTGTTCCTCCCCACCAAATGGGTGATGGACCCTCATCACCTTCTCCTCCCAAGTAAAAGCTTTAATGCAGTCTGCATCTTGTGGTAAAGATAGAAACAGCCCTGGAAGGATGAGATGGTTGTGGGAGGAGCTGCCGGGAACAAGCACAGGGCAGGGATGCCACAGGGCTGGGTAGTTCCTAAATGCTAACTCTTGGCATTTAAAGACTCCTGTTGGCAGCCCTAATTCCTAGATTTAAGTGTCCAAACTTAATAATATCTAATCACACACCAACCCCCCACCCCCTCCTCATATACAGTGGGAGGCTGGTGCTGAGCTGGCACTGGCTTCAGAATGAAGTGGGTGGCTACGAGCCAGGCCCGAGTTTACATTCTGCACTCCCATTGTCCCAGGCAGCCAACACGGATGTACTACACGCAGACAGATTCCCAGACAACCCACCCACTCTCGTCTCCATTGCGACTACAGCACCTGGCAGTTGTGCTTTGGACCCTATTCCCTCTACCCAAAAACCCCTTCCTACAACTGGTAAAAAAGAGCTCACTATAGTAAAGCAAGCAGAAACAGATGCTGGGTTATCAAGCTTCACCACAGAAGGTACAGAGTGGGGAGTACATCCTCTTCTCAACAACCAGACAAAGAGACCCAGCCCACAGGTTAGATGATTCCCCCATCCAATGAACAATGAAAGATTTATCTGGGACACACAAAAATTACAGTATCATAGGTGATGCTTCTACCAGGGCTGCCTACAAAAGACTTTCACTAACCAAGCACCCTGCCTCGGCACTGCCCATGCCCACATTCAAAATCTGCACCAGGTCCCAGTGTCACAAAAAATGAGTCCTCTATAATTACAGGGCTCCATAAAGCAACAATTTAAAACCACAGATTCCTGACAGCCAATCAAATGCTCTCTTGGCTTGTGCATGATGAAATCACTACAGGTCTTTGCTGACCAAGAGAATCTCAAATGCCCTGTTTCCTGCAGGGGCCTCTCCCTGAGGATGCCATCTGGATGAGCAAGACACAGTGGGCTGTAGAAAAACTGGCATGGGTAATCCATGATGGGAAGCCCCTCTAGAGTTACTGCTCTAGCCACCACCCTCTGAAGACCAAGGCCCAAATATTCCAGCACTTGAACTAATACATTTATTTCATCTAGCCAGGAATGGAAGTGCTTTATATTACTTAATACCATTGCGTGGCACTGGAAGAGAGACATCAGAAATAACCTCTAACATCCAATACCAGTCTTGCATAGGGCATGTCTGAAGACAGCTTAGTAGCACCTAGTGTCTGGATGACAAGTGTTATGAAGCCACTACCTACTGAAACTCAGTCCATTAGAGTAATGATGGAATAATGAAGGATATTGGAAACAAGACTTGGGTACTTCAAGCTAAGCCACATTTGGAAAGCTCTAGATCTGAGGGCAGCTGAATGCCCAAATGGTACAGAAGGAGCTGGCACAAGAGCCTTGCTGTCAGTATTTCAGGACAAGGCCACTGATGGGGATAGCAAGTTTGTCTCAAATGCACCTTCTGCTTGTTATCAGGAAGCTCTCAGGCACTGTCTCTCCCTCTAGGAACAGCTGGAAGCAATAAGCAAACTTCTGTGTTATGGCTTCACCTGGCAGGGTGAACAGGAAAGCAGACCCAGAGGCAGATCACAAGAGGAGGTGTGGTAATATGGTTGCGCTTCCCTTCAACTGTAGTGCATGTGCAGTGAACTCTCCACTGCCAGTCTCACCCCCAAAACCTGTGTCAGTAAGCCCTGTCACACCCCCTTTTCAAACTCCTAGATCCACTCTCAAGCAAAGCAAACCCCAACTAAGATGCTCAGCAAGAGTCATGGCTGCTGAGGTGTATGTGCCCAACTTGCCCCCCACCCAGCTCCAGTCCTTCCAGCCAGAGGCTGAGAAGAGAGCGGGAGGAATGGAAGCCAGGGTCCCAGCGAAGGGGCTATTACCTCTACAGGCTCCAGCTGTCCTGGGGAAGAGGAGAAAAGAGGAGGGGCTGCTGTAGCTCAGGCAAAGGGGGAAAGCAAGGCAAACCCAGTTGTTGCCCAATACAAAGGAAGCATTTATTACAGAAGTGCTTGCCAGGGACTCGGGCATTCAGAAGCCAGGCCTCCCTCTGGGAAGCTGTGGGGTATCCGAATGCAGGCAGGGAGGGGAGGTGCCCGCAACACACACATGATCATGACTGTGCTCTGCTTTAAAAAAAAAAAGTGCTTATTTTAAGATCTAAGCACAAAGAGCCCAAAGACTGCGACACTACACATGGTGAGGAGGCAAACGATAGCAGTGCCTGGGTGGGAGGAGCTGGCCCCAGAAGGCAGGCAGAGGTGCTAGGATAGAGAGCAGTTCTGGGTCCCAACCTCAGCTTTTGAGCACTGTACTCCTAGAAGCAGGGTGGGCCTTGCTGGGTTTGCCCCTTTGCCATGTCTTTCCTCTTTGACAAAAGGGTTGTGGTGGTGAAGGGAGTCCCCCAAGTTGCCCACCTGGGCAGGGAGCTGCTGCATCCTTTCTGGCTGTCCTGATAGCTCCTCTCTTGCAATCAATTAAAACAGCCTGCCTTTCAGTGGAGTGCTAGGACAGACTGCCCCCTGAATGGCCAGAGAAAGCCCCAGGGCCAGGACAGAGCAGAGTTTGGGGAAGCACAAGTAGTGAAACAGCTGAACTCTCTCAAAACCACAACTGCACTGCATCATGTCCTGTGTCTTCCTATATGCCTGGAAGCAGAAGAACTGCCAGCTCTCATCTGCCTTAGGGACTGAATGTTGCTGCTGTCCAGATGTTACGTTTGGGCTTATAGTGTTTCCTCTTTTGTGTTTTCTCAAAAAACAATGAATTCTAGGTAGATTCACTCCAGCAGCCCAACCCCATGGCTCCCAGGGCTTCCCAACATAACACAGCATCTCTCTTACTCAGGGAGGGTCTCCCAATGCTTTCAAGCCAATGATAATAGCTAGGCTAAGATAACAGAAAAACCAGATCACTTGCTTTACACCAGGGATGTCAGACTGTTTTGCTGCCCCACCCACTCTTGGCTGGATTTGGACTTACCTCTGGCAGCAAGACAGATAGTGTCTAGGGAGCCACAGAGGTCAATGCAACAGTCACTCACTTCCCACTGATGATACATGTTCCCAAGGAAGTACCCTGAATTTTGGTGGCAGGTCCTGGTCCCACCCAGGTTTCCTGGTCCCTTTAGCAGCACTCTGGGGCCAGATGACATGGCTCCGTAGCTCACATGTTTGACACCCTGCTATACATCACTGGGAATCCACACAAGCCAGAAAACCACCTCTCTGTGAAGTCACAACAGCTGAGTTCTCAGAAGAGTTAGTTTAGATATGCTTTGAAGCAGTCCTGAATGCATTGGTGGAAGTGGCGTGCAACAACGCACCAAAAATATTTCCTCTCCTCTTATAAAACAAGGTAATTAAATGCAAAAGCTCCTGTTCGTTCAACAGTACAACTGTGAAACGTGCAGACAAGTCAGAGCACTACATGACGGGGCCCTCAGACCATATTAATTCTGCTGCATTATGTGGTGCATTCTAGGGTTGTCCTTGTTCCTTAACTCAAGCTTCAGGATTTTATAGGCGAGCTGTGCACTGCATAATATTTCTGCCACTGAGAAGGCCAATGGCACTGGGACCTGGTGCAGATTTTGAATGCGGGCATTTTGAATGAGGAGGCCTTGAAGAGTCCCTGTACCCTTCCCCCAGAAGAGTCTGCCTCAGCGTACCACCGTCGTTCCATTCACTTTTTGGCAGTGCTGGGAGCAGGGGACCATGTAAAACCTTTATTTGTCTATAAAGAAAGAAAACAACCAAAAAGAGAGGCAACATCAATGGAAGGGAAAGGTTATTTGCAAAAGCTCTGCGGTGACCCTAAGCAGTTATATGTCAGAATAAAGTGCCACATAATTCTCCACCTGATGCTCTGCCAGAGTCATTTGGGAGTCCTGCTGGGACTAGGAGAGGACGAAAGCACTTATTGAGTTTTAACTGGGTGTAAATCTCTCCAGTGAGGTAGGAGAACACATCTGTGACTGTGAATAAAAGATCTGCTATTAAGGGGACTCGCGAGGGGACAGTGCCAACTCCCAGTTTGGCTAACTACTGCTCTTTGTGCGCTTTACAGTTAAAAGCTTGCAGAGAGGGAGAGGCATACAGACCAGCCACCGCTGACACTCCCCTTGGACACTGCAGCTGCAGTACTGGGCTCCAGTCCGGCTACGTCATTATTAGATACCAACAACCTGGAGGGAGTTCAGAGAACAATCAGAATTATTAGAAGGCTGGAGGGGCCTATTTGTGTGTAAAGATAACAAGTGCTAAATCTGTCCGGCTTGGTGGACTGACAACCAAGGGAGAGAGTCTGTAAATACCTGAAGGGAGGGCAAGCTAAGGGAGGATCAGAAACAATTTTAGTACCCAAAATGGGACACAATTAGGAGGGGGAGTTTTACATGAAATGTCAAGAACTACTTGATGGCCATGAGATTTATACTGGTGCAGATTCAGTGCCCATGGGAAGGGTAGCAAGCCTGTGATTTGCAACAGGCTGGACATTGTACAAGGCACACATGTCTTCAGTAGCTCCTGACCCACCTACTTCAATTGTTGTGAACTTAGGGGCCATCAGATTCCTGTACCACAGGTTGGGACTCCCTGGGCTAGAAAATGAATGCTGGATACTGGGGGGAAGCAAAGGAGTGCATTAAACTATGCCACCTTCTGTTGTCACCCTTATAATACCTTAGAGCAATATGATCTGGTACCTGTACCTGCAGCCAGGGGGGTGGTCCAGAGGCAGATTACACATGAGTGCACACATGAAAGGGCAAATGCGTCCAATACTGGACAGCTGCAGTGCCACAGCTTTATGCCTTGGCTGTGAGGTGATCCTTAGAGAGCTCAGTAAAAAGGGCAGCTCTCTGCCCAAGGAGGACTCTGGCCAACACACACTTGTGCAGCCTCATTAACCCATTTGTACAGTCCACTATAAATCCTCTGAGTTATGGGTACATTGGTTTCTCTTAAATTGGCACTGAACAAGCTTCTAAGGAGCACTTAGCTTGGATGGAAATAGCTCACTCGCAATCTGTATGGGTGATAAGCTGGGGGGGGGGAGGGGGAAGAGCCACTCTCCTCCCCAGTATTGAGTGACCCGACAAAGTCCCCACTCTCCCCTGTCTTGTTGAAGAGCTCCCCTGCACGTGGGCTGGGAAGGAGAACGCAACCCATCAGTTCACCCTGGCTGGTGCTCATTTCCACGGGAATGCAGGGAGCCCTTCAGCCCATCACTCCATTAACCTTGCTGTTCTGCAGAAAGCCTATGCGGCCATAACTGGAACTCAATTAGCTGTGTTAATACTAGCTCCGTGCTTCAAGGCGGGATCAAAGAGCACAGTCATTACACAGCAGCAGCAGAAAATCATCACTCCTAGGGCAAGGGAACTTCAAAAAGCAACCACGACTAATTCTCTGCAGAAAGACAGGCTTTTAAGGACACAGTACACAAACTGGGCAATCCAGAGGCATGCAGGCAGTTGAGAGGATATCAAAATACAGATCGTAGCCTCTTTCCTCCTGGTTTCTTTTTATTCCTACCCATGCACTCCATCAATATCCACCGCATGCTCCAGCTGTGCGTCTCACCCACCACTGTGTCAAAAGCCTCTGCAGCTCCACAGCACGCTTTCATTTCCAGCCATCACAAAGATGCAGTCCACACATCCCTTTCCTCTAGAGCAGAGGTTCTCTAACTGTAGCCCGTGGGCCACCACTGGTCCACCAGCTCCATTCAGATGGTCTGCAGAAATGTGACCTAGGGCTAAGCTGACAAACATTACACCTGACCTCCCAGAACTTTGCTCAAAAAAACAGGCACATCCATCACGTTAGAAAGGTAAGACAACTGATATTAAAACGTGAACTTTGCTTTGATTTGTAGAACAAAAAAGTTTATTAAGTGGTCCGCTGAGACCCTCAGCAATTTTCAAGTGGTCCATGAAAATAAAAAGTTTGAGAACCAGTGCCCTAGAGCACTCCAATGCATGCCCTTAGCAGACAGCAGTAGGCTCAACTTATTGCAAAGCTGTGGCTTAAACCTTTCATGTTAAAGGAATTCTGTGGGCAGAGTTAAGGCTATGTTGCAGGGATGGAAGAATTGGACATGGGCAACGTGGGCAAGAAAGCTAGGGACTTACTGAGTGCAGTCAAGAATCAGAATGTCATTTTGGTGGTAATGCTTATGGACTGAGGTTGAAGAAATGGTTCACCAAGTGTTCTTAACTGGAAACAAAGTTATTGGGAATCCCTGATTTCCTGACTTAAATACTTAGGCACCCAACTGCTTGACAAGCAAAGATCCCTCCACTGCTAGAGACAGCTTTTCTGCCCACCTTCGTATAGAAAAACCTCTGTTACAATGTGCCCGAAGGGATATGCCAAGCAGGAGCTCTCTAGTGACCCTTCCCAGGCCCCCCAAAAAGAAAGTAAGTGGTAGTAGACAGAGGCAGTTATAGCAAAGGCAAACAAGAGTGCTTGAGTATGGAAGAGCCAGTGGCTCAGTCAATCTATAGCTGAAAGCAGTGGTTAAAACATGCCAACCAAACAGCTGTCTGCATTTATTTTTCCCTATAAATTCTCCTTTGCAGAGGCGCTCTCATATGTTGAAGCCCTCTTCAAAATTACAAGCTTCTAATTTGAAGCATAATCCAAAAGGAATCATTCTTAAATGTTTTCCAGTTCTACCACAAAGGCTCTAATGAGTGTGAAAAACACCTGGAGAATCAAGTGTGGTCCTCCTTGAAATAGTCTGAAACTGAGACAGGTTTCTGGGAATTTTCACATTTCAGGGACTTTAAACAAAAAAGTGCAAGCACACCTTCATTATGGAACCACTAGAGTGTACCCACAATTACAAATATGGCTTCTTGTCATCCATGGCTCTGGAAGATTTAGTCATGTTTTTATAGGCCTCTGCTATTAAAGACATGCTGATGGGGAAGCTGAGGTGGCAAAATGGGCAAGGGGAAGCAAAGAGGTATAGGAGTAATGAAGAAGCTTGTCAGCTGTATAGACCCACCGCTGTGTGTGAGCTGAGGCCACAAATGAGAATTCTGGTGGCTTTAGTTTTTCCCCCCATCATGAAATAACTTCACAGCTGGCAGCCTCAGCTTTAGAGAGGCCTGCAGCTAGAACAGAGGGGAGTGTCAGTCAGGAACGATGTGCCCAGCTCAGCATGTGCTCCAAGACAAACAGCAGATCAGCTAAGCAGATGAAGTTTGCCTAGCGCCTGCCTGTTGCGTTACGCCAAGGTACAACTGCACGCTCTGAATCATCGTCCTGGTCTTCGTAAGCACAAAGCATCAGACAAAAACTGTATTTTTCAACTTAAAGGGATAAATCAGACCACTCCAGGCAGTTTCTACTGAAGGTTCTGGGGCAAAGTAAAGGAAATTCAAACCTAACTTTTCTTTTCACTGAAAAAGCTGCACTGGACGTTGCGGCACCAGGAAGTTCTCCCATCAGGAATTCCATGAAGTCTGTACAAACCGCACCAGGAAAACCCTTTCCATGACAACAACGATAAGTGTAGGAAAGGGCTAATGAAAAGCAAGTCAGATTTGCCCAGCACCCACACAGCTAAAATGGTGCCACTGCCCTTTAGTGTTCACTCTTTGTTCCACCCAGAAGCCTCCCATCCCCCTCCACCCAAGAAGTAGATCAAAGTTCTGGGTATTTACCTCCTGGTTGGGTGCAGGGACACAGTCCCTTTCTGATAGGGTTTTTCATCCCTATTAGTACCATGAAAGGCTGAGCTATGAGATCAGCTGCCAGGGGCTGTACAGGGACAACTCTGAGCTGGAAAGGTCAGGAGGGAGGAGGAGAAGAGAAAAGAGGCAGAGGCTTAAGGGACAGGACTCAACAAAATCGCATTTACTCTGGTCACGGTCTTCAGCCAAGCCTCCCAGACAAGTAACCGGGTGTTGTCTAATGGCCATTATTTGGGTTTGACATGTCCAGTGCCTGGGCTTTGAAGATCTGAGACAAACACTGTTATAGGCCCATTTGTCTTCAACACAGTAGATCGGGAGCTCACACACATCCATCACAGCGCCTCCTGCGGGGGAAGAAACTACATACATCTTATAAACCAAGCGCTCCATCATCATTTGCTCTGCAGCTCCCAAGGGGAACAGACTGCAGATGCATCCTTCACACCCCAGCCACAATGTCTATACTGCAGCTCACACAACCAAGCCTGAGTTAGCTTTAAAGTAGCTAACTGGAGCACTGACCATGTTATAGTCATGGCAGCACAAAGCATAGCATGGAGTAACCCCTCCTGTCTTGACCCAGCTGCTTGGGTGGGTGTAGCAACTTCCATAGGACTCCTATACTGTCCTGGCTTCAGTGCTGCTCTGAGCCAGTGAGTTAGTCCTGTTTAACTGACTCCACAGAGATACACTGAAGAAAGTAGGAAGGAGGGAAACAGAATACTGCAGCCTCCCAGCTACCAGGGCACAATCGGGTTGCTTGGATCCCTTTTGGCTACCACCACCAGTACAGGAAGATTCAGTTAAATCAAGAATCACTACAGGGACCTAGAAATAAAACCCTGGAGTCATGACCCTGGAGATCCTCTGGTCCTCAGCATTAGTGCAAAAAGACCAATGCTAGAAGTCAGCTGATGGTGTTGATGATATATAGAAGAAAGTTTTGATTCACACAGCACTGCAATGCCTCTAGTGAGAAGTCATGGATGGCTCTGTACATGAGACAGGCTTCACATAGACGGGGTGCCAACGCCAAGCATCAAGAGTGGAGGAGCTGGTTAAATGGCCTTGACTTAGGAGAAACATATAACTGTAGATTTCAAGCACTTTTGCTCTTTGCTTGGAAAAATGAGTTGCTGCCTAATCTGGCATCTGCCATACCAGATAAGCTGAAGAACAGAAGAGGAAGAGTATTTTTGTATTAGTCTCCACACACATGTAATTAGCGGGGAAAATGAGTGAGAATCACCACCTGGTGGGTGTAAGTGCAGCCAAGTGGGATAGCTCTGTAACAGGGATTTTGAGATAGATTTTAGGAGGACAAAGTAAGAATGCTTATACACAGTGTGTTAAGGGTCCAGAACCAGCAGGGGGATGAATGTTTTTTGTTAGGATTTAAGGAATAAAAACAGAAGGCACCTGACCACCAGGACTGCAAAAACAAGAAAGAACAAAAACACTCAACCAATTCTAGAAGTACTTAAGCACATAATGCTACTCTCATGGCTACAAGACTTGACTGAAAACTTTTACCGAAGGCAATTATTTCTGAAAAAGTCAAGAACTGAAGAGGCACAAGAACAGAGAGAAAAGCAAGTGTTGTGCACTTCTTCAAAAAAAAAAGGAAAGGAGAACAAACTTGGCACTTGTCATTCCACAGGCGTTCCAGTAATTCCCATTTACAAAGTTCCATGGTATTTTTCTTCTATCATTTAAAAAGGGCAGAGGCGCCTGAAAAAAACAGAACTCTGATATGTACAAGTATCAACAGTTATAAAGAGTAAGTCTCACCAGATTTAACAGCTTTAATAAAAGCTTAGAGGCTAAAAGACTTGGGGCTGTTCAGCCTGGAGAAGAGAAGACTCAGAGGGGACTTGGTGGCACTCTAAGTATATCAGGGCCTGGGGAAACGTCTAATCATCAAAGCCCCTTACCCAGCACCTAAAAACTATAAAACTATGATTTGCAAGATGGGGGTAGGGTAAAGTAACCTTCTAGATGCACAATATATTTGATCTCACCGAATCTTGCTGCCAAAAAACATAAATTAGCTTATGAGTACTATTACCTCAACAACTGGTTGAAGGACAAAGGGTAATGATAAACAGCAATGTATCACATTTATGAGCCAGACACCATTTATTAGGGGCCACATGTGAAACATCTTCATTAAAATGTTTTAGTGGAGAAGGTAACCTGCTTATTAATTGCAATCACAAATGATGCTAAACTGACAGCAGCCCAAATAGGCCTGCAGTCAGAGGAATCATGAAAAGGTGTTCAGAACATTTGGAAATAAATGGGTAGGTGAGAAGTTCTACCTGGAAAAGTGCAATTTACATCCTCCTTGTCGTCATCACCAACAAGGGTTCAAATGATTAAAAAAAACAATCCCAAGAGTAATAAATACTGTAAGACTCTGTTTCATGGCATGTTACCCTGTCCAGCAGCTAGCACAACAGAGATGTTAGGTAATACCTTACAGAAATAAACACTCATCGGGTCATTGACAGTGAATTAGATAAAACACTTCTGGAGCAAAAAAAGCCACTAGACTTGAAAAGTCAGGTGCCCCAGTCCATCTCCTTGCCAATGCAATATGGCAGCAGAAACAGCCAGGACTTCGTTGGACTATGTCCAGAAATAGTATATTGTGGGCATGGAGCTAGTAATTCCTTCCTGTGTGGTTCTGGTGCCAATGCATCTGGACTAACCAATTATTTCTGGGCATCTCATTACCAAAAACCTTGTCAAACTGAAGCAAACTCAAAAAAGGACCAGCAAACCCAATTAAGGGCTGGAGCGAGTTGTGAAGAAAGATTAAAAGAGCTAAACCTGTATGGGAGCTGGCGAAGCACTGAGGAGGTGAAGAAGTTGTAATAGTCTTGAGTAGCTGAAGACTTGGACATCAAAGAGAGGGGGAAGGTATTTCAGACAGTGTTAATGGGCGCAACTAGGCTGAAAGGGCTGGAATTCACAGGAAAAGATTAGGGCACTCATAAGAAAACCTCCAAATCTTGAGGTCTGTATGGCTGTGCAATACACTCTTCCACAGGAAATGGCAGAACCAAACTTGGGGCCTCTAAAATTAATAGACAAATCACTAGCGCAGGACACTGTCTTATCCTCCTGGTAGTCAAACTTAGTGTTTTTCATATGGCTTCTTCCCCCTGCACCCCCTGCCAACACCCACAACCACAAAAAGCCAAAAGGTTTTTTGTTTTTTTGTTTTTTAAACAATGCAGCGCTACTAACATCAGCTGTCCAACCCCCACTTGCAAGCAGCCCCTTTAGCAGCCCTCCAGGCATACAATGGAGGAAAATTCCTCTGGAATGTCAGCTGGAAGCTTCCCAAGGAGGTCACTGTGAATAGCAAGGAGCATTCACTTTGAGGATGATGCCAAAAAGCCCCAATCCCAGCCTCAGCACAGAGCCTGGTCTTGATACTCAGAGAATGTCACTATAGCTGCATGGTAACTGCTGCTCAACTCTTAGATCTAGTTACCCAGCTCTCCCCATACACCTCCTGAGCAGTGCTGTCTACTTTTCAGCACTGGGCTTTGCATCTTGCAGCTGGGCAACGGTACAGACCAGACCTGCTTTCTCACCTGAACCTTTCACTTCCCTGCACTGCTCATATAAACTGTAAGCAAAAGGGAGGGTAATGGAGAAGGAGTCTTCAGTCAGCATCTCATACTGCCAGGATGAAATCAAATAAAAATTTAGTCTGAGCCCAAAAGGGGCACTGCCTGGCAGCATAACAAGTGGTTATTTAGGAGAGGAAGTAGGAAGAGCCTGGGTTGGGCTTTGGAAGCAATCCCTGCCTGTTTCCTTTTCAACCATGTAGCCTTGTGTTAAGCACTCGAGAAGGGGAGTTACATGTTCAGTGAAGTTACATGCTTCTCCTGCAATGAAACGTGGACGTGTCTAAAGGAAGCGAGTGCTCCCATTCACAAGACAAGGAGATGCAAGATGCCTCACTGACAGGACCGGATGCCTTAGAACTGTGCCACTCTCCACTACGGCTAAGCACCTGCAATCAACATGGCTCCTTCCTGTCATGGCTCCCTTTGCATCCTGAGTTTTGTGACAGTCTGCTTCCCCCATCCAGAGATAAAAACACCACCCCCATTCCCTTGGAAGCAAAAAATAATCAATCATAGGCCCTGACCTTCCAGCACCTCTCCCCCAGCTTGTAACTGGGACAGGGAGTAGTAGCTGCCCCGAGCAGCCCTGCACCCTGTCAATCTTTCGGCAGGGTGAGCTGTGCATGTCCAGGCTGTCGAGTATGACTCTTGGGGAACTTCCTCCTCCTCCTCCAGGGCAAAGCTGTACTATATCATCCCCACTCAGTCCTTGTACCCTCCTTCCTAGGTACTCACGTGCTTCAGCCCTGGGCCCGCTACCGTCAAGGGCCAGAAGTGGTCCCTGCAGTAGAGGGTGCTGGGGGAGATCTACTTCATGCCTGTGTACCCTCCACTGTTAAGGATGCAGCAAGAAGGATACACTCATGGCCCCCACAGTTATGCCTCTCTACCCTTCTCATGTAGCTGACTGCTTTGAACAAATACCCGTGGCAAGGGGAGTCAGCATGCTCCACTCTGCAGAAGCAGATGCAGTTGGACACGGTAGGGATGGTCACTGAGGGACAAAAGCTTCCCCATGCAAAAAAGGTGCTGGGAACTTGCCTGTTCCTCACAGAGGGTGCTGAACAGCAATATCCTCACTCCTGCCTTCAAGATCCATCCTTGGTCTGAGCCCATGGGGCCAAGAAGTGATGATAAAGGGAAGGGCCACAGACCCCACTTCCCTGATCACTGAAAGAATCAAGTGGGAATTTAATGCCCCCCACCCCACACACACACACACACACACATACACAAAACCCTGCCTTCTGCTTGCTCCCAAGGCTCCAGTGCTAGAGGCAGGTCCAAAAAAAGCTCTTCTGAAGGCACCACTCTCCCACTGCCACCTCAAGGAGCCTTTTGTTGCCAGCATGGAGGCCTGGACAAGAGCGCCCGCATCTGACTCATTGAGAAAAGGATTAGGAAGAATCTCCTTCCCAGCCTAACCCCTGGAGAAAAGATGCTTTTAATGAAAGCCTTCAGATGGCATTCAGGGTCTCAGCGCTGGGACTCCGAGGGGATGAGGAGAGGTTAGGTTAGCATTCAAAAAGGCCTTTTTGATTGCTAAGCAGTCTAAGCCTAGTGTCGAGCCAGAGCACCCAGATGATAAAAGTGGCCCTAAACGAAGCTTGGCATATCCAATGCGGCTGTGAGGGGTGAAAGAAGGGGGAGCAGCCAGTGAATGAGGATGAACCCCAGGAAGCTACCTTGCTCCGATGGCGAGGATTTTCCAGCTGGCCTTGGGAAGCCAGTGCCCAGGCGGCACACGTCATGCTGCTGTCCGTGCTCTTTTCCGTTTGAACACAGCTTCCCTAAGGCTTAAAGCCACCAGTAAATGAAAAGGAAGAAAAAACCTTTTGTGTGTCAAGGCAGGCTTGGGAAAAAAAAAAAAAAAAAGAGTGCGAGAGACAACACGTGGGTGGTCTGCACAGGAGACTTTTGACTTTGTTTTTTGGCTATTTTGTTCCTTGGCAGAACAAGTTCCTGGGGCTTCTCGGCAGAGGGTAAGGCCAGATCACAGGATCATCTCCAGCCCACCCAGGGGCCAAAGTTCAGCTCACAGCAGACATGCAATTCTGGAGCCATGGAGGCTGCTTCAAAGTGTAGAGAAGTCAGGAGAAATTAAAGTCAGAAATGGTCTGTGCCGGGGGCACAGCAATGGCAGGTGAAGGGGTCTCCCAGATTCCTGACCCTTGCCCCTACCCCTCCAACACACACCCCCTGGCTTGTGCCACCAAGGTAAGGCAACGCTCTCTAGGAACAAAGGAAGTCTATTAAATAAAGGCTCTTAAGCAGGAGCCTGAAGCACTGGCAAGGCACTTGCTTTCACTGATAGTACCCCTGGTCCTTCCACTCTCCAGGGACAGAGGCCAGGAAGCTGTACAGACCAGCTGTGTTCAGGCAATCCCTGGCCATCTCAGACTCTAGTAGAAATCAGGACTTCTGAAAAACAACCGTGTTCTGATCCGAACTGAACATACGGGACAAGAGTGGAGGCATGAGAAGGCAGGACCAGCCCTTACCTCCAGAAGGGCAGATAAATGCTTGTGCTGCAGCTGTGCTTATGAAATACAAACAAATGATTGGTCTTTAGAGAGCAGAGCTAAAAACACCAGTTATATAAAAATAAATGTAATGAGGTTAGCGGCCTCAGCCTAATCCCTCACAGGATGTGCACTCAAGATTATAAAACCAGCAATCCAGCCCTATTCAGTGCGCTGGATACAAACACAACAGGCAATACTGCAACAACAACAAAAAAAAGCGGGGGGGGGGGGGGGGTCAGCCTGAAACAGCAGGAATGATTCAGGTGTGTTGGCAGAGCCCAGGGGACTCCTGCCTCCCTGATGCCTGGCACAAATTCAAAGCCATGGCTCCTTCAGGAGCAGTGTTTATATTTTGCAGCATGCTTTTATCACTGTTTGTGAAAATGCCATTTAAAGCATGAGGCGAAAGGTTAATTTGAAGCAGTGGGCTTTTATGATGTGAAACGCTGAGGATTTATTTGAGTTTGTGGAATCCAGAACCTCAGAACATTGCATTTTATTCCCCTCCCAAACAAAGGAATTGTTACCCACCCATACCCTACCTTTCCCCACCCAACCTGGGGTGCTGAGAGCAAACCAGAAAAACATCTGGAGCGGTGCAGAAATCAAAGCGCTTCTCCATCCCCAATGTGTGCTGTGCCGGACATTAAGCTCAAGGGTTTATTTTGGTGAATGAATTTGTCTTTCAGGGTTTATTTACTGTTACAGGGGTCGGTGGGTTTCTCACTTGGAGCTGGTTGAGGCAGTGCTGGTACAAGAATCCCTGATGTCCCATGGGGTGTAACACAGAGGCCCTGGCTAGGACCCCTGCTTTCAATTCTCATTAGACTGAAGAGTATACTTCTGCTTGAACTTGACCTGCAGTGACCCTTAACATGGAAGAGCCAGTGACCGAGTGTTTCAAGATGTTTGTCCGAAATATGAAAGGCTGACTGGTTCCTTTGCAGTCAGCCCCTCACCATCCCCACTCCCCGCCCTCCCTTTTCTTTTAGTCTCTGCAGGGAAATGTTCAGCTCATTCAAGCCTTACTTTAGCCAAGGAGCTGCAGGAAAATCTGACTTTGGCGAGGTCAATCACCACTGCACTGGAGGCCACAGCCTGCCAGAAATCTGCGCCTGGCCTTTGAAAGGATGGTGTAGCTGTGGTGGTGGCTATAAATGTGCTTTCACATGTCCCTGCCAGGCTCCAACTCCAATAAGAGTAAGTAATGGCTGAGAATGAACAATTCGGTGAATGGAAGTGTATACAAGTGTGAGCGTGAGTTGTTAAAAGGGAGTGAGATAACCAAGTCTCACCCTAGAACATGCAGGTGAGGCAAGTGACACCAGTCCTGGAGTCCCATAGCAGAAAACATACGGAAGGTAACTCAAGGGCTCTTCTCTGTGATCCCATCCCTGTGCCAAAAGCATCTTAGTTTTAAAGCCATTTTTCATCAAGACCATGACAGGCCTCTGGCACATTTAATAAAGAAAAAAGCAGAATGTCACAGGAGCAACACAGCCTCGTTAACCAGCCCGAACAGCCAGGCAGCAATGGGTTAGGGGAACACAAGCTAGTCAACACATGGACAAGGCAGCAGGCACAAATCCCCAAACAGTCCCAGTGCATAGGAGACATGGAGGGAGCCAGGTTAGGCAAACTGGTGGCTGACTTGCCACACCAGATTTCTTCTCCCCTCAACTTCAAATCGTTCTCAAAAAACAAATGAGAATGAACTGGCTGGCAAGTAATTGTTCCAGGCCATCTCACCTGAAACACCACTGCAAAGACTTCACACTAAAAGCAGACTTGTTGCAGTTTGAGCTGGCTAGTGCCATCAGCGCTGCCAGCATTCTTCCAGTCTTAAAGCGCCCAAATTAAAACAGGCCCACTGCAAAAACTAGATCAATTACCTCCAGCAGGTGGGTTCATCTGAAAATTCACTCGAGATAAATTTAGACTACAGGCTTCTGCATATCAGGTTTACTCAACTGAATCCAAAGCAAAATGCAGACACTCCATCAGCGAAAGCTCTGGCTTGCTAGGATGGACAACACAGCCCCACAAAGGGCTTGTATTATCTTCTACCACCCTCCCTGTAGCAGGTAATTGATGCATTTGCAGAATACAGTTACAGTTTACACCATCTACTGGAGCCCACCCTCACTGACTGCCAAGACGAGATCCAGGCGTGTAAATAGATTGTTTGCTGAATGTGAGGTGCCGAAATACATCTTGGAGCTCATCTCCAGCACCATAGTCTGACCTTTGCGCCATGCCAGTGATTGGCAAGTTAGCAGCACGTGACAGCAAGCAAGGAGCCAACGATGCATAAGGTGACAGATGAGCTGTGGCAGAGCCACTGTGCCCTTTTCCCACTGCCTCGCTATTGGGTTAGTGCAGCGTGCCAAGCCGAGTGGAAACAGCAAGATTCAAGAAAAGCCACAAGAGGAAAAAAAAAAAAAAAAAAGAAAGCGCAGCCAAGCAACAGAATCCAGACGCAACACAGTGAGCCCCAGCAGGACCAAAGCCAACGTGTGCAAAGGATTCCTCTATCTCTTCTGGGCACAATCATGAGGAATAAGGGTGTGTCCTATTTATAGATAAGGGTGTCTCCTATTTATGGAATCACACAAAGATGAGGTGATCATTGTGCTTACATCTGTAGAGACCACCAGGCTCCAGGGAACATCCATTCTCCTCCCTCATCAGCTTCTATTATCCCAGCGCAAATCATGCTTTAAGCTTTTTGTTTAAATTCTTAAAACCCTTTGGCTAGGAGGATTTCTCCAGGTAGCTTTGTACTCAGTTTCAATGAGGGCACATTTCTAAGCTAAGCTAATGCTCAATGCTAACTCTTACCTAGAAGAGAAACTAAGCTGCTATTTGCTCCCACCGGGTCAGGCTCTTTGCTGTTCCACTAAGCCCTCCCTACATCCTGAGTAAGCACTTACAGAAATGCTCTGACGTACTAACTTCTTCCCTGATCCATGGACATCACTGAACATACATTCCAAAGCCAGCAACCCAGGCAGTGCTAAGCGTGGTTTCCTTCCCCCTGCCAGGTCCAGTGTGAATGTGGTAAAATGCTCCTTGCCCATCTAACTAAATAAGACTGTGGTCTGGAGTGCAGTAGAAAGGGGTGCGTAGTGGCACAGCCCACTGAATGGATAAGGAGCATTAGTCAGCTCACAAGGCAGCTTGCACTTCACTCCCCATCACTGCGCCCTCACCATCCATAACGGATGGGATGGATGAGAGTTTCCACATGTGCCATCCACTAGCACAGCCCCAGTCAAAATACGCGCCTAGGAACTCTTGGCATGTCATCCCCTTAGTGTCTAGCACAACAGTGAAATGTGCCCTCTTGTGGTAAAAGTGAAGACGTGCCCTAGCCTGGGCCCAGAAACATACTATAAAGGCTGGGTTGGGGAACAAAAAGGGTGTGCACCTTTCAGTCTGATGAAAGGCTTTGGAAGAACACACAGGGAAGACCGACAGTAGTAAGCTGGGAAAGCAAGGAAGAGGAGGACTCACACGTGATGAAGTAGTCCTGCTGCCTCTTGAACTCGAGGCCCATGTAGTTAGGGCTGAACTCCTGGAACTTGATCGTAAAGCGGATCTCGTGATCAGGCCGGTTGCAGGTTACCAGCACATTGGGATCCATGACAGTGCTGCAGGACTCTGCCTGCTCTCGCTTCACCAAGTAGAGTTTGTAGTATTCGTAAGGCCTGGATGGCTCCGCCTTGGGACAGATAATGTCCAGTTTGTCCCCAATCTCTGGGTAGATGACCAGCCCTTTCCCAGTCATGAACCTAGAGGGAGAGAAGAGAAAAAAAGGAAAAGGTTAGTCACATGCCCCATTTGGCTGCTGGCCAGAGCTACTGTTTCTATATTTGACAGGAGAGGGAAAGGTACAACAAGGCAGTGACAATTTCTGCTTGCCTAGTACAATGTTCAAGTTTCATCCCGAGATGAATTCTACCTTCTCTATCCCCTTCTCTCCTGGAAGAAAACCTAAAATTGACTCCAAGTGCAAGTCCTACTATTTTCACTCTACAAAATTTACATTCTCAGACAAAAGTCTTGCCACCTATGACAAAAATGGCCACATCAAGAAGACTCCCCTACATCATACCTTTGTGACCACCACACACGCCAGGACAGGACAGGTTTACGCCAGGTTCATTTTTAAACAGTGACTCAGGTGATGGTGCTTCAGGAAGTTTGGAGTGAAGAGAATGAAGCCCCACCCAACTGCACTCCCTTACCACCCCCTCAAACCCAGAAATACCAAAATAGGGCCAACTTTGCAGTTAGCCCAAGAGAAAACTAGATCTGGCTGCTGCTGGAACCACTTGCTCTCTTCATGGACAAGAGCACTGAAAATTGTGCTCTTTGCCCCACGTAAGGGAATGGAAAACAAGGATCCTGCTGGATGAAGGACATGTGGTCTTGTTCAGTTTTCCAGGTCTGAACACCTGCCCTGATGACATTAAACTTCATTTGGAAATGGCAGATTGTGAGGGTGGGGGGAGAGGTCAGAAGTACTGAAGAGTGGTGAAAAGATCTTTTCTAACCCCAACTACCCACAGGATTTTTTTTTCATTCCTGAATGGAAGAGAGTATAAGAGTCATCTATAAAGGTTTTTTCTGCTAACATAAGATTTGCTACAGAGCCCTTAGTTGGGCAGTATACTCAAGGGACATGGGAGGACTGGATGGAGAACGTCAGGGACTAGTAAGAGCTCTCTGGGGCTGGAAGGCAGGACATCAGAGAAAGACAGTAACATGATCATAATCAATGCCATAGTTCTGCTATTACAGGGCAATTACTCCTGCTGCAATTTAAATTAGGTGAATTAAAGGACTGGGGCAGCAAGGAGGGGAGGGGCAGAACATGTAGTTAGTGCTAGGAGTATGATCTGTTCTTGATGGAAGATAACTTAAGAACAGATGTTAATGCAAAATTATCTCAGCTGCATCTCCCTTGATGTAATCTGGGCACTCCAAGAATAGGAGGGTATGAGTACTAGTGAAAGGACCCAGATGGGATGCACCTCCATCTGTGTCCTCCCCTCCTCCTCACTCCTTCCCCAGGTGTCATCCAGGCCTTCCCCAGCCCACTTTCCTGCTAATGGAAGATGTCCCTATAGGAACACACCTAGTAGATGCTGTTCTCCCCTCCTCCACCCCAAAAATCAATGGGATCAGGCCAGGACTACAGGCATTGAAGAAACAAGATCCAGCATACAAGATCAACCTGCTTTGTGGCTCTAATACAAGTCCTAGCAAGAAGTCAAAGGGCTGGAGTCAGAGCCTGAGCAGCCTGAGATTCCAGCCTCCCATCGCGTGAGCTTCAGAGACAATTAATTTACAGGTTGAGCTTAAAGTCAGGCAGGAAAGGCGGAGCCCAAGCCCACACACTCAGGCACACTTGGCAGGGACTCCCAAAGCTCTGCCTGAGCTATAATATGGAAAGAGATGTTCAGATGAGCCCTGACCTCCACCTAGCCTGTTTTCTAGCCTACTGCTTCAGAGATGGGGGCAGCCCTGGCTTTCACCGTCCTTCCCTTTTCCCCTCATTCTTCCACTAGTTCAATTAATGAGGCGAGGCTCAGGACAGCAGTTAAATTACTGACAGAGGCTGCTGTCCACTACAGAAAGGGGGTTCAGGTATGCTGTCTGCCCAAGTCCTTTCCAGCAGCCTGGAGCTCAGTGGCAGCTGTGACTCCACCCAGACAGAGCGCTCCTAAAAATGTGTTCCCTGGCACAACATGGGCACCTGTCAGGTTCATAATGAGTCATCCCTCCCACTAAAGGCTCAGATGCAGGAATGGAGGGGCGTGGAGGGGAAGGCTCTCACCCATCTTTGATCCCAATACCAACAGGACATATCAATTCAGGAGCTGTAACTTTACCATGCAAGCTTGTGGGAAGTAATTAAGTTTCATAAATGCCAAGATCCTTTGAACAAAGATGCACGGTATGCTCACAGAAGAACAGAACACTTAACCCCATGTGACTGAGTTTTGTGGCTGTAAAGAGGGAGTGATGGGAATAATGGATGGTGTCAAAATGAATCTATTCTGCTAGTTTCCAGCAGACTACAGAGTATCAAACAAATACTAGACCCCCTGCCCCAGCTGGTTATGGTGCCTGGCCTGTTAGAAGATTGGCCCCTTAGTGCTTACACATAGGCCACTTGGCTGCTAGTCAGGATCATGTTTCCAAAGTACTGCAAGTGATCAAGTCTTCCCCACCCATCACCTGAGCTCTGAGGCAATCCTATGTGTAGGACTGCATCTTGCCTAAAGAAGCCCCCCTCCTTTCCCTAACTCCACCCTGTGACAGGCCACAGACATGCACGCTAGGCCCACGCAAGCAAACACTTGCACACTCACTCTCAGGTTCCACCCCCAGAGGCAGCAAGATCTAACATCCCTCTCTCCAACCCTGCACTGACTCGAGACATTTCTGGCAAGAACTTCAAGCGACTGAATTCCCTCCTTCAGCCTCCGCTGTCTCCCTCCTGCCCAAAAATGTCCAAGCAGGAAGCCACAGACAAAGCACAGGCAGATGTAGGGAGATTTCCTGGGCAGAGCCCAACTCCTTGGGCTACTCATTTTCCATCTCAGTAAGAAGGAACCCCAGCACGGCTACTTGGGCCAAAGGGTCCTTGCAGTGATGTAAAGCCCTGAACATCCTACTCATCCACCAAATGACACCATCCAGCAACCACAGAGGTGTGATTGTGACATAATGGTTTTTGTGGTCGCACAAGATTACAATGATTTTTAGACATTAGAGACACTAAGAAAAAAATTAAAAGATATCTAAAATAGGCCAGATGAGGGACTGTGTGAGAATATGCAAACAAACTGAATATGTATATAATTCTTTTTCAATAAACCTCAACTCTGAATATCTTGGGTTTACTACATTTGTTTGGGGGATAATCAGAATGCCCCTGCAATGTATTATACCGTAAGTTAATTAGGCATATGTTCCACTTAAATTCATCTTAATTCAGGCTTTTTTCCTGGGAACTAGGAACATTCCTCAATTTGTTTTTTAAATGTTCATGTATGAAATTATCAACAATTAAACCATGTGATGCTTCTCGTTATTTGTCAAGCCTGAAAACATTAAGCTCTCAAGAGTTCAGGACCAGATTCACCAGTTTGCTCCGGCTGGTTTTATTCCTTCTCTCTCACTCAACCAGTACAAATCAGCCAAAACACACCTGCCAGGAAAATAAAGTTTATATCTGTTTGTGCATCACCAGAACACTAAACAGATGAAATATATGCACCAGTTTCAATTTACTTCTTGCCTCCCACACTGGGTGTGCATGTGCTTCAGTTGTTTTGTCCTTTTTGTCCTTCACAATCCCCACACCTTTTTTCTCATTTTCTCCCCGTGTTCCTTGAAGACCATTCTGGTGCAACATGTACCTTTTTAAGTTAAGTTAAATGCTTAGGAATAATGGTGATTATTGACTTTCTCTGTAACTCAGCTATCTGTTAAGAGGCTGAGAAAATCTACAGAGAAACTTCTGAAGCACTGCGCACTTTCAATGGCCACCACCTTCCACTATTCTCTTAAATACAGAAACTATTTACAGGCTACCATTTACTAAGATGCCTTTTTCAAAATGGCCACCCATTTCCACTGTTCCCCAGAAGGAGTGAAACCAAGCTGATTTCAAGGAAGATGGTGACCCCTATGCGGTCATGGAGCGTGTTGAAGGTCAACATGAATTGTAATGGTCATCTTTGTCAGAAGCGGCTTTTGGCCTCCATCCAGTGAGAATAAGGAGTGGAAACTATTGTGCAAGAGCTCTGCTCTTCTGGAATGCCCTGTAAAATTTAGCTGCCTTTGCTAAAGAAGAAAACTTCAGTTACAAAAAAAAAAAAAAAGGGAGCAAGAATGATCATCACATAAATCCCAGATGTTAGTGAGCTTCAAATTCAAGAAGTCTGAAGAGTCTCTGTTATCCACAAAGGATTGTTCAGGGCCAAAAAAAGGCCCTTACACAAGGTGACAAGTTTTTTCAAGGACACTTTTTTTTAATTAAAACGCAACTGAAAGGAACCAACAGGTCCACTTTCAATAGCAAGAAAATTCATTGCACCCTATACGTACATGCAGTAATTTTGGGAAGGACCTGCCACATTCTTTATGCATAACAAAGAGGTCAAACTCCTTTCTTTAAAGCAAAAACCTTCAATTCAGCCTTAACTGTGGCACTATGACTGGCACCTGCATAGTAAAGCACTTTGGGATGCAGGTTGAGAGACACAATGTACTAGACAAGTTAAATTAAGATATGGCAGATAGGCAAAGCACTGTAAAGGAGGATGGCAATGAGAGTGCAGTTCAGCTGCTTGAAGTGATAACCTACTTATCCCATCCAGGACCTGCTTCAGACCACACTGGCAAGTACAGAGAAGCTCTGGGAGCGTGACTGACCCACCTTGCAGCTTCATGGAGAGTCAGAGATATGGACTCTGACCTACAGGAGTCTCCTCCCCACATGGCTGTACTCCATTATGCCACTGGGACTGCAAGGGGTCTGGGCCGGGGGGAAGAGGATGAGGAGCAAGGAAAGCCCGAGGCTGCCCTCTAGCCGCCTCTCCTTGCTGGTGCACAGTGGTGCCATCAGTCCCCAAGGGAAGTTGCATGTTTCAGGCCAGGCAGGCAGGGAACAGCACAAATTTGGGAATTTTTCTTATGTAAATCCAGTTTCTCAAAAAAGCTTCAGTTTCTAACTGGCTGGTGTTTTGAATCCACACACTCTCCTCCATCAAATGTTAACACTGAAGTTTGAAATCAGTTGGCAGCCTGCCCTTTGCATCCAATCACTACCTTTGGGTCCTCTAACCTAGGGAAGGGGAAAAGCCAGGTACTGCCAGATGCAGCTGCAGCTCAGGGAGGCTCAGGAGCCAGCAAACAGAACTGGAAACGGACCAAGGAGAGACGCAACCTAAAACCCACTAGCCCCGACCCAGTGCTTGCACCCTTAACCCTTTCACTGCTAATCCTCCACCGCACCTGCTGAGCTGCTGCATTCCTTAAACAGCCCATGGAAACCTCTGAACAGGCCAGCACAGCAGGCAGTTCAATTCTTCTTATTCTGAGACAGCGGACACATCCATGCATCATTTTCCCTAACCACCCAAGGGACCAAACTCAGCAAAATAAACATACATCAGCTGCCTGGCAGAGTTGGTCTGACAAAGTTTTACTATAAAATATAGGTGTTCTTTAAAAGAGGGGCCTTCCTAGGAGACTAGCTATTGGAAGTGAGGTCTTTACAGTTTTTAATATATGGCATCCATGTCCACAGAATTTTGGACATGTATAGAAATGGGAAGACGGAGACAAAGTGCAAGCCTCTGTTTTTGCAGATTCACAGTCAGGCCTGTAACAAAGGAATCAGACTGGGGAGATGCAGGTTGGGACTGTTAGCCAAAGATCACTGCCAGGGAGAGGCACAGGCTCAGACTGCCCCTCAGCAAGCGGAGGTGCCTTTTTGATGCAGAACCACTCTGATCAGCCTCTCTCTCTCTGCACCACAGCTAGATTGCTATTCCAACCAATCAAGCAAATTAAAACAGAGTCCAGAGAGGGGTGAAGTGTGTATTCAGCTGCAGTCCCCCTCCCTTTTTCCTGGCATGCCTGCACACAGCAAAGCATGGCAACAATACTCCCATTCCATTCACGACATACTGACCCTTCAGACTTTCCCCACAGCTTCCCAAACTATGCTGGTGCCCCTGAAGCAGACTGAGGCACCACATAGCTTGGGATGAAGAGGTGAATGAAGCAAGAATACACAGGAAAGAATGACTCTAGCCCAGACTGGCGTCCCCACTGCATCGCCTCCCCTGTCCCAGTCCACAGTTAACTTCTAGGAGTCACCCTAAACACAAAACCATGTCAGTAACAGATGCCCCAATTCTACTCTATTTGGCTTTGTAAGCCAGACTCAAATTAATCCAGGGCCTGTGCTGTGACTGCAAGATGCACAAATATGCCACTCGGATTTCAGGCACCAACAGACTTTGGAGAAAACAATGTTTATAATGGGTGGCAACAGTACAGAATGCTACACACATTGACAAGTCTCTGCCAGTCACTTAAAAAAAATAAAATTCAGAGGCAGACCCTTAAAATGGATGTGAATAATGAAATATAAGCCCTGCGCAGTGATGCCCCCTTTCATCTGATGATTTCAGGTACTTCATGAGTTTTGAGACTCTCAACCACAAAGAATGGTTAAGTAACCTCTGCACCTCCTCCCAAAATCCCAGTATTGCTATGACTGGGGGTCTGGGCAATGGGCCAGTTGGTTCAAACTGCTACATCCTGGTCTTCACTGAGCTGCATTTTCTTCCACAAAGTGCATTCAGAAAACGTAAATCCTTCCCGGTTTCCCTCAGCACCACAACGCAATTCCATCCCTTTCTCCTGGACACTCCCCTCCTTTCCCAGCTTTCTCCATGTCTGACCCCCAGCCCCGATTCGAAGGGAGTTGGAGGGCACAGTCAAATACTGGAGCTCCTCATTAGCTGCAGCTCCGCATCCTTTCCTGGTGGCAGTGAGAAAGACGTAAGAGGTTATTTAAGTTAAAAGAGAATGCTACTGGCACAGCAAGTGCAGGAGCTTCAATAGAAAGAGAGTGATGGGCTCACTCGTGGTGTTTACTTGTATTACTAGCAGGTCGATTACTTTAACCCTGAGAGGTGATTTTCAGTTAGTGTTTGTAACTGCCCACCTCCCATCCCAAAATCCATAAAGCCTCTCCAGGCTCGGCCACTGAATAATGTCTCAGCAGGCCAACCAGCCAGTCTTCAATGGCCAGAGCACAAAGGCTGGTTTCTCTGTGGCTCTTCTCGCAGGCCACATACAGAAGCCTGTTTGCTTAGTGAATTCCTTACTCTGCAGGTTCCTTGGGAGCTATCAGGTGGCAGCATCCAATTTCCTCATTGTTTCGGGAGGTGTTTTCTGATGGGAAAGGTGAAAAGGGTATTTGTGAGCCTTGTAAACCGATTCCTCAGAGTTGGGTAAACAAGGAGAGCTCTGTTGGCAGCAGGCCTCAGGGAGTCAGAGATGCCTGCGCAGAGAAACTAAATTAAAGAGCAGCCCTCCCCCCTTCTCCTCCGAGAAGGAGGGGGCTCTCTTCTAGGGACCACCACAGCCAAGCCCAGAGGCTTCTCCTGCAAGCAGGCAGGGCTGCAGAGGCCAGCCAGCATGACAGATGGGCCCGACAAGGCCACTCGGTACTTTGTGCTTGACACCCCACCACCCTTGACAAGTGCACTCAGCCAGCTCAGGCTTAATCCTGGCTCACTCAATATAGGTTTAGAGATCCAAAAAAGCTTATGTGGAACCTGATCTCATGGCCTGGATGCCACATCTGGTCTGTTAATCCTCTGGCTCCAGGGGTACCCCATGCCAGACGTGCTGAGCGTCCCAGCATCATTAAGGTAATTTAACTGGAGGGGAAGGGAGCTGGAGGAAGGGATATGGCCCCAAAACAAGCTGGAAGATGTGGGTATGTTTAAATTGTCATGTGCCACTTGGTCCAAGAAGGCTGTGCCTCAGCATGGATGCGAACTGCATGCAGGCATCACAGCATGTTCCAAAGCAGAAAACGAAAGAGGGACTTCAGGCTAGCCATTGCCTCCCCACTGAAAAAAAAAAGCTAGGGGAATGGTTTGGGACATATGTCATTCTAAGCCCAGAAAACCACCTGTGTTTAGTGCTCCAGGACAAGGAACAGGGAATCCCGGTTCACAGGGCTGCTGGAAACTTGCTGGGAGGCAATCAGAGAAGTACACTCTTCCACAACAGGCCAGAACAAACCATGGCGGGGTGGCTGGCACCCTGTCAGCAGTGGAGAAGTCCAGGCTCAACATTCGCTTCAAGGGGAACCAGCCCCATGGCAGGTGTGACTGAACAGGTGGGACTTCAGCCAATTCATTTGTGGGATCAGCTACTCAGCTATGTCAATTTAAATCTCAGATAGCACAGCACGAGGTCAGAGGTCCTGGAAGCCTCCCAGGAGCTGACCCAGCACAGCCCTGTTTGCTCAGACACAGGACAGGGAAACTGTGTTGCTAGATGCAATTAAGAGTTATCCAGTCTTGATGGAAACAGATTGGTTGTCTCCCCAGAGGAAAGAGCCCCCTTAGCTGTGGGGCTGCTGCGGCTTTAGCTCAGGCACGAACAGGATTGCAGACAGGGGAGACAGGCACTCTGCCCCATCACAACAATTTGTGAATGCAGGTCTCTTGCCTTGATTTGCCACATCTCAGGTACCCGACTGACCTGGCAACTGCTCTAGCACGAGTTTTGGCTAGAGTCTGTGCACACAGTAAGCTGGAGCCTCCAGCACTAAAAATATAAAGACTGACAAACAGATTCAGAATGACCTGAGAAGCGACTGCTGCAAGCAGCACTATGCTGACTCCTGTCTCTGTCTTGGCTTAACAAGAGTTAAACAAACAAAGAGACAAGGGGTTAAAAAACAAAACTATGGCAGTTAGGCCCGGGGTTAAACAAACTAGAAAGCCCAGAACTGAGGCAATACACCACTTCCCCCCCTCAATGAAGACCCTTTTTGCTTTGCATGCTAAGAACACTGGCAATTTTTTTTCAGGCATTAGCCAGCATGTCTTAAACAACAGTTTTAAAGCACTAGCATAATGCAGACAGGATATACCACTTAGAAACAGGTTACACTCTCACATCGGCCTCTGGCTTCGGGGCAAGCATGACCAGCTAAATGTGAAACTTTAAAACAAAACAAACATTTTCAAATAACCTATTTTCAGAGCCAAGACATGGCCTTGTTCCATAGATTGTGAGCTCTCTGGGGCAGAATCTGATTTCTTCCACATCTGAAATACAGAGCCCACTTAAGAGTTACCACACACATTCATATGCTGGGGCTCCTTTGAGGAAAGCAGAACAGCATTTTACAAGTTTCCTCCTTGTATAAGCTACCCTACAGCAGATTCCCTCCAATGTAGACTACCAATGCTATCCACTGTTTTCTTCGAAAAAACTCAAAACAAAAGCTCATCTTAAGAAGCAAGCGTCTTTTAGTCCCCTTGTGTGTAAGATGGCATAAAGGCTTCATGGTAGTTTATAAAGCTTAGCATGAAACAAGCATAACAATAGGAGTCTAAGTTTTATATTGCCGTAGGTAGAGACACATAAGTGTAGTTGTTGACCTTAACTGTGTTTTCTACCTTTTCAGTGTTTGAAGAAAATGTTATTGAAGTAGAACAGAGTATGTTAGCTAACTTTGAAGTTTTTCTATGCTAATTTCCCTAAGTTTTCAAAGGAACTGAAAATTGAAAATGAAAAAGAGCAAGTTCGGGGTCTCAAAACGAACAACGACAATGTAGCAAAGAACACACTGACTACAGCAAGTCTGACTACCGAGAATGTCAATGTTAGACTGGGCCTGGTCGTTGTTTCTCGGAGAGTCTGCTGTCATTTGTCAAAGAGATAGATTCTACCAAGGAAAGAATGTCATCATTAGTTAACGTGGCACTTTTAGACTGGCAAGAGTGAAACCAACATCAACATTACAGTTAATTAGGCCACAGGAGTTTGATAGAACTGTTGTAATGTGTAGACACAGGTCACTGCCTAGCAATCAATGGTGTACCATTAATGTGGCACCATCAAATTGTCAGCCCAAGTTAGGTTTGAATAAAGAAAAGAATAAAGGATAGTGGCCTAAACTATACAGATAGCAATCTAAAGTGGAAATTGAGTGTAAACTCTCAGCATATGTGCTTGCAAATGGATGCTGAAAAATGTGATGTTTCCAGGATACATTACTACTACCCTACATCAAATGCACAGGAAATCAAAAACCCACCTCCATTCTATTTTGCAGGGGGAGTTTACTTGAACATTTATCAGCTATTCCTACTCTTTTCCCCAATTAAACACAGTTCTGACTAACCATAAGTATGGTTTTGCTATGGTTGCTGCTCCCTAACAAGTCTAGCACCCCTAGACTAGTCTCTCCCTGGTGCCCAATACTCACAGCTACTAACTACAGGGAACTGATAAGAGTTTTTCCCTTCCTCCATAGAGAGGAAGAAATTCTCCAGAATCTCCACAGTGGGATCGCCCTCCCTTCAGTAAATGCAGGGTGCTTTTGGAATAAGTGCTACCATATAATACAGCAGCCTTAAAGTTGGCAAACCCATTTATTCAGGCCCAGTAAAACTATCACGGGGCTAGTATCAGCCATTAGCAGAATGTTAAGTGAAGTGACAACGAAGTCAATGCCAGAGTTGGCAAAAGTCATCTCCATCTCCAAATTTAAAGCAAACCAGAGAGGAGCAAGAGTACTGAAAGGTCTTTGGCCACTCGTGTTGCATCCTGGAGTTTGCTTTGTTAGACTTGATTTCCTTCTTTACGGATTTCCTTCTTTATGGAGGCACAGATCAATCCAAATCTGCATCAGAGTGATACAGAAAGGCTATCCACCTGCCCTCTGTCTCTGAAGGAAAGATGAAACAGCTATCACAGCTCTAGTCACCAGGAGGTTTTCCCATTTAGTCCTGGAAGGCAGACTTAATTTGAAAGTCTCAATGGAGTTAACAGCAACTCATCTCCCTTCGCATCTCAAAAACCTAGTCAAATAGGGAACATAGGAATTGCCATGCTTAATCAGATTAATGAACCACCAGCCCATCGGACAGTGCCCTGTACCTGTTAGAGAGGAAGATGCAAAAACGCCAGAGCATATTACTATAGAGTAACATGCCTATGAGAAAAAATTCTTCCTATCCCAACCAGTTGGGTTGTATACTGAAATATGAAGGTTTACGAACCAGCTTGCTCTACCTGCAAGTGTTATTCCAGCCTAATGATTTTTGAACATGAAGCTTTTCTATGAAAGCAAGTTCAACAGGAAAAAGATTTTCTTTTCATCCGTATATTGTCTTTTCACTTGTCTTTTCACTTGTTCATCATTACAAGAAAAGGTAAATATGAGCATCTGATTCGCCTTCTCTGTACTTTTAAGTCCTACTCTTATCTTCATGTCTCATTTCTATTATTACTTTCTCTTTTCAAAACAGCTCTAAATCTTTTGTCTCTACTCTGTCCGTGTCTAATTATTCCCACTGTCCTTCAATAGACCTTTATTTCTCCTATATACATGTGATCCAAACTGAACACTGCATTTAAGGACATCCCTCTCATAAAACAGTCTAAAATCTTGTTTGCTCCTTTGGCCTCATCCATTCACTCAGCAGGTATTCTATAGCTATTCAAAATGGTGCTTCAGGCATGTTCTCCCACCCAGAATAGCTCCAGTTAATTTAGATCCTAGGTCCAAATTACAGATCATTTAGAGTCTGTGTGCATGATAGTTCAAAATACTCTCACATACATTACCTTGCACTTGTTTATATATTCCACCTGTGCCAAGTTTACAGCTTCATTAGTCTCAACCTCCTTAAGTTATTTGGAGTTCTCTCTTAATGTTGCCACATCAGAGTTCACCTAGATCCTCAGGGCAGCCTAAGGATTTTTTAGAAATGGACTGCTTCAACCTTGTTTTTCTCTTACCATTTCCTAATGCACAAGAAAACTTAACTTCTCACTAATAGCTACTTAGTTCTTCCTGTAAATTCTTGGGAGAGACGTTAGCAAAAGCTTCATTAAAGTCCAAATGTATTAGATCTTCTGGTTCAGCTTCATCCTCTAGTTTTCTAACTCTCTGAAAGAATTCTAATAAACTAAAAGAAGAATAATTTTGCCTACCAGAAGCTGTGATTGGCTTATTCCTGTTAAATCACCTTCATCTAGGGATACTGGCACTAATTTCCTCAAGTAGTTTACCTGGTTCTAAAGTAAGCCTTATTGGTCTGTAATTCCCAGGATCATTCCTAATGCCTTTAAATGATAAACATGATATTGGCTACCCTCCAAGCCTCTGATATAGCAGCTGATTTTAATGATTGATTACATCTTGTTAGCAGCCCAGCCACTTTACTTTAAGTGCCTTCAGAGTTCTTGGATGAATACCATCTGGTCCTTTTGACTTATTGCGGTCTAATCCATAGGCTTGTTCCCATACTACTTTTGATTCTTCTATTTGACAGTGTCCTGTCCTTATTACCTTCAATGAGAAGATTGGGAATAGGCAGACTTCACATCTTTCTTTGTCATAAAGCCTGATGTAAGAAAGCTCAGCAATATCACTCTTTCAACTACTCTCCCTATTCCTAGATATGGCAAGTAGGTCTCAAACTTCCCCATTTCAAAGTCTCAAGAACTTTGTTTCTCTCTGACTCTAGGCTTTTCAAAATATCATATGGACTGCTTTATTTTGCTTACCTTTAGCACGCCTATGCCCATCTCTTGGCACTGTTTAGGCTGGATTCCCCATTTTGAAGAACACTTTTTGCCTTAAATACCTTTAGATGGCCATACGATTTCTTCAGCTTCACTTCCTACTTCTTTTTGTTTAAGCAAATACATTGCTGCAGGCTGTTAGGTAACTGGATACTTAACAGACCTATAGGCTAATTCCAAAATTTTGGTTCATCTTGAAAGAGTAACATTGTTTTAATTCCTAGCTCTCATTTCCTTGACTATTCTTTGCTATACCCAAGTCGGGAATTCCAGCCTCTCCTCTCCAAAGTTAGCATATTCTTTGCAATCAAACCCTGAACTACAGCCACCCAGCAGGTGACCATGTGCATGCAGCAAACTCATAAATATTGATTAACTCTATTAGCATAACCATATGGCCTTGGGAATTTATCCCTCAAGGGAAAGCGTGTGACCTGTGGGGAGCAGGAGGGGAGGATGCCTACTCAGAGGCCTTTAGCTTGTCTATTCTTTTCATGTCCAAAGGAGGAGAGTCTCCACACACCATATTTCACGCCATACTGTACACAGAGGCACTCTAAACTTGTCATCTCTTTACACGCTTGGCTCCAAGTCTACGGCCACAATGGTGCCCTATTTGCATACAAACAGTGGCTCAAAAGGAACGCTTCCCTTCCTCCCCCTCCTAGAATCCCACCCTGGAGTCTATTCCGGAAGTTATGCCTCATGGGTTTTATGTTCATCTTGATAAACAGCTAATCTGGGCTGCAGATGTCAATAAATGCAGAATGTAAACTTCACGTGCCAGGAACTTCCCAACACAGGCGATTAGGCAGACACGAAACCCAGGGAAGTGAGCCAGGCCCAAGCCCTGTTGATAGGGCAGGCTTTCTGCAGCAACAGGTGAGGACAGAGAAGTGCTGAAATGAAGGATAGAAGATTTTAAAACAGGCACCACACAGTGGGCAAAACGCAGCGCAAAGATAGGAGATAACAGTCCTTGAATAGCTGCTACAGAGAGGCAATAAGCCCACAGCAAAGGCATGGGCTGACAGAGGATGCCACCGCCCCAATTCATTAAACAGGACTGGTTCTGTTCACAGATTCCTCTCTAGCTCACTTCTTTGCCTAAAATTACTGGCTTTAGTTCTATCATGCTAAAAAACAACAACTTTACTCCTCTCTGTTTTCCAGGCAAGCCTGAAAGGGATAGCCACACTGTAAAAGTACAGGCCTGGCACACAAGCCTGGGGAGAATAACGTGGGCAGGCAAGCCACTGACTTAGGCAAAGATGTGAAAAGTTATTCCGGTGAGAATCCAGTTGTTTCCTCCTCCTCGAAAAAGGATCACTTCCATTCCACCAAAACAACCCTGAGGGCTCAGTTCCTCTGCCTAGAAAGTTTCCAGGAAAGGCAATTGCACAACCCCTCCAAGGATCTATCTTATTTTGTCACCCATGTTCTTTGTACAGTCTGTAAACATGTCTGAATCTCAAACCTAAACTCTGTCTGGTGACCAGCAAAACAGTCATTTTTAGTTCCTTCTTCAGCAGCTCCTTAAGTTTGCAGGTAGACAAGAGCCTAGTCCAAGGCAGACAAGTTTCTTTGGATAAATGTGATATATTTTATTAGACCAACTAAATAGTTGGAAGCATTGTTCTTTGCAAGCTTTTGGGCACAAAGACCCTTCCTTCAGGCATAGGGAGTCTGCTGGTGTGTGCACTCTCCGGGGTGGAATAAAAGCCAAAATGCAGGTCTGTGAAAGTGCAAATGCATGGCAGTGAGGATCAGAGGGATGGAAGACCTTAGGTGCCAGAGAGGTGGGGAGGCAGGAAGGGGAGGGATGTTGACCTGGTGAAAGAAAGTAGCTGGTAAAATGCAGACAGGTTATCTAGGGTTATGAGATGGCAGGCAGGTTATAATGTGCCATAAATCCAATGTCTATATTTAATCCATGATTTTTTGTACTCAGTAGATTTAGGAAGTTCATAGGCCCATCCATGAAAGGCATTTTGTAAATTCCCATTGAAGATTAGAACAGAGATTGGAGAGAGAGCAGTTGTCTTGTGAGACGTGTGCACCCACAGGTAACTGGATATCTTTGTCTTTGATAGATTTTTGGTCTAATTTAAGGAATAAAGCCATAAAACAAGGAGGTAATCCCAACCAGAGTGGCTCCAGGAGCTGGAGAATGGGAGTCCAGACTCCTGGCCTGTCGGTACCAGACAGCACCGACAATCCCAAGACATCAGTCTGCTCCTTTGTAGCCCTGACACCTCCTTCAATTAGGGGGTAAAAATCTAAACAGAGGGGCAGCCAGTGCCTGGAGCAGAGGAATAATCTAATAAAGCCTAAATGACCGCGCCTTTCCTCACTGATGGAGAACTCCCTTTAATTAAATTATGTAAAATCCTGCCAGGTGCTGCACCATGGCGAGTTGTTCTAAGGCGGCCCACCCCACAGGGCCCCCAGTGGAAACAGCCCACCTCAATTGCCAAGGGTTAAAGGCCCCTATTAATAAAGTCCGAGAGATAAGCAGCAACTTGAGGGCTTTTGTTGGCTGCCCTCTTCACTCCTTCCACTCGACCCGTCCCCCTCCCAGACACACTTTAAGGCCATTTTTTCACATTTCAGGTTTAATGAGGCCCATTCAAGCCTCCCAAAGACAAAAGGCCCTTCTCGTTTCTAAATGGATTTACACGACACATCAGTGAGGCATAAACAGGTCGTCATGGTAACCTCCATT
>NW_017728916.1:2892724-2923714 GCF_001723895.1 Crocodylus porosus
ATCCAGCCCCCTCCTTTCCCCTGTGCTCATGCAAGCCAGTTTAGGATTCAGAAGGCACCTCCACAGAGAAAGCCCAGAGTTGTGGTTAACCCCAAAGCCCCAGGCTGCTGCCCACCCTTGCCACAAGCAGTTGCCATCTTTTGACTTCACTGCTCCAACAATTCCCCCTGAGCCTATGCTGTACTTCTGGCTTTTCCATCTAAAACAATTTGGTCCAATTCAAACAGTTAAATGCCAGTAACACCATCCCCTGCCCCTTTAAAGAAGACAGAAAGAGGCAGTGATGCCAACAGTCCAAAACAGGAAGCAAGGCCTGCTCAGTCGAGCTAGATAAGAACTCCCCATCTTAGCCTTCACAGAAAGTGGAGACCCAACTTCCACCAGCAAGCTCCAGTTCAATTCACCATCACCTCCCTCCTCTCCAGGAGGTACTCCTTGGAGACTATTCCAAGGGATCTAATCTAGCACTCCCTTTTTCCCCCCCTGGCAATAGCAAGCAAGCTGTCATGAAAATGGGTTCTGGGTTTCTTGGGAATTCACAAGTAGCTTGCTTCCTTCTCTGATTACATCCTGTCTCTGGCACCATAATAATTATTTCCACAGTAGCCAGCTGTGATGCCATATGCAGCAGACTCCACCCTCTGAAGAATAAGCAGGAGTTACCGAACTTCTGAAAAACAGAATTGGCTGCTTGTCACGCTGACAAAGGACTAAGTCAATAAGCTGGAGGGCTCCTAGAACACAGCAGGAGGTCTCTGTACCCCCAAGATGCAAAGCACAAAAGTGGCCCCTGATCTCTGCCTACAAGGAATTCAGCTTCCAGCATCCCCAGCTCTGGTGCTGCATGAAAAGGCCGGCTACTTAGTGTTAGACTACTTCACCTTTTTGACTAGCCTATTATGGATAAGATTTGTTTTGCTCCTGAAAAGTATTAATGGTAAAAACATGCTGGGCTGGCAAAACTGAAGTCGCATTTAATCTCATTTGCTAACTGCCCAAAAGACTTTGCTTTTCTTCTGAATTTCATAGATACTGTTAGGTGCAAACACATTCAGCATTTATCTACATTTGAATATTAATTCAGACTCAAAGGTGGTCTGAATTTAAGGCACCATAGCTGGCACTGAATAGCTGTGTGGGGACATACACTAGAAAAAGAGGGTGCATACATAAAACTGTTTGGAAATGTTCCAGAATAGCTTCATGTGTAGATGAACCCAAAAACCTTATGATGTTGATGACTGAATTGGCCTCTTCCCAGAAGCTTAAAAAAATGCATCTAATTTATTTCAGACAGTGGTTCTCAACCTCTTCAGACTCCAGGCACCCCTTGGAAAATGTCATCTCTTGGTTTCTGTGCGATTTTTTGACTGCAGAATAATAAAGCAATTTTTCTGTTACAAAGAATTGAAAGGATCACAGCAGGTCAGAATGTTTTTAATACTGTGGATTCTTATTTGAAATTTTTGGTTTATCTTGTGAATCCCATCGTACACTTAACAGTGCTAACACTGTACGGCACCCATGAAAGGATCTCAAGCCACCCCAGGGTGCTGTATCACCATGGCTGAAAATTACTGTTCTAAGGTATTTCCAGTATGCCAGTCATAGGCCAGAAATTCATATGTAGCTAGATGCCATGACTGGGGCAGAAGCTGCCCAAAGGTAATCCCCACATTTTTGTAGTTTCTCTACCCAGGACTGTTAAACATGCTTGGGGTTCTTTGCATTCTTCCACAGCATCCTACAAACTCCTAGTAAATCACTCTCCCCTTCCACTGTTCCAGTACTCCCTGCAACCCTCCCTATATCTCTCTGTGCCTCTGCTGTCCCCTTTCCCATTATCTGTGTGAAGATGAGTCCTCCAGGTGCTGGGGTTAAACTCTACCTGGCTTATCCTCCCAGAATTCTATGCAGGTGGGCATTAATAGATGCCTTCAACACTGAGCACTGCTGAAACCTAAAAAGGTGCCTATAACTGTGGCTCTACTATAGAGATGACACTGGTGTCCCACAATGCCCTCCCTCTTTTGGGCACTGAGACATTCCCCAAAGTTAATAGGGTTCTAGCCACTGATGTCTACAAGGTTCCCAGAAATTGTGAAATCGACTGGATGCTGCATTCAGGAGTTACCACATTGCATACAGATTGACAGACGCGGAAATGCCATCAAGCTGAGTTTAAAGCCTTCACAAGCTCAGCCAAAAACAGCAGCTGTACTTATCTATGCATTCCTTGGAAGAAGAATAGAAATGACTAGTTAGTCAAGTTCACCAGCAATGAGAAAGGCCAAGGCCAAGGGAAGGGAGCAGCAAACCAGAACTTTCATTGGAGACTAATGATTTAAACAGGTGAAGTTCTGAATCTCAGAGCAAACTGAAGGAAGAAAGCCCACAACTGGGGAAAGTAGTTTTCTAACTCCAAAGAAAAGCAGGATTATTGGAGCAACCCTTCCCCCCAATATACACAGCCCTCAGTTTTGATAGTATAGTTGAGAATCACAGGTACAGAAATTAAGTTAAAATGTAAGCAAAGTGCCACGCAAACACCAGCTGCAAAGCGAGCTTCCTGGAAAAAGGTTTTATAACCTTAAACTTGGGGAAGTGCTAAGGTGAGCCAAGATCTAGAGACAGAGCAAGGAAGTTTGCCATACAATTCTCACAAGGGCAGCACTAACTTGTACAGATGGCTTTTTAGTACACCAGAAACAGTGCGAGTGGCCTTTCACTGTTCTGCTGGCCTAGTAAGCATGTTCAACCACCTCCTCAGCCAGGGCATTCCTACCTGAATACAAAGCTTGAAATCCACCTCCAAGCAGACAAGGTGGAGAGGGGAAGGAATCCAGGTACCTTTTTCCAAACACTGCTCGGGCTCAGTCTCTGGGCAGATAGTGGACCTCCCTGTCACTAAGCACTTGCCCACCTGGGCACAACTCCCAATTCCACTATTCCTCTGTATGTACAAACTGCCAAACAAATTGGGTTTTGTTCAATCCAGTCCCGATCTTGACTTAAATGGGAGCCACAAGTCCCATGAATCCCTCACCTAAAAGTAAAGAACAGAATTTCCCATCTCTATGATGCCTGTTCCTGCCAAACTAAGACCTTGACTATCTTGAGGCAGCTCAGTTGCAACATCATTTGGGTAGCACTAGCCATCAAAGCAAAGATGGAGAAATACAGCTTACGGACAGTAAGGTGGCCCGCCCTGACTGGCACACCTGTGGCAATTATCACATTAGAGTAGTGTTTCCCAAACTCTGACCTATTGCACACCACCAATTTAAAATGACACAACCCTAAATATCACCAGCAAATTTTTGCCATACAAAATAATTATAATAAATCTGTTAAAGTGTATTACTGACAGGTTGTCTGCATACCACTGCTGGTACCCGTACCACACTAGAACTCCACATCCTCCTATTCCTATTCTTTTCTGGATTCAGAATTCTGGATCGTTAGACCCACGCACAAACCGCTTCACCCCACTTGTGGCCCTCCTGGACCCTGCTTTTCACAGTCTTTATGAATGAAGAGCCCACAGTGAGACAGCTCTATTCTGATACTAAACTATGGAATCTCTCAACCCAGGGATATTATTCTCAGCTCTTGTTTAACCATCTTCTGAGCCAAACATCATATTCACTTCCCTGCCCAAGCCTACTAACAGGTAGCACAGGCACGACTAATACTTTTGAGTATAAGCAACAAAGCTCACAGAAAGTGAAAGGACAGCTCACTTCAGTTTATAAGCTTTTGACTCATTTTGCTGCATTTCAGCCCATGTGCTGACTGCAGTGATTTAAATACTTTAAATAGAACTTTTAGGACGTGAGAAAGCTGCTATAACTGAGATGCTGTTATAACTGAGAACCAGGCACTTGTACAAAGGAGAGGGAAGACCACAGGAGATTTCTCCATTACTGTAGCTGCAGCTAATCAGCAAGAGGAATCAGACCAGAAACATTTATCTTAAAAGAAAAAAAAAAAAAAAGACAAACACGCACTGCTCACTCCAGGCATTTCAAAAAACACCAAAAAAGAGCAATCCATATGACGGAGTGGGAGAAGACCTGTGATCCTCTATCCCAGAAAACCCACCAGCAGATAGTGGTAGTGTGCCACATCCAGATTCTACTCCTGATCACTCACTAGGCACTCTCATAGGAGCAGTCACATCACTCAAGGACACCACTCTCCCAGGGCCCTTCACTTCTGCTTTTTTCAAAAATGTCACTCCCTAGGTAACAGCTCCATTTCACCTCCCGAAAGATCATTCCTGTTGTAACGGACTCCTCATACAGAGGAAGTGGCAGAGGAAGCACAGATCATTATGACCAGTACTGAATATCAGCCACAGTGGCAGTTCCCTTTACCTTTATATGCTTTGCCCTTCTGTACAGCCAAAACTCAGATGTGTGCCTGAATTCAAACAGGTTCAGACCAACAGGGTCTAACAGTAGCTCCCACACCAGAAACATTAGCAAGAAAAAAGGCGAAAAAGAGAGATGGGATCAAATGTTCCAAGCTCATGTTTGCAAAGGGAGAATACAGAGGCTAAAGATCAACAGCCTGAGCTGCATTCTCACACCAGTGCCCAAGCCAGACCTTTAAAATAACAACGCCTTTTCATCTGGTGCCACACGAGCTGCTAGAACTATTTTGTACGATCAGTCCCTTTAGTCTGATGCCCTACCTCCAACAAAGGCTACCACCAGATAGCTCACAGTAATATTTGTGGCAATGCATGTGCTGACAAATTTATGGAACAGCTTCCTCCCAGAGCTCTGTAGGCAATAGAAGTAATGGTGTGGGTTCAAGGTTTGGCTTGGTGTACTTTGAATCTGGGAGTCTCAAATACATCTTGCCAAAGGAATGGCCCTGTAATACAGATACAGGGTGTAGCCCTTTAATATGTTGATGACTACTCAAAGGAAACTATTAATTAGAACACCATGCTGGGAAAGAAACCCAAGAAGAAAGCCGAAGCAGAGCCTAGCACATGTTAGACTGCTGTCCTCTGCTGGGCCTCAGTTCCCCTTCCCAACACCCACGCTCTCATTCAACTGCATGTAAATATACAGTAGAGCTTGGGTTGCTTCAAACTCATGCTATACAGATAAGGATGTGCAGGAAGATGAAAGCTGCCATCAGGACACTGAGGCTTTGAGGTACATTACATATGCCAAGGGGTCCAAGGCCTTCTCCTCACAACAATGCAGTTTGGTCCCATCCATACTGTCCATTTTGACCGTACAGTAATCATCTGGGGATATCAGGGCTGTAACTAACCAGTTGCCTTTTTAATGCAGATGGAGCCTACGGTTGCTAATACAATTTCCAAAAGGGCTGAGAAGTAAAATATATGTAGTTGAAACTGGGCTGACCATGCAGACATTTCACCTCACAACTTCTGCTGCTGTACAATACTTGCATTACAAGTCTTGTCCATCCAGAGACTGCAGATAGGAACACAGGAAGCGTGTAGTGGAATCTTTATTTTCTAACTCTGGGATATGCCAGTCATTCATCTACAACTAGGCATAAAGTCAGCCATATTTAGGTCTACAAAGTACTGTGTGCAGTATGCCTCCTACCATGGGAGCAGGGAGGAGGGGGTGGTGACAGCCTTGGAAGAACAGAAATATGCATCCACATACTCAAACGCCTGCTAGCAAATCCACACAGTGGGTTGTTTCCCTTTCTCTTGGAAGGGCTGCTTGAAAGACCACACTACACTGTGAACATACTAGAAAGCACTTTGGATGGCAGCAAAGTGGATGAAGGAGAACAAGCCACCCCCAGGCTACACAATTTTGTTTGGCGATAGCAGTCCTCTTCCTAAAAGCTGCCCAGAACCAGGATTAGGTCTGAAAGAGACTGAAGAAAAAAACAGAACAGAAGATTAGGCAGATGCTGCCCTTGTTCTCTTGCCCAGTCTATACTGGGAAGCCCACCCAGTCTTTACCCTTTAAAGCCTAGTTAGGCGCATCCTACAGCTCCTGATTTGCCTCTGAAGCAACAACGGGCTCCAGGTAATGGGGGACACAGGTGGCTTTAGAGTAGTCAAAGCAGTATCTGAACACAATTTGTTTTAAAAGGGATACAAACAGCAGAAAGACTAGCCAGGGCAAATGCTGTGTAGTGCCAAGGCCATTCAGAACACTTCTCTTGGGCTTTGAAACGTGATCTCCTGCCAGCTATGAGACTTTTCTTGTGCTACAGGGGGCCCTCCTCAGCCTGGATTAGAGACTTTTGTGTCCTGAACAGTAGAAGCAACAAGCTTGTTAACCTAAAGCAAGCAGTGAGCTAGGTCAGCTCTTCCTCCTCTATTTATGGAAAAGCGGGAGCCAAAAGGTTCACTAGGGGCTTATGCCATTTACACCTCTGCAGTGTTTCAGGGGAAGCCTGGCTATTATTCTCTGCCTCCAGAGAGAGGAGAGAGCAGAATTACAAGAGCGAGCCTCTTGTGCTGAAAGTTGAACGCAGGTCTGCTCTAGGTATCAGGGATCCTGGTCCACCCTTGCAGGAGTCAGGCTGTCCCCAAGACAGAGAAGTAACCAACATTACCCAATACCAAGGGGCAGCTGGTAATTCAGCAGTTTGGAGGAGATTTAACTGGGGCCAGATTGATCAGCAAATAGATGCTGCCACCTTCTGCATTTCCTGTAACTGGTAAAGAGCAGTTTGACTGGGGTCCAACTGTGGGTCACAACTGAAGTGAGTCCAATTGTCTTAGCCCGGATCATTTTCTAAGAGATCCACTACAGAGGGCACTGGGCGGGAGGCCCTAGCTCTGTTGCTGCCTCTGCCCAAAGCCTCACAGGTCAGTGTCAAATCGCTCCAGTCCCCTCCATTCTTCCTTCCATACTTTGTCCATTCAAGGCATGAGCCCCAACATAGGGGCTGCCTCACACTGTATTCACACAAAGCCTAGCCCAGGGGAGCCTCAGTCTGAGTGGGAGCCTCCAGGTGGTAGCACAGTCATCCCAACTCCGATCTTTCTGCTGCACCCATCTCCACGTTAGCACTGCTAGTTTCATAAACATTACATTCAAGCGGTTCTTGAACAAAGAGCTACCTGAGAGTGCAAAGCTGTGTTGCATCAGGACCCTACTTCAAGCCATGCTCCAAGCAAGCAGAGCTCATTGATTCCCTTCCCCACCTGATTGAGATTCTAGGCAATGGCTGCCCAAATTAACAGAAAGCTCCTTTTCAGCACCTGCAATGCTAATTCCTGGTCAGATCACAATGAATAAGGGCTAATGAACCAACATTGTCCAACCCAAGCTCCGAACTTCCATTCTCTACCCACACAAAAACCACACGGACCCCCTGGAAACTAATTATTTTTCAGGCACAACGAGCAACTGTGCCATTGGAGAGAGGCAATAAGCTAGGAGTTTTGCAAAAAAATTATATCTTTTCCCCCCAAAAATGATATTGCCAGCACCTCCCTTTAAAGAAATAAAGACAAACCGAGTTATCCAATTAACACTGTCAAAAAGGGCTGCTGTGTTGCTGCCACTGAGCACATGACCTGGCATTCCTCTGGTGCGGAGGGGCTTGCCAGGCAGATCACCACAATGGAGTGGTGGGGAGCAGTCTCCCTTCCTCCTCCCCCTCTGGCATGTCAGTGCTCATATCTCCATCAATGGGCCCCATGCTGGGAATGAGGTAAGATGCAATTCAAAGTGGGGTTTGTAAGAGGTTTTGTTTTTTAAATGGGGGAGGGGAGGGGAACAGTGCTTGACAAGAGCTGACAGACAACTGAACAAAACCATAAGGGCCATGAATGGCAACACGGCGCTTTAATTGGCGTAGGAATGGAGAGAAAAGTGAGACAATGAGGCGCAGGCTCTGGTTGCAGGGCCCCAGCTTGGCGAGGCCTTGCTAGATTGGGGGCTGCCTTGGGTAGATGGGGCAGGGAGGGTGGGAGCCAGCACTCCCCTCCCCTTCTGCTTATACTTAAGATAAGGGTTGCTTTTTTTTTTTTTTTTTTTTTTATGGGGTTTCTCAAGTGGTTTTATAGGGGTCGACAGCCGTACGCTCAGTATTATGCAAGAGTGGTCCCAGCAGCCCACACTGGATCTGAGCCAGAAGGGGAGAGGAGACACCCCAAAACACACAGGACAGCCAGTGAGAAGAGTGGTGGAAATAAGCAAGGAGTAAAAGCCGAGTCACAAGGGGCTGCTTTTCTACAGAGGTTCAAAGCCCAGAGAGACCACCTGGCTGACATGCTGATCTCTTCTGCTGCTGCCAGCCCCACTGACTAAGCCCAACAGAAATCGATCCACGCACGCAGCTTGCTCCGAACCGGGGGGCTTCCTGCCTTCCAAATATCCAAGGCTCTTCTTGCAGGAGCCCAGCCAGAAAAAACGGCCAGCAGCCAAGCCCTGCTCACCACGAGGAATTTCAAAAGCTAGAATTCATCAGGAACGGCATGAACTGAAAACCCAACCCCTGGATGCTACAGACATTAAATGATCCGACGGAAGGGGATCGGGTTCCCCGCTTGGCTCCGTTTGTTTTTCTATTTTGCTTTGGTTTTGGGGGAGGACCAGAAAATGCCTGTGCCTGGACTCAGGCTGTAACCCAGCTCTTTTTCCATTCACTGGGAGAGTTGGTGTTGGGGGGTGAAGGTTAGAAGGGAACGAGGTTTGACCAGTGGGGTTCCTGCTCCTCCCCTGACCCTCGGAAACACGACGGAGGAGATTTCATTTCCTAATTCCAAAGCAAAGAATTACTTTGGCATTGGATGGAGCAGCAGCTGCGTGCCCACTTGGAAGGGAAAATGGCAGCAGCAGCAATGTGCCCAGGGAACCCGAGAGCAAGACCTCTCAGCCAAACCTCACTAATTGTAATGCAGATTAATCCCAAGTGAGAAAAGAAAGGAGGCAAATTACAGCCCTCTACAATGCCACATTGGACCATTACACAGGAAACCCCGAGCCTGGCGGGGGGAATGGCATGAATGGAGTTCGTGTTCACTGCTACAGCATCCTCTGCCCCCCACCCAGAGCAGGAGATGTGGAAGGGGGAAGAGAAGGAGGGGCACTGCTTGTCTGGCCAAAGATCTGACACCAAATATGGTATTCTGTCATTTAATCTCCCAGAGACCCCCCCACCCCAATCCTGCTCACTGAAAATTCAGTCTAAAAAATTAAAAACTAAAGAACAAACAAGTAAAGAGATAAAATTACAGCATGTGGTTAGTCACTGTGGGGCAAGAAGAATGTGCTTCCTTCACGGAGCTTAATCTCTGCTACAGAGTTGGAGGCCTCAAGAGCAGAGGGCCCCTAGGTTCAACTCAGCTGCACCCATGTCTGAAGGCAAGTCAGATCGCCCCTATACCCACCCTGCCCCTGCAGTCTCCTGGGATCCCCAAGTAAAACATAATTAAAGCAAAATTGTTCAGTCTGGCTCCCTTGAACACACCCGAACCCCTGCAGGGAGGGAGAGGGCTCAGCATGTCTCAGCATCTCATGCACATGGAGTAGGAGGGAATGAAGAACAGTGAAAACACCATGAAGGCAAACCATTCCTTCATCTAAACTGGTCCAAGGATCACGGCCAAGCGACCGGCCGTTCCTATTAGACGTCGTACTAAAACTAAGGGGCACCTGCTGACATTACTACGTGGTAGGTTCAAAACTAACAAGGAAATGTACTTTTTCGTCCAAGGTATAGTTAACTTATGAAATTCACTGCCACAGGAGGTGACAGAGGCAAACAACACAGCCAGGTTCAAAAACAAACTGAATAAACTCATGGATGATAGATCTATTAACAGCTACTGAACAGAATGGTTGAAGATGTTTCCTCTGGTATCTCTAAACCAGTAAAGGTGGATGGAAGGGAGGATACTGAATAGGGGATAAATCACTCTAGATATCCAGTCCAGTGCTGTCCTTCTATAGTGGCCATTTTTGCCACTGGTGGAGACAGAATACCGGGCTACACAGACCACTGGCCAGACCCATTATGACATTTACGTTCTTAGCCACAAAATCAGACTCTCTTCCCCTCCATGCTTTCACATCAAATGGGAAAGGAAAGTAAAACAAAATCTAGCTCATCCTTAAATGAACTTCCTTAACTCCTGTAAGCACTACAACAGGACCTCCTTGCACCCCTGGGGCTGCAACAGCTCAAACCTTTTAATCTCAACCAGACCTCCTAGAGGCTCTGGCAGAAACCTCTTCCCCTTTAATTCAGAGGAAGAAGTCTTGCCAGTTAGTTTTTGACCTTCCAAACCATCATCTCCTTGGGAACTCCCATGTGGTTGAACAGGCTTGAGAGTCTAGCAGCTTTCACCTACGGAAGAGAGAACCACTGGGGACCCAAACAGAGCCTGGTGAACACCAGGCAAGCATATCTCTAGCACACTCTCAGACTTATCTGCTCAGGCACAGCAAGTTCATAACCCACCATGCTAGGCCCTCTTCTGCTGCAGTCTTTAGGGACCTGTGTCTCATAACCAGTCAGAACCTTCCTGCTCTTCTTCAGGTATCACCAAACGCAAACCCAGGCGTCAGGCCTTGCACTTCACTTCTCCTCAGAGGCAGGGCCTTGACCACCCTATGCTGGGTACGACCTGTGCCCACCAGCATGCTGCAAGTCTTCCCTAGAGGCATGTAGATCCAGTAGTTAAAACAGGAAACCAGGAAATGTCCTCAAAGCATTGTTTATTTAATCTTAACAATAGGAGTAAAAATAACACAATGAAAAAGATTACCCACAGGCTTTCTAACGCCCTGTGGGGAACATTATCAGGCAGGTTTCTTCAGTCTCCAGCAGCGTCTGCATCAGCCTGTTCTGGAATAGCATCCTAACCACTGCCTCCCACCTTAACTAGGCAGTGTCCTTTGGTCCCTTTGGCTTCCAGTCTTGCTGAAACAAGTCTTGGCATTTTGGTGACTCCTGGAAGTAACCCTTTCCCAGGTAACAGGGCGTTCTTGTCTCTTAATGAAGCCTAATTTGTTTACATGGAGGTTGTTTGACTAGAGTCCAGGTTCTGGCTTCCTGAGAGCTTCCTAACAGCCTTGTTATTAAATGGGGATGATGACACCCTTCACACCTTGCACATGGTTTACAGGACTTTCAGCTTCACATAGTAAGCTTCTTCAGGTGGGCTGGGGAGGTAAGCTACGCAGACTCCTCACGGCTCTGAATGCTTCCCTGAAAGAAATACTTTACAATTCAGCTCCCTTGGCAATTGAAACCCAGAGAACATGATCTAAAAGGAGTAATAAAGTTCCTGAAAGTATGGAATCATAGACCAAGGAAAAACCATGTTCCCCAAAATCTCCCTTTATCTGCCAACAGCTAGTGTTGTGTGATTGATTACTTGTTTTGTGGCAGTGACCCAACATACTCCTCAATGTTTACCAGTCCATTTTGCTAAGCGCTGAACAAATGCAGCAAGGAAACAGTCCCTGCCCTGATAAGCCTGCTACAACCTAAGCAAAGTATGGGACCCCATCCATAACCCTGCTGCATTCCCCCAATTTCTATAACTACTGAATGTGAGCAGTAACAATCCCAATTTGATTAATTCCTTGGTCCCATCAGGAAGGCCAGCCTTACAAGCCCACTGTTAGGTCATGTTCCCACCTGCTCCCACCTCATCATACTTGCTTTTGTTTCTTAAGCCAGATGCACATCACCCCTTTATTTTATCGTGCAAAACATCTGAAAGTGTGAGAAAGGCCAGGGATCAGTTAGGACAGCAGCAACTGCAGCACATGGAGCATACTCTGAACACAACCCCTTTAAGGCCAACCCTTAGCAGTCCTGGTTCCAAAGGAAATTTTGCTAGGTGCAAAGTGGGGCAGCAGTTAAACCGAAGGTGGGGTGTCATTAGGGGTACAGCCCAACATTGCACACAGCAGGGAGCACAGGTATTGACAGAGACCTGGAACATTTGGTCTGGCTCTACAGAATAAATAAATAAATAAAATCAAACAGCCCCCACAAGGGGTCTGACCCCAATGCAGTTATTTTAAAGAACCAAAACATGGAATAGCACGGCCATCTTACAGCACTAGTTTCTGCGTCCTCCGCAGCTGTACACAACATGAACCTCAGCTTTCACCACCTAGTTCTTCTGAAGCTCTGGATGCAGGTTACACCAGGCCATACCTGCCCAAGGCAGCTGTAGTGCCTTTCTGCTCCCCACTGTGATTTCCAAAGTGCCTCATGCACTTGGCACACTGGTGGCATTAAGTAAAGGATAATAAAAATAACTTTTGCGTTGAAAACTTTTGTGGAGCTGGATCTTGCCTTCCTGCCACTTGAGATGAATTAGTTGATACACAGCAGTAAAGTGCAAACTGCTTGGCTGCCTCTGCCCAGGTTCCAATAATAAGACCCAAATGCTCATGAAAGACTGCGTCACTCCGCCAGCAAGTGGGAATAACAATACAGCAAAAGATTTTAAGTGGAATCCCAGAGAAAGCCTACCCCACATGAGCTAGCAATACAACTTCCCTCCCCGCCGTGCGCCCCACCAACCAGCGCACAACATGATACCAGCTCTCTGAATAGCTCATGCTTCCACATCTAGAGCTGGTTAAGCTGTACATTAGGCCTTTCCATCTGGAAATCAAGCATAAGCCAAGACCTTATGTAGCTATAGCAGTGCAGTGTTCCCAGCAGAACACAACAGTTCACCCAGACCACTGGATGCGACATGTCACGCCTGTATATCCCAGGGTCACACTGGAGAGGGCTCTGCACCTTGCACTGCCAGACCTGGAGCCAAGTCATTCCAGGAATGTGGACTCCCTCCTCTTCAGGGAGCAATTTCACGTGTCTGGTTGGCCTTTTCTTCATCTTGCTGGACAAATAGCAAAGGAGTTGATGCTGCCACTTTCTTTCCTAGAGCCCTTCACTGTTTGCCTTGAGGGGAGGAGGCAGAGGAGAGAAACTAGCTTCATGCTGCAGGCAGGAGGGCATCTACTGGGTACAGGCTGGTAACACTGCTATTCCAAAGAGGCCTGTGACAGGCCGAGATAATTCATCTGCCCGAATGAGTTAAGAGTGGTTTACCAAGGCAATTTTGGCCAGCACAATGAAGCCAGCAGACAGGAAAGATGGAGGATCAGAGTACTCAAATGATCCAAAAGAGCATGTTAAATATAAAGTTCAGGCCCAGTTTCCAAATCCCTGTGCAAAGTACAACTTGCTGAAGGTGCGGCAGTGGCAGCAGTACAAACACCCACACCTTCAGGTACCAGGATGCAATAAGCTATCACTACAGAGCACTTGCACCTGCACAGGCCATGTCATGAGGAGACAGATAGGGCTGTGTGTGGCATGGCCACTACCCCACAACCCAAGGCACTAGTGAAAGGAGGGACTAAGAAAGTACCTATGAGGAAAATACAAAACGTTAAAAGCATCAGGCCACAAGGCCTGTAATGAAGCTAGTGTCCCAGAGCTAAAGCTGATAGCTCAGGCGACAGTAGCAGGATAACTTTTTCCTTTTAGGAAGATCTAAAGTTGTTTTCCCTAAACCATGCCTACGTGCAGACCCTAGTTTAAGAAATCAACCCTCTGGCCATCAGTAGGGTTGGCTGCTAACAAAGGACCCTGTAGTTTAATTGTCAGCAGCCTCCAACCCCCAAGCATGCCAGGAGCTACAGTCTCTCTTCTGTTCTCCATTTAACATACAAACATGCCAAACAAAGCACTGGCTTGGGGGGACAGGCAAGTGCAGCTGCATTAGTCTGAGTCCCATCGGCTGCACTCACCTACCAACAGCACTAGCCACTCCTAAGGACCAGCCCAGAGGCCAATGGGTCCAGTCTGCATGGAGATCGTACAGACTGAGCGCTTCCTCCTCTGCAGGACAACACTTCGGATCTACCCAAGCATACAGACCAAGGTCAGTTAGTTGTAGTCATGTTGGTCTAAGGACATAGGCAGACAAGGTGCTTTGGATAAATGTATCGTCTTTTATTAGACCAACTGAACAGCTGAATAACTAAATCAGCTGGTCTAATAAAAAAAAACCCCAAACATTTACTCAAAGAACCTCATCAGACCAAGGACAGGATGTTTTTGAGGTTATCATGGGTAGCACTTACCAAGGATCAGACACGTCTCCCTACGGCAGACATAAAACCGGCTAGGTGTTCGCAGCTGCAGCCCCCTTCCTTCCATATAAACCCTTTGCTCTCACTTTCTGTCCCCCAGTGTCACAGACTTGTCTGGTACGGCTCAGGGCACACATCACCGCCTCCCTAACCCATGAGGTGTCCCCCAAGAGACTTCACAGCGATGGCCTATGCATTAGGCATCAGTTATGAATTGAAGCTGCCAGCCCATCCCCCTTTCCCCAAACACATGCAGTGGGCCAGCAATGTAGGCAGTGCCTAGTAACCGGACTTTGGCTCACACAAAGAGGGCTACCGAGCTGTTGCCATGGTGCATGTTTAATGAATACCAGAGACCCCTCTCCAATTGTTTTACTGCAGCAGCCCTCCCCAAACCACCCCCACCCGCATGAAATGCCAGCAGCCATGGCACCGGGACAGTCAGCACTGCAAGAGCTCTACCCTTAGATACTTGATCTCTCGCTTCCCCTCAGAAAGCAGCACTTTTAACACCTATCCTACCTGACCTTCCCTCTGAACCAGGGCTGGAGAGCTACCCAAGCCACAGACCTTCTCCAGGCCTGGGTCCACAGCCTGCCTCTCGTACATTCGCCATCACTTGCGCAGGTTGGCTGCAAGCTACAGGCTGACAACAGTAGGTGCTAAACAGAGGTTGGGCCTGCACAGGGAATGGACAGCAGACTGGGCATACTCCAACATGCGTAACAGGAGTCAAGTGGGACAGGGAGGGGGACCTTAGAAGCAAATACTGATCAAACCCCTACTTCACTGCTACTGTACTATTCTCACTCCCACACAGATGGATACAAAGTTAATGGACACAGAGTCATTTGGGACAAATGACAACAAAGGGTGTTTCATTACTGTATCTTCAGAAAACCGAGGAAAAAGCTATCTTGAGAGCAACAGTCAGCCTAAGATGTCAGCACTGAGGGATGAGAAAGAGACTATCATTCAACTCCAAACAATTTTTTCAAAATTACATTAAAACTTTGCTTGCTGCCTGGACCTGCTCTTCTCTTCTCTGCCACCCCCCCTCACCCCTTTCTCCAGGATCCTTAGCTTTCCCTCCTATTTCTCTCTCCTTTTAGCAGCTCATGAAAGGCTCTTTTGAGGCACTTCTAGCCTCCAACAGTTCCAATTTGCATCCAATTACTCCAGGTCTGTATAGAACTCATCAGCAAACAGGAAAGTTATTCCCCAGCTTCCATGAAGGGACCTAGGGCACAAAAACCATCCCCAGACTTCAGAAGCTGCTGCTGCCCTGAACCAGGATGCTCAGGGAGCAAGACTTTCTATAAAGGAGGGCTTATAGATACCACAAAAGAAATGATTTGGGGTCCATGAAGAAGAGAAAGCTAAACCATTTTTTAAATCCACTAATAACTGAAGAGGAAGAAGGAAATAGGGGGATTTTTTTTTTTAAATCAGCTGGTCCAGAAAACGTGGACCCAAGAGTCCTAAAAGAGTTGGCTGAGGGAACCTCTGGTTAACTGATATACATTTTCAATAAACCTTGAAATGCTGGAGAAGTTCCAGAAGTTTGGAAGAAGGCTAAAGGGGCAGCTCAGGCCACAACCATTTGACATCCCAGCAAAACACTGAAAATGTTTGTGCAAAATTTGATTTATAAAGAATTACTGCCAAAGTACAATAATTTAAACCAAATCAGTAACTTATGATTATAACTTAAATCAGTTAGATGGAAACTTTAAATTTAAATTAACAGATTGCAAATGCAAACCAGATTAGAACCCCCAAACCCCGAAGAAAAGCTAGCTCTTAACATTTAGTAACCAATAAGACTTGTCAATTTGTAACAATATAGAGACTTCTCACTAAAACTTGGTAGTTTTTGCTAAGCAGGATATACTACATACATATTTAAGCAATTCCATAGTTCATCATATATAAACTAGGAGCCTTCACTTTTATATTTTAGTGCATTAAAAAGTGGTGAATGATATTTCTTATTTATTAGACTCAATTTTTATTTGCCATTTCTGTCAAAATTGTTTTAATACAAAATGGAATTCCATTAAAATCCACAGAAGCAACATTTTTTAAAAGGTCTTTTAGTTAAACAACACTTAACAGAGTGCTGGGTACAAGTTAAGAAAGCCTATCCAAACATGTTAGACACTAAAAAACCAATTTATTTAACAACAAAAAGTATTATCTACATGTAGCAAATCAAACAGATTTTCTTCTCCCTGGTTACAACATCCTTCAAGATTGGAAGTACTAACCACTTTCAGCTTTCCACCCAGCTTTTATTTGTTCATTCGAGAGAACCAAGAAGTTTTCCTGCTCTTTCAGCTCCCAATCAGTCGCTCAACTTTGAATGAGCTAGTTAAACTAAACTAAAATTAAATTAGGAAAATGTTTTCTCTGCACCTACAGATGAGACTATAGCTGTCAAAGGCTGGTTTATCACTTCAGACTCTAGATCCAGGCTCTTTGCCAGTGAACTGCCCTAACTCAATGATATGACTTTAACACTTGAACAGCAAACATGTACTGCTGGAACGTTAAGTTACTTCAAACATGTTACAGTAACCTTAAATTTTGGTATAGATCATCATAATTACAAATTTCAAATTAAGAAAAATGTGTTTGACTTGGTTTTGATTCAATAACACTTCTTTCCCCCTTATAAAACAAACTTCACATTGTAATCAGCCTTTTAAATTCAGTCTATGTAGTATGGAAACTAAGTTTGTTTGACAAATCAGATTTCATTTTTTGGTGAAATTGCATTTGGTTGATAAATGCAACAGCACAGATGCAGTAGACTGACTGACTTAAGGCCACATAACATTCTGATTAAAACACTGCCCATAAAGCACATACTAAATGGATTCAGAAACAGCTTAACTGACAGACCATAAAAAGTAGCTGTCAACAAGAAATCATCAAAGTGGGGGTGTTTTTAATAGGGTTCCTCAGGGATTAGTACTTGCCCCAACTCTATTCCATATATTCATCAAGTGATCTGGAAACAAATATAAAATCACAACTGATGACATTTGGGGAAGACACAAAAAAATCAGCACAATGACAAACAACAAGGAGAGAAAGGCAGTCACTACAGGACCTGACTGCTTGCTAAGATGGGGCCCATTCAAACGAGTTATTTTATTACAGCCAAACACAAAAATTACACATGGAGGGACTAGGAATTCTGGCAATACCTGTGGAGCAGGGGGCTGCAGCCTAGAAAGCAATAACCCTGAAAAGGATTTGGGGAAACTACTCAATTCCTTTTGCAACACTTTACAAAGGATTGATGCCATTCTCAGATACATGAACAAAGCAACAGTGAGCAGGAGCGGGGGGGCAATTTTACCTTTGTATTCAACACTGGTGAGACTGATACTGGAATATCTTGTACAGTTCTGGCACCACATTTTAAAAAGAATAATGAAAAATGAGTATACGTGCACAAGAGACATTAAAATGATTTGAGGCTGGGGAAAAGTGTCCTGCAATAAATGACAAAGGTTTATCAGTCAGGTTATCTCATCAAACAGAAGAGAAGGTGACTATTTCACTGCATGGGTACATTTGCAGGGGAAAATGCTGGGCAGGCCCTAATCTAATGGAGAAGGGTATAACAGGAATGGATGGCTAGAAGCCAGAGCTAAGCAAGGTCAAACTGCAAATAAAGACGCACATCATTAACAATAGGTGTGATTAAGGACTGAAACAAAGGACCAAGCAATCTAGTAGATTCTCCACCTCTTGGTGTCTTCAAATCAAACCTAGATGCCTTCCCTGATGACAGGTACTCACTCCTCAGCCAACACAGGACAAAGTGTAATGGTCCCTTCTGTCCTCAATTTCCATGAAACTACTTGGAAGAGTCTCTCAGAGGCTTTTATAGAAGGAATGGATGCCAACAAAACCTAGGCATCCTATACAAATGCTAACAAGGGTCCCAAGCTTGCCCCTAACAATGCTTACAGCTCATTTGTTTGGGAAGACAGGGTAGAAAAACCACCAGCCACCCCTGACCTCACTCTCCTATCAGAATAACAGCAATTCCAGGGTGCAATGGGTGCGTACATACACGCACACACACACACAAATGTAGCATGCACTGAACAGGCTTTTTGGGGAGCAGACTGAATATGCTTTAAGGGTATACCCCACAGACTGGGAAGGCAGCAACACAGAAGACAGATACAGTGGTGACAGGAATCTACATGGGATGTCTCTGAAGCTGTTTTCCAGTGTCTGAGGCGTTATGACAGCAGTGGCCTCTTCGATCACCTTTTCTATTGGGGTAAGAGGGATCTGTTTAAAGCATTCACCCCAGCACACAAAGCCTCCATTCTCTAACCCACTTCAGTCACAGGACAAAGCTATCCTAAGGCACAAAGAAATTCCTACAAGCAACCAGGAATCCCCTCTCCGAAGGTCACGCTGTCCTACATCTCCAGGTTTTTAAAACCCCACTTAGCCCTCCAGGCGCTATGGATAGCACGCACCTAGGCTGCTTCTTGTGCACATAACAGTAGCCGTGTGAAACCAAGATCTTTCTCAGCTTCGCTCCGTGTCACAGGACAAGAGAGGAGGTGTACTGTCTACAAGCAGGACTGGCACGACCTACAGTATTATCATTTCTGAAGATGCAGAGTCAGGAACAGGAGACGGAATAAAAAGTTCTCAGATTCACCTCTCCAAAGAATGAGGAGGGCTAAATGGGAAGCACTCCTCAAAGTAGAAAGGAGGATATTGGAATTAGGGTGTGGGCAAGCCACAAGACTAAAGTGATACAAAAGAAAAAAAAGGAGAAAGGAAAGTGAGGAGTTTGATGCCAAACTGAAAAAAAGCCATGGGCTGATTATTTTATTTTCTGTTGACAAGTTTCAGACACAAAGACCAATAAATCTAGATTAGAGATTTTAAAGGTGCTTCCTCCAGACAGTTTGACTATCAAAGCTATTTCAGATTCCTATAACTTGTTTATGATGGTTATACATGTCAACATTTTACAGAACCCAATTTTTCAATGGCAATGGCTGTAAATCTATATTAGAGATTAAAAGACTGAGTCAAAGTTATTGTCAGAGGGAGAAGCAAGTTTGCTTAGGTTTGCTTGCAGGTTTACTGACTTTTACTTTTACCAACAGTCCATTTTTGATGGTTTTATGCTGGCAGTAAATTCAGACTGTTGGCAACCAACATGTAGTGACAGCAATTTGAGATGTGAAAGCAGAGCCCACACCTTGTAGCAGGAAGGAGAAACCCAGTGTGGGCAGGAACTGGGAGGTAGTAGGAAAAAGCCAGTCTCAAGACATCAGCACACAGAGAAAAAGTTTGCAACATTTCACACCACCGTGACAGGAAGTGAACACCACCAAGACAAAAACCGACATGTGCCATGAAACAAATTCAGACCTAGGAAGCTGGAGCAGGCTGCAGACCAACAGCTCTTCAATTTTCTACAGTTAAGTGTTTCAGAGTAATTTCTGTCAGGAAAGCTATTTAAAATTGCATGTCTGCTGAGCACTCAGAGAAGCGAAAGATGACGGCTAAGGAACAAGTGACCCAAGAGAGGTTCTGTAGCATCACAGATACATCATAAGCCATCTGAAGATTAAACCATGCAGAGGCAGACTTCATCCTAGTTTCATATGAGCAAGATAGCAAAACGAAGCCTCCGTTCCAATAGACAATGAGTGGGTAGAGAGAGAGGATGGGTAAATGCCAAACAACTGCCTATGGCACAACAACATGGCAACGGATCAAGTGAATGTCAGCTCCTCAACTAAACTGCAGTCTCATCTTTTTTAAGCTGGGGGGAGGAGGAAGAGAAACAGGCCAGCAGTATAAATGATGTCCCAAGCACTTCTAAAAAGGTGAAGGCAATGAAGTTTGGGATCACAGCTCCCCAACTTCCTGGGGTTTTTCTTCTTCTCCCTATTCCCATCTTGGTCACCTTTCTCCCTTAGGAGTTCCTCTATCCTAATACAACTCAGTTTTTCTTTTCTATAGTACAACTTTGATTTCTTTTACTTGTCTTCCTATGGTTAGCAGCTGACGAGCAGAGCTACACGAACATGTGGAAGGGCAACAGATGAAGACTGATTAGCATCCTTGGAGCTTCTCTGCACTGGTGTGACAAGGAAACCACCCTGGAGTAATCTTTTTCCTTCTGCACCAAGTTCTGCTAGCAGCCAAAATAGACTCCAATCAGCTATGCTAGTTAGTTTTACTTTGCAGCAAGCATGATGTGTGAAGCCAGAACCATGTCTGCTATTACTGGCTAGCTTTCCAAGGCTTAAGGTGCGTCCAGGCTGGTGGCAGACAATCTGTAAGGAAGCATACCAGCAGTGCATGACTAACCTGCCAATGCTCCTCACCCCTCCCTCATGTGCAGCTCCCACCGTTCAATGGCTACTCCAGTCTTGGGACCTTGCACAATGCACACCTGCACAGATGCTTTCCACTCCTGACCTGCAGCCCAGCCCACTTCTTTCCAGTCCTTCACCTCTTCTCAAAAGTAATGACAGTCCTGACAGAACTGGAGCTGTTCTGTAGGTTATGTATTCTTTATACTGACTGAATTAATAGGGCGTTTACTGCATGAATATACTACTTCCTTATCATACGGGGCTGTCAGGAAAAACAAGCAGAAAGGAAAAAGAATGTAAGCCACATCTTTGCAACCACTTGAGGGTTGCTGAGACAATGCCAAGGAAGAGGTCAGGGAACATACAACCTCAAAAGGACTACTGCAGTTTAAAAAACTAAAATGCTCTCAAAGTCTGAAGGAAAGGTTAGAAAAACAGCTAGGTGGAACCAGACTAAAACATACTGGGGTGTCTGAAGAAGCTACATCTATGTAAGCTGAGTGATGACAAAGCCTTAGGCAAAATAAAAATAAAAATTAAAGTGAGACTTGGCAACCAGAGAGAGGATTTTTGTTCCTACTGCTAACATGCATTCTTTGGTGCCCGACATACCCATCAATGATCCAAAACTCTTAGAGGGAAGAACTGCTGATGCTGAGCCCATTCATACCTGCTGCATAAGCACAGTGGATATGCAGGGTACTGTAGCCAGGTGCAATGCATGAAAGGGTAATGCTTGGACACTCAAAAGGGACAAAGGTGCCCCTTACCTGACAGAAGAAAGTCCAAGTTAAGGCAATCAGGCCTTCACCGTTCTCTCGTATTTGTGTGTTCTGCCCCAAGTTTAAATTAAAACCCAAGTCAGTGCCCAGGGAGTCTTCCTGAAAGGCAGGGAGGTGGAGAACAGATTGTCAGATTTGCCCTGCACAGTTTCAGCTGAGAGAGGGCCCCAACTCTTAAGATTCCTCCATTGTGAGGGAGCAAGAGCGGCTCCAATCCAATTACTGTTCCTCCATTGTTTGTGGGGAGGGGCTCCCTTGAAGGAGGACACGGGTGATTATAAAAATGGGGAGGAACATTAGGTAATCTTAGGTGCACCCGACAGAGAAGCGCTGTTGCATTGATGAAAAAGCGCCCCTTTCCTGATGGAATGAAAGGGCCAAGGGCTCAGCACAGAGCCCCAGGGAGTTCTCCACATTTGAAAGCAGGCCGATACCCTTTCTGGCTGGTGTCTCTCGAGTCCATCAAAAAGTCCCATTTACATCAAAATACATTTCCAGACATGCTTTAATTTTACTTTTCCTCTTTTATCTCCTTCCCCACCCTACCCCCACCTTCCAGGACCATTGTTCAGAGCATTTGTGGCATCTTACACAGCAGACACAGCCAAAAAAAAAAGCCGCCAGAGTTAAAAGAAATGGAACATAAAGAGTCGAGCTTAAAAACCAATCATGAAGCCAGAATCACTTTTGGTTTCCCTCCAGCAAGAGTTCTGAGCTTTTTCTCCTCTCCTCCCTCCCCAGTCCCTACAGGGGTCCCATTGTTTAGTGCTGGCCTGTGGAAGGGTGATGTTAGCTGTGTTACTGACACATGGTCCTAGGTTCGTGCTGCTACACAGAATCTTCCCCGTTGGTGTCATGCTAACTTTCCTGGTCAGGCTCTGATAACCACAGATGCTTTTAATGAGCTTTAGCAAAAGCCTCCAGCAATGATTTTGGAATTAACACTGCAGCTTGCACAGAGCCACTTGTTACACCACCCTACAAAATTCCTGCGTACAGCCCACGCTCTTTGCTTTGACAGTGACACGGTCCTGTGCCCCTTTGCCCTAAGAAGCCCAGCTACGTTTGGCTAAAGAGCAGGAACCTAAGCTGCTTCCCAGTTACCCCCACTGGCCTCAGGGAAGCAGGAAGCCTCACTTTGCAACTGCTGCACACAACTCTTTTTAACCTCGCAGCAATGTGCAGTACAGCTCAGTCTGTTCACTTCTAACAAGGCAACGGCTGTGCCACTGGTGCAGCTGACAATGTAATGCTTTACGACAGACTTTTAGGGCCATCTCACAGGTCCAGGCATGGCTGTGAATTCCATTTAGAGACCCAGATGCGTAAATGGATCCTAATTTGATCTGAACCCTTCCTTTCCCATCGGTTGTAAAAGCGCTGGAGAAGCTGGAACATTTCTTTTTATGCCAAATTTTCCTTTTCCATTTGGCAAACCAAGTGTTTCCCACCTGCCCTCCCTACACAATTAGGATTTAATGAGGTTCTCTATTTCTCCCCATGTAGATTCTTATAACCCACATCCCAGCAAGCTGCAGTGCACTCAGCCTTAACAAGCAATTTGCAGCCAACAGAGGGAGCAAGTGCTGTTTTGCTCTAGGTCCTACAAAAACAGCAGCTCTCTATATTACTCATCTTCTATGCCTTACCGAGTCTCTCTCTCCTTTCACATTATAACCCAATTTCAGATGTTTCTATTGCAAACAGCTCTAATTTGGGGTCTAAAGCATTCAAACTCAGCCACAGAGGGTACAGTATAATCCATATAACTTATATCAGGCTTCTGTCCACTTCCCTTCGCACAGAACTTTTTCAGTCCTTCCTTCCTGCTGTTGCCTATTTTTAACCCCATGCATTTCTCCCTGTGTGACTTCAGTAATTCTCTAGGGATGATATGGAACTGCTGAGCTTGTACAAAGCAAAGTGACTCAACTCTTACCTTCAGGAGCACTGCAGCAATCAGGAGACTAATATATTTCTCTCTGTTCACACTTCCCTTGCTCCTTCCTATCACACTTTGCCCAACACTAAAGGTTAGGAAAACTGTAGAGAAGTAAAACCTACATCCATCAGTATGCAGCAGGGCACACGCTACTCAGGTCCTCTCTCTTTCCCTGTACCTTTATCACCATGCCAGATATTTCTCCATGAACATTCCCTGGAAACAATTACATCAATATCTATTGTCAAGGTGCATTAACCAAGGTCAGAAGTATAGGGTTGCAGTAAGTTACGGGAATTGAGATTTTAGGGTCTCATTTGGAGAGCATGCCTGAGCAATTTACACGGGGAAACAACAGAGCAAAATAGATAAATCACATGCAAATACAAGACCATATCCAAGAACCCTGGAAAAAATGAACTAGCTGTTTTCAGCACACAGCTCAGCTCAGCTAAGAACATAAAGGATCATTACCTCACTTACAACCAGCGTCTTTAGTGTGGAAAAACTACAATTAACTAAAAGGTCAGCAGTAAAACATTTTAAGAACCGACATCAAGGCAAATGTATCAAAACAAAGCCCAATTTTCAAGGTCAACTGCTACCCCCTTTTGACCAATTCATAAAGTACGTGAGTGCATAGTGCCAGCTGTTTAGTCCATGTCCCAGAGAGGTGTGCTTATGTTATACTGTACTAGTAACATTTTTGTCCCATTAGCCAGATGTGTAAATTATTTGGCATTTTGAACCCAGTGATGCCATTGCTAATTAACGCCTTCTACAAGAGACTGCCCAGATGCCAAAGCAACCTTATGTCTCAGCTCAAACAGCCCAAAGGGAAGGATCAGGTATAGATAGCATGGATACTTTGATCCAGACTCCACAAATCAGCTTACAACACCCAGTGGAAACATGCCAACTCTTAATCACATGGCAAGTCCTACAATATTCTTCAAAATGCCCCAGCCAAGTAGTTGTGAGAATCACAGCTCTCCCTTGTCACCGAAGCAGCCTTTGTGGTTGCAAGGAAAAGCTTGAAAATGTAACCAATGTACGTCCTAAAGATTCAAGTTCCTCAGATCAAAAAAGGATCCCCAAAATTAAATTTCAAATCATGATTTTTAAGCCAATCTCAAGATTTCCTTCAGCCCGACTCATGCTTTTTGATTGCTAGAGTTGGCAATGTCTTGGAACATAAAATATCCTGGGCCTCTACTGTGTATAAGAAGGAGAGCATCTGGAAGTAATTATCCCCTGCCTTTTGGATCTGTCACCCTCTCTTAATACTTGTGTAAGGAAATAATTTGTACTATCGACAAATCTGTTTATCTTTCATAAACTAAGAAAGTGAGTCTCTTCTCCTGCAAAAGGAGGTGGTAAAGGCTTAAGGTTCAGGTCTTTCCTGCCCATGCCAAAATTGGCAGCACATGTGAACAGGGGGCATCTCAGAAACAGGGTAAGTACAGTGGGCATGAGAAGAGATGGGGGGGGGGGGGGTTTGAAGAGGAAAGGAGTGCTTGCTTGAAGGTTAGCAGGACCAAAGGTAAAAAAGGAATTGCTCTGTTCAATGCAAAGATCCAGAGCTGCAGCTTGTTAATATTTTACTCAAGCTACCCTTTTCTCCAAAAACCTCATTTGCTTGAACAGAAATAAATTAACCCTTATCATGCCCGCAGGAAGTAAGCTAGAGCCATCCCTGTGTTGCTCAGGAGTAAAAACGAGGGAAAGAAAGGAAGGGCAAATAAGTCTGTAGCAGAGGGTAGAATGGAGCCCACCACCGCTAGATCTCAGCTAAGACAAACGCAGTACAGTGGAGCAGGTGAATGATTCACATCTCCTCAGCACCCTGAGACCCCCCCATACTGCTTATTCTTTAGTTCCAACAGGACCCTAAAACCCTATTCTGGATTGCCCCCTACAGCACTGTACACAAGTGATGGTTCTTGGCATGGCAGGTTTAGTGTGAATGGAATGGAGGGAATAACTGAAGGTGCATGAAGACCCTGCTAACATAAGGCCCCCAACTTCAAGAATGACTTTTCCTCCCAAGTGGGGCAGAGGTAAATGGTTTTGGGACATTTCCATGCCGCTCCTAGATATTATGAAACTGGCAAAAGCAGCATGAATCTGCCTGCAAAGGGTGGGGCCACCTGGGGCGATAGAGAGGACTCGGAGATTCCTGTATAAATATGGGAAAGGATCTTCCACGCTCTCCCCACATGCCCCAGCAGGACTTTCCTAAGCGTGGCTGTTCATGCTTCACCAGTCAACACCACAGCAAAGGGCAACTGAAGAAATGGCTCCCGTCTTTAGCAAGAATGCTTGGCAGACAAATTGCAATACAGAGGAAACTTACCAGCAGCCTCTGAAAGCAAAACTGCCCCTTCAAGAAAGACTGGTCCCCACCACAGTACTTTGGGCTTTAACCACTAACCCCAACAGCTGCAGAGTCCTGAAAATGCTGTGCAACAGTCTCCTATGAGCGTCCTGCTCCCCTCATATAGACATTAATTGAAAGAGGGAAGAAATGCAGCTCAGTCCGATTCATGACCAGCCAACCACCAGCCCATCCAAGCAAGAAGTCAGTACCTGTGTGTCTCCAGGTGCCAGGGCAATAAGTCACACTTGCCAGACTGTACTCCAAGACGCGATGCCATGTGTTGGGAACATGGCAGAACATATGAACATTTCATTAGTCACAGGAACACTGAAACAGCAGGTGCCCAGCAGCCAAGGTGCAGAGCTTCCCCTTCCCTAGCCAGTCAAGGAGAAACGGGGGAAGGGGGAAATGGTAGGAATGGCTAGTCAGCTTATACACGAAAGGGCATCTCATTCACTGCTGAGATCATCAGCGGGGGAGAACCTACTCTCCTCTTTCCCCTTGTCCAGGTCTGACAGACAGCAACACGGTGCTCCGAAACAGAGGCTGCAGATGGGTCTGTTTTGCACATTCCATCCAAAAGCTGCTTACCGATCAGGAAGCATCTAATGAGCAAGCATTTCCCAAATATAGCAAAGGGCCTGGGCTGACATCCTTCCTCCAGAGACCCTGCTTGCCGCCTCCACTATCCTCTACCCCGGTGATGTGTTGCATTAAGACATTTTTTTTCCCCTAACTGAAAGAAAGATCAAGTCTCAAGGGGAAGAAAAGGTACAAAGCCATCTAGAAGTGAGAGCCGGTACCCAGGGCTTTCACACAGAGGGCGAGCTGGGGCCACACGCACAGGGGGAGAGGGGGAATCAGCGATTAGATGGCTCCAAACTGCTGCACAAGAACGCTGGGCTTGAAAGGCACAGCTGTACGATTGACTCTCCCTCCATTGACCTTTGGCCTAGCAAAATTATCCTGACAGGTTGTAGCTGCCCCAATTATTTCAGCAATTAGTTATAGACGACAAACTGCTAATGGTGGAGAACAGAAGAGGGGAAGAGTGCTATCTAAGAGCACTTTGTTCTGGATGCACATGCACTGGTGCACACACCATCAGGACGTGTCTCCAAAGAGTTTATATGAAATAAGAATAATACCAGTTTAAAAACAAACACAGCTGAAGGGGAAATTCCAGCCGCCTTCAGCTCTTAGCACCTCCAAACTGCTTCCTGAAACTTTAACCCAGCTAGGCCCAGCTTTCCACAAGAGCCCTTCCCTCATCAGCTGCATCAGCCTCCAATCACACGGAGAAAGCAGCTCTTTGTGTGTCTGCCTGGGAGGGTGGTGCGGATCACAGGACATATACAATAACCTCAGTTGGGCCCTGCTGCCAAAGCAGCCTGCTTGCCTTCAACAATGTCCAAGGAACTGGTGTAAATGCATGCAAGCCCCCACCCACCACCACCCGCAGCCCATCACCCCAGAGGCCCCACTTCTGCCAGGCAGAAATCCCATCTCTGGACTCCATGGACAAATGAAGGAAAAGCAGCCCTTGAAGGGGAGAGCTCCAGAGAAAGGAGAGGAGCATGCAACACCCAGCTGCCCACTCCTCAGCACAGCTTCAAGAACCATCCTGGAAGAAGCAGAAGTCTAAGACAACAGATGCTACTACTCAGGCATGAGCTTTTAGAGGTTAAACCCCACCCAAAATGATCCACTTCAGAGGCAAGCAGCAATACCCTACCCAGGGGCCACTCATTCACTGTGAGGTAACCATTCAAGCTGGAGTTTAAAATAAGCAAACGGGGCAGTTCTGTTATGGGACTCCCGACAGTTCAACAACCATCTCCCTCCTGACCCAAGCACCCCTGCCTTTCCAGCCTCACAGCCTGGGATTTGCTTGGAATATGGTTAACATCACAAACCTCATTACGCTCTGGCTCTAGTGGCTCCCAGAAGAGAGACTGCTCATTGATGCATTAGCCAGATCAGCCCCACCCACTGTACGCAAGGGTTTAATTCTCCCCCCCCCCCTTTTTTTTATTACTTATTCTAAAATAATTGACTAACTGGCCCAGCCCCAGGTCTGTACTTGGAGTGAATTCCAGGTTCACTCTTGCATGAAACGTTTATTAAATACATCAGAGCCAAAGATTAGAGTAAGTCACAGCATCAGGCAAGCCGGGGAAACTGGGCGGTATCCTCCAGGAGACAACGGGAGGTGGAAGTTTCCCATCGCACCCAGAGGCAGGAAGCCTGCAATGAATCTCTGCTGTAGCCCATGATGCACCTCGGCACAGAGCAGACAGGGCATTAGTCAGTCCAGACCCATGCTGTGCAAGTTGCTCAGCCTGTCCCAACCCTGATTTACCTGCTCCTTGCACCACCAGACCCACAGGAGCTGGGAACTTCCTGCCCTCTTCAGCATCTCACCATAACAGGCTTCAGAGAGGAAAGAAATTCCCCCACAAAAAACCTGCATGCTGAAGACCAGGTGGAAAGAGATAGGAGCTCTGTTCCTGCCACTCCAAGGGAGGGAGACATGCACTTTAACCCCCTTTCTGCCTTGGTGAAACTGCAGCACACTGGGGTAGCGACTAGCCTGGAGTTATTGAGGAGTCCACATTAGAGCTGGGAAAGCTCTCTTGCCAGCTGCCAGAACATCACTGCTACAGCATGCTGGGAGCCCGTGCCGGGGAAGCAACTGCTATCTTATTGAAGACACCTCATTTACCAGGGAGAATTTCAAAGGGGCTTTCAGTGCCCTCACCCAGAGGCCAGTGTGGCAAGAGCTGGACTCTCCAGCCAGAAGTAGAGGGCAGCCCCATGTCCAGGCCTTGCAAAGGCTGCCACCCCCTGGCTGTGCTGCAAGCCAGTCCCTCCCTCTCCTTTGCTTCCCTTTAATCCCAGGCACTGAAGCAGATCCCTTTTAGGGGAAAGTGTAACGCAATACCTGGAAAATTTCTCCCACCCGTTCTTTGCTGCCTGCTGCCAAATTTAAAACATATTTGCTGCTCCGTGTTGAAGAAACGTAACCTGCTGCCTAATTCCAACACGTTTATTCTTTGGGGGCAAAGAAAAAATTCACACCACCACTCGCTACTTCTCTCCTTACAGTCTACAGCCATAGGTGTGAGGGCTGCCAAAATCCTGCCTAGGATCTGTCCAGGGGTAGAATGTATCCCTTGGAGAGAGACCTGGGATGGAAGGGCCCATGTTACTGTCCCCACCAGGGGAGACTAATTATAGCAACACCCACACTGGGGAGTCAAGCATCAGCTCCCTCCAACCCTAAAACTCAAGGCAAACCTACTACCCAAGGGTGAACGGTCCTTCTTAATGGCAGGCCAGGAAAGTTTCCAATGTTGGGAGACGGTTCTAAATCAGACATCCTAGAGGACACATGGGGTAGAGTTATGAAAGGTACACAGTAGGGCAGGAGCACTGAACTCACCCAGCAGAGCCATGAGGCTTCATCTCAGATGGAGAACCTCTTTCACTAGTTTCCAGGACAAGGAACACAGCAAAATGCCCCACACTCCACCTCAAGCAAAGCAGTTCATGCAGCAAACCGGTGCCTGAAGGGAAGAAAGCCCACAACACCTCTCTCTTCCCTGGAGCCTTTTAGTTACTGTGGGACATTGAGGAAGGCAGGAAGTTCCCAGCTCCTAGCTCACTGCTCTGTGGTTCCCTGACTATGCCACCTGACAAAACTATTCGCTCAGGAGTGTGACTAGCTAGCAGCCCCCAGCACATGCAAGTGGCACCAGAACTCCTGCAGGAGACAGCCTTAGGAAGCCTCCTTGCATCCGAGATGGCCACAGGAAAGGATCAGTCTCCTCGGTGACACTGGATGAGCTGCAGAGGAAGTTCCAGCCCCTGGCCACACCAAGGGCCTGCCTCCCACCCCATGGATGTGCTGCTGCATCTGTCCACTGACCACAAACTGCCCCAATACCCAGCCACCATCATCTCCTCTTGCCAGTAACCTCCTGCCCTCTGTCCTTCAGCTCCCTCTGGGTCCTGCTAAGGCTTAGGCCAGGCTAATGACACCAAGCAGCCCTCTCCCCGCTCAGTGGATTGTTTCAGCATTAGGACTCAAAGGCTCCTAAGCAAAGGAATTTTCCGAAGGGCTTTGGTTCTTAAGCAGAAACCTAGAGTAGTGGAAAAAACCTGCTGGAAGTCCGGCATTGCAGGGACTTGGGCTGGGGGGAGGGCACAATGCATTTAACAGATTGAAGAATCTGAAAGATTAGCCCAAATGCAGGACCTCCATCTAACCCAGAAGGTGCACAGCCCCACCAGAGGAGACGCCTTGTTGGACCTGGTGCTAGCCACGGTTAATGACCTGGTGAGGGGGCTGCCAGTGCTTGACCACCTGGGCAACAGCAATCATCACCTGCTGGAATTCACCATCTAGCGCAAAGTGGGAAAGGCATGCAGCAAGGCAGCAGCCCTAGATTTCAGGAGGGCAGATTTCAATGAGGTAAGGAGAACAGTCGGGGAAGTACTGGGGTCCCGGAGGGGAGGGGAGCCAGGTGTCCAAGAAGAGTGGCTGCTCCTTAAGGAGACAATCCTCCAAGCCCAAAGGGAGATAATCCCAACATGGATCAAAGGGAGCAGGACGGCACAAAAGCCCCCATGGCTCACCAAAAGCATCTGGGAATGTCTTCTAGCTAAAAGGGAGGCACACACCCAATGTAAGGGAGGGGCCATCACCAGGGAGGACTATACCTCTGTTGCTCCCGGATGCAGGGGGGCAGTCAGGAAGGCCAAGGCGGAGATGGAACTGGGACTAGCTTCCCAGATTGAGGACAACAAGTAGTCCTTTTTTAAATACATAAGGGGCAAAAAGAAGTTACCGGGTAACATGGGGCCTTTGCAAGGCACGCTAGGAAATCTGGTCATTACACCAGAAGACAAAGCTAACCTATTTAACGACTCCTTTGCCTCCATTTTCCTGAGCAGGGACCAGATCAGCCCTCCCCCACCAGGCCCCCCTCAGGTCCCAGGGGAGGCGCACATAGGCCAAGGGTGGACCTAGTGAGGATCTAGTCAGGGAACTTCTGGAGGGACTGGATGTATTCAAATCGGCTGGTCCGGACGATCTCCACCCCAGTGCTGAGGGAATTAGCTGAAGTCATTGCGGGACCCCTGGCACGGCTTTATGAGCACTCATGGTGCTCTGGTGTGGTGCCAGAGGACTGGAAGAGGGCCAACATGCTTCCCATCTTCAAAAAGGGGAAGAAGGAGGACCCAGGGAACTATAGGACAGTTAGTCTTACCTTGATCCTGGGTAGGTTTTTTGAGAGAATTATCCTGGCGCATGTCCATGAGGGGCCAGCAGGGGAGATTATGCTTAGGGGCAACCAACATGGGTTCATTCGAGGCAGGTCCTGTCAGACCA
>NW_017728916.1:2923814-2937819 GCF_001723895.1 Crocodylus porosus
GCTGGGGTCATTTGACCCCAGTACTCTTTCCTGCCATGGCAGGGGGTCAGACTTGATGATCTGCTCAGGTCCCTTCCGACCCTACCATCTATGAAACTATGACTGAGGAATCCGACAGGGTCCATTAAAGGAAACAATTTGTAATACAATAATTATTATGTCGTTTCTCTGGACCCTTTCCTAAGCCTCTATTTAAACAGTTAGAGCCTTGACACGCATGTATAAAACAGACATGATCTATAGGGCTCCGATGCTTAAGTGCTTACATGTGTAGAGATGAGGCAGACAGCGACAGACACATGCTGAGTGCTTCTCACTCTTCCAGCGCCTGCCATGGTCGAGACAGCAGCCAAATCCCAAAGCAGCAATACTGCCCCAGGGAGAACCAGAATTAAACCATCCCCCTCTGTCCACTGAGCCATCCCTCCCTTTGCCAGACTCATAGCCCCCCATGTAGGAAACACGGAATAGCCAGAGACAACGAGCTGCAGACATTTTATTACATGAAGCTGATACATGGCCAAAAACATGAGACAAGGAAGGGGTGGAATGTGGGGGGGTTAATTCATCCCTGATTTTCCCTGCAGTCCATAACTGATTGGACATCTATCCGTCCACCACAGAAGGAACAAGCAATAGATGCTGCCAGCACAGCTTCACATGGGCCAGTTAAGGGGGATAGCCTGGAGCAGGATGTGCATGGACAGCCTTGTACTGTGAAACTCCAAGCAGACAGGCTGCTCTGATGAGAGCTGTGCAGGAACCAAAGCTGGCAAGGCCAGGGCCCCAGAACATGGCAAAATGGCACAAGGGACCAGCTCTATCCAGCAGGAGGTGGGGGACTGAGCTGCTGAATTCTTCAGCTGGCAGCCAGCAAGGACGTGTGCATCTGTGAGGTGGTGGGGGAAGGGGTGACAAGGCACCAAATAAATCTGGCAGCATGTGCTGAGCAGCTGAAGGCTCCTCAGTCTGCGTGAAGGAGGGAGGGCGGCTGCAGGCCGGCCCACTGCGACTCAGACAAACAAACACTCAGCAAACGGATGAAATTTAAAGAGGACAGACAAGGCAAGTGGAAAAGCGGCTGGTAAAATGATTTGCAGGCACCTGGAGGGGTATGGTTTGTCTTGCAGCCTGGGAATTCAGATGGCAGGAGCAAGCTCTAAAAATCTGGGATGCAGAGGGCCGACTAACCCAGCACCCAGGGATGAAGGAAGATGTACACAGAGCAACCTAACAGGCCACTAATCACCTCAAGCTGGGGATGGGCTCTGAATGCCTGGTGGCAGAGCAAATGTGCCAGCAAGAGCAACGCTGCCAGGTTGGAGCAGCTTTACTCCCACAGCAGCTTTGCACTGCTCGCTGGAAGCTGGATGCTAATTATTCATACAGTGCCCCAAGTGTGCACGACGCTTCAGAGGTCTCTACAGAGGCCGATCTCTGCTCAGAAGAGCTTGCAATCTGTAGTCAATGGCACACAGCAAGGATGAGACAGCAATGGTTAGAACAGCAGGAGCCAAGAGGAAAAGCTCTGTGCTATGGATGGACATGCTTTATCATCATTTTTTTTTTTTTTTAATACTAGGATTGGGGGTGATAGTGAATGAACTGGCCTGAACCAGCATGTTCATCAAAAAGTGCTGTGTCAGAGCCCTTGCTGGGTCAACAACCAATAGGCAAGTCCTGACTCCACTGCAATATAAAGGGGCACCTCATGGACAACATGGAAGAGTACTGGCCTCACTGGTTTGTCATGGGAAAGAGCGAGATGAGAGAATTCTCTTTCCATGTTGCATATTCTATTTGAGAGAGGCACTCTTAGCTAGAGATGTAACATCTCCTGCCAGGGCCCCACGGAGCAGAAACAAGCCTGGAACCAGCTCAGTCATATTCTTCTCCAAGCAGGAGGCTCTTAATTACACAGCCTTCTAAAACTGGGGTGGAGGGGGCTTTGTCTGCACCCCTGGGTCTCAGCACAGGGATGGCTCTGGAGCAGCTGCTTTTGTGAGATTCCACAGCAGCTTCAGCTGGGCTGTGCAATGTGCCGCCCGCCTCCAGAGGGGGTGCTCAGTGACAGGGTGGGGGCCACGTTCTGGCAGCAACAGTTCCATCTGCAGGTCTCCTGGCTCATGCTGACTCCGCTTTTATGTGCTGAAGTTCTCGGCTGCACATCTGAAGAAACTAGCAGTAGCGAACAACAGAGCGAGAGAGAAAGCAACACAAATCCCCTGGATAATGAGCCCAGAGGAGGGAGACGGTGGGCTCTGTCTGAGAAGGGAGCCTTGCTTTTATTGGAGAGGCCTAAAAGGGCTATAAATCCTCAGATTCAAAGGCGAACTGAAGCTCTTTCAAGTCTGAGGAAGGCCTGGGATGTGTCAGCCGTGAGGACTAACCACACTGCGTCCCCTGCTGAAGTGGCCTCTTCAGCAAAGCTGTTCTGCAGCTCGGGATATTACGCTCAGATCCTTTCCATATGCTGTCCTTGCGGCTGCAGACAGGGTATCTCCTTAATCCCACCCCTGGCTTCCAGGGGAATTTCCCCCTGCACAATGCAAAACCATCTCTCACCCTCTCTTAAGAGAGGGGCCCCACTAGCCTCCAGTTCCTCTGAAAATGCCAAAGAATGCCTAATACCCAGGAGTCCTCTGCAAAACTGCAGCCAAAAAAGTGCCTAGGACAGGGGGAAAGGAGGAGAAGAATACCTTTCTATATATCCTATGTTCACAAATGCTGCTTCTAGCATTGCCCCTTGGTATAAAGACCTTTTTCCCCAACCTGAAGTTGACTGTGGGGGGAAACGATAGGTCTCCCCCTTGTGTTCAGCTGAATTACTACATGAAGGCTAAACAAAGGAATTACAGCTAACATTTGTAGCAAGGTCCCTTGGTGCAGCTCTCAAACTAAATCCAGCACTGATTTGCAGCACTGCTACTGAAAGGGAGACAGTAGAGTCCCCACACCTAACTGCCTCTAAATAGGAAGTCACGTACTCTCTCACACTAAACTGCACATGCAAACACACTTTAGAAGCCCATTAAAATATTAAAATAGATAGCAGAGGGAATGAAACATCAAGTCTTACACTTGCATCTAATGCACGTTCAACCACAGAAAGAGACATCTCCCAGCTCTAATGAGAAGTAAAATATGTAAATATTCAGTGATCAATATTAATGCCATAAGTGTATTTATAGCTGATAAGCAGCGAAGACGCATTTTGCTTTCTCTCAAGTACCTAACCAGAAGCTGTTGCATAATGAAACTTAAGCAGTGCAGATCGCATTCCCTAAGGTTTGGATCAAACTGAAAAGAGGGAAACTCCAGTTACTATCTCAGCACAAGAAAAGAAACCAATGGGAAGCAAAACTCAACCATGTCATGTTCTGGCACCAACAAAGCAATGAGACGGGAAGTCAGAGGCTTCTGTGCCACTCCAAAGGAGCAGGGTGCTTTATACCAGAAAAGAGGTGGATTCACCTGCTCCAGGTCACAAAGGACCCACTTTCATTCAATCTTTTCTGGGCTCCCCTGATTTTACATGCTCAGCCACCAGGGGGTGACACCAGTCGGCTCTGGAAGAATGTATTCTCCGTGGTCTATCTACTTCGGGGTGACACACAAATGGCTTGCAGAGCATCTCATGCAAATTGTGTGCCTCTCAGTGTTAGAAAGAGACAGGTGCAAAAACCTGCTCCAGCCTGGGCTAGGGGCAAGAGAAATTAATCTAAAAACCTAACCCACATCCAGACTCTTCGATACAGGTTATTACAAATGGTAACAGGCTATACACTGGCACATTTAGAACTACTGAACCCACAGCACAGCACAGGCTTCAGAAACTACATGGCCCAATTTACACAGGACACCAAGTCCCAGTGCCCAGGCCTCAGCCACTGGGAGGAGTGCTACCCCTCAGGGACTCGCTACATCCCTTGAATAGGTTGAGACAGCAATTTGCTCCCCAATACCTGGAGCAGCAAACATCAACTCAGAAGCTCAGCAGGAAATGCGGCTACAGCACAAGATTAAACATCACTGGAACCTCTGGCTGCATGTGCTTTTATATCCAGCTATTCCAAAACACAGGCGCACAGCAAGTGCAAAAAGAACGAAGAAGTCTGGGAGCCTGCACAAGCCATGCAGCAAATCTCTTCCAGGATGTTTGCTTTCATGGAAGTTTTGCACGCCACCAAATAGCTTGCAAAGCTGATGCTCTTCTCTGGGAATTCGGTAAGAATTAAATAGGCCAATTCATTTCACTTGCAATAACAGTCCTGGAGCAGGTGCTTTGACACCTTTCCTAACCTCCGCACCGCACACTAATGCTTTACAGGGATTGTCGTCAGCGGCAGCCATGCCGACATGACAGTATCGCAAATCCAGCCTGAGCTTTGTCAAGTGGCTCCCTAAGCACTCCGGCAAACTACAGAGTTACAACAGTGGCAGACTCATCCTGGAATTGCACTTGGGTAATTTCCAGCTCTCCTTTTGTCCTTTTCCTTTCAAATGAGGCAGACAAATATGGCAGTGCTCCCCATCCCCATGTTTTACTGCAGAAGGGGAACAAATCAGTAATCTGGTAGCCAGGGATGCACTGTGCACGCACAGCCAGAGGCAGACTCACTGTTCAGAGCAGACAAGGGGCAAGAGGATTCTGCTAACGAGCATCACAGCCAGAAACCCAGTGTGTTACACTTTCCCCTGAAACAGGTTTATCTGCCCAGGCTATGAGCTTGCAGCTGTCTGGTAGCTTCCCATCCTCCTGGTCCATGCAGCAAGTTATTCCGCTCCAGACAAATATTTCCTCAAGACAGTTCAGACAGCATTTTGGCAGATACCTGCAGCAAGTGCCCCTGTGACAAAAGCTGCTTAGGACTGCTAAAGAAATGGGAGAGAGAAGGCAAACAACCAGTGAAGGATAAGCTGTAGCCAGGCAAGGTTACTGCAGAACAGAGAAATCAGGGTTAAAAATGGCTGGCATTTTTTATTTATTTTTTTAAGTGCAGCTGCTTGGCTCCAGGGCCTTTGCTAGCTTTGCCATTGGGTCACCTGAACAACTTGGTAGCCCGCTCTGGAGAACAGTTCTGCAGTCACTGCTAGCAAAACCTAACCCCTTCCTACCACCCTTGCCGCTCTTCACCCGCAGCCTTTCTACAAGGGGACATCTTTGCAACTGAGGCACCAGATGGTGGCTCAGAACATCAGGGTCCTTTTCTGAACAGACAGAAGAGACTTTGCAGGATATAGGGCAAGTCCTTCAGGCCCAGATCATTAAAGGCACACAGCTCAGACTCCAGAGTACTTCACTAGCACAAAGGAACCAGCACTTGCTGTTTCAATGGGAGCTTTGTGCCTTTGAAGAGCTGGGTCTTAGTCTCTGCCCAAGTTCCCCATAAGCCTAAGCAGGTATGCACCCCTGCCTTCTCCCTACCTTTGTCTGGCATTATACATCATGATCTTCAGGGCACTCTCTTACCAGGGGTTTGGTCAACACAGAAGGACCTGAATTTCAGCTGGGACCTTAATGCAAAAAGTATGCATTTGGTCTATAACCAGCTCTTGCCACCAACAGAGCCATATGGTGCTAGGGCAAGGCTAGCAGAACTAGGACAGAGAGGTTCACTGACATCTTGTTCTGTTCAGAGCAGATCTACAGGAGAAGAGGTCTGCAGTGGTGCTAGCTAAAGTACAGACAGCCTTTAAGGCTGGCTGAGAAGCAACAGACAAGGCCTTCCACTCTTCCAATGCTCACAGGGCACGAGTGCCCAAGCTTCAGAGAACAGCCATTGATGGGAACAGCTTCCCAGAGAGCTCAGTGGAGCAAGGGAAAGGATCACCCTCTTGGAGCTACCTTGTGCACAGCAAGTTGCAACTACTCAGATGCACGCCCCCTCCCCCCCAGTGCCGGTTTTATAAGCAAAAGGTACAGATGAGATGTTTGTGCGCTCCAAGGCAAAGCCGGGAGAGGGGGAGGGGAAAAAGCATAAGGATTTGAGCATTTTCTAGAAGAAACAAGACAAGTACAATAAAAGCCCGACCACTTCACTGCACCCTTGCCCAAATGTCACACTGTGATGGCTACAAACCCAGGAGCCTTCCTCCCGCTTTCCTCTGATACAAGGAATCATTAATTAGACACAGAGCCGATTTCAGCTTTGCTGCTCCCCACCCTGTTTCAGCTTCCAGACTCCAAGTAGCACGTGCTACTGATCTGTACAAGATGTTTTCCCACTGCACTCCTCAGGCAGATAGGCACTACCACAATTGCTCTGATAGAGTAGGCTGCCCTGCTGCCAACCAACAGCTAGGAAAGCTATCAAGGCAGCAGTGGGACAACACCCCACATTTCAGATCTGGAAATCCCAGAGAAGCAGTGCTTTCCTAGTTAAATAATTCAAGACTTAAGAGACTTCCTACCATCCACTCAATATCTGCCCTGTAGAAGGGCAGAGAGCGCCAATTAGCCCTGGTCTGAAGTGCAATCCACAGTCTTCATGACTAACACAGACGGCATGGCATCATCTCCTGCATGCAGTCACCTTACTGGAACAGGCCCAGGCAACATTCACTAGCATCCACACCCCTGCATCTGCTGCTCTCTGCTCATCCATGGCAGAGTTCTTCCTCTCCTTGCTAAATGCATCTAAAACCCTGCATATTACCCGCAGGGCTGTAAAGCGCCCAGGCTACAGTGAGGCTCCTGTGATTCCTTCAGATCAAGCAAGAAAACCTGACCCTTATTTCAAACATTAAAAGTTTAACAGCAGCAGGATTTTCCCCCCACAGAAACAAAAGCCCGATTCTGTCATGATTCCTGACACCGATCTAAGGAACGTTAGCAGCTGTTTTGTTCTCTGGACTGCGGCTCCTTTTACAATCAGCCACCGCATCATGGCTTTTTTTTTTTTAAAGGAAGCAGTTAAATCTGTTTTATAGAATCCAGTGGTATTTACCCAGCTACTGCATTAGTCGCGGCTTCAAATTCAGTTACTTTTATTTATTTTTTGAGTCAATAGAAGGCTCCTTCCCTACAGTCATCCAGCAAGCTCCCCTCCTTCAGCAAAGCCAGTGAGAAGGGTAAGAGCACTGAGGACCCGACTTCCCCCTCTCCCCTGCCCCCAACTGGTGAAAAAATAAAATAATAAAAAAGGCTTCTTTCCTGCAACAAATGTAACACATGCCAAGCTCACCAGACCTCAGAACTGGCCACAGTTAGACAAATGGAGCCACACCTCTGCCTAGCATGGCTGCAAAGTAACAAAGTCACAAGGTAACAAACAGGCCTGTATTATTCTAGGGGAGAAATTGCATCCCACTTGCAATTAAAATGGCAAAGCAAGCCACCCTGAACAATGTATTTCCAATAACCCTACAAAATGCTGTGATCTACTGCTATGCTGAAAATCATCCAGGGATAAGGACTCCCCCGGTTATGGCTGAATTAGTCGAACTGACGCATGTAATGCTCTGAAGTGCCCTCAACCTCCTGGCACCATTGGGAAAGGTTCCTTCATTCCAGAGGGAAACATGAAACAGTGTTCAGACTACCCACCCCTGCTTAATCCAAACCAGCCTTTGGAGATTAAGGAAAGTCTTTCAGATATACCAGTCAAAGGTGCATGCATGCCTATAAGATCAGTTACACTGCCATCTGGATATCCCAAACCCATCTTAGGAAGAAACACTGACAGATAACGCCCAACACCTGCAGCAGAATCGTTCCCATACAGGACAGCAAATCTCAAAGGGTCTTACAATCCAAATGCATTTTTAACTAAAAATAATCAGCATGTTTTCAGTATTTCTCAGCTTCTTTTACTACAGAGCGCCTCCTACACTCACTGGTATGGTAATTAAATTACATCTGCGCAGACAAGCATTAGCCACTGAAGCAAAGCTCCAGACCAGCTATTCCCAAGAAAAGCAGCTTTCCCGCAAGCACTCTGTCCCTCATAAGAGGCATTAAAAACAGGACCAGCAGACACCAGGCTTCAAACCCAATGTGTAAGAATTCAATAGGACACTACAACATCATTAAAAACAAGAGAATAAGGAGCCCACAAAGGATTTTGGCTTTTCTTCGCACCAAGTTTCTTTTAATTTTTTTTTTTTTCTGTTTTTGGCTTTTCAGAGAGTCATTTCTCTTGCAACCAAGAGCTAACAAGCAAGCAAGACTGAGATGTTTAGTTGGAAATGACCAATTCTTAAAAGCTACGTGGATGATGTGTCCCATTTCCCTCTCCTCCTTATTAAAATGCTTTCTGGAGAGCCAAATTCCAGTCTGAAATGAATTTTCCAAGCTATATTTTATTAGGAATGTTTCCTTTTAACATTCGACACAGAAGCCCACCGGGGTCAATATTTCTCCAAGATTACAGCCAAGGGATTTAAGAAGAGATTTAGTCAGAACTTTTGCAAAACTCCAAGCTGCTTAACGACTGTACGCCCAACCAACAACTAAAAACTCTAACTGCGACGTAGCGAAAGGTCTGATTATATCATTGAAACCACACTTCAATTCCATATGCACACCCCCACCATAAACTCCAAAAGCAGTTTTCAAAGAGCCCCCTTCAGACATGATGGGATAAAATTAAAACCATATTGGTTCATTGAGACCTCTGTAAAGTAGCTCTGCACACTTCTAATGTAAAGCTCGCTTAAAGGCACGCTGTTCAGCCTGAATTTGTCCAAAATGTAGGTTTGGTGCAAATTATAAGCACAAATCCAGGACAAGTTTTTTCCAAGGTATTTGTTAAACATGCTACCTTCCCTGGCATTCTTTACAACACAAATATAGCAACGCTGTGTTAGATCAAAGGCCAAAAATGAAACTGTCTAGGAACAAAAGAAGCACAAACTAGGGTATTTTTATTTTCTGCAGTCCCTCAGCACAGACAAAGCAATTTATCTGGGACAGTGGAAAGCAAATTACATGTTGAAATGTTAGATTTTAAAAGGCAAAGACATTTAACATTTGTAAGGGAAGATCTTCTTTATATCTGGTATTTTACGTGACAGTATCTCTTTAATACCAAAATGGCAATCAAAGCAACTTCTCTCCCCACAGAACAATCAAAAACCTGCTAGTGTGACAAAGATAAAGGTATAAATTCAGGTTTTATTTGAATACAAGCGGACTGCAAGGAGAAGAAAAGGACAGAAAAACATTTACATCATTTAAAGCAACATTATCACAGCCCAGTGGGCTGAAATACATTTTTTCCTTGTATCTGTTGGAAAATTCCACCTAATGATGTTATTTTTAAAGGCTTTAATGTTCTTTATTCTAAAAACAACTATTAACTATTAAATTTCAGCACGCTTGCGTACAATTAGGTAAGGGACTGATAAGGAAACACGGCAGATCTTAGCTTCCAGAAAATGAAAAAAACAGAGGACATTTATAAAAACTTAAAACATTTGGGAGAAAAGATTTTTTAATGCGTTTATGCAGAAAAAATAATCCCAATGTAACAAAAGAAACCCAAAAACATATTTCAAAGGTTTTTTGGCAACATGTGGTAGAGCTTTTTGTACTCCATAGGTTTCAACCTACTTTTTAAACAAGTTTCAACCTACTTTTTGAGCTTGCTTATTCAACTGCATTTACTAGCAGGAACTACACATTGTGAAGAAGGTACAAGTCTAATTCAGCCCAGCCTGCAAGAATCTGAAGCAAAAGCATTAAGACACGAAAGGAAAAAACAATCAAAGTGTTTTGATTGGAAATCAGTAGGCTCCAACTTTTAACTGAACCCCAGAGGCAGGCAGTACAGGGGTTTCAAAGTTAGCTGGGCATCCCTTAAAAAGCCCAGATCTAAAAACAAGAACTTTCATATAAACCGATGGATTAAAAACAAAATGGCGAGGGAAGAGATTCTACAAGGCCAAGGGCTGGCTGAACAGAAATGGACAAAACTCTCGTCCAAAACTGCTTCTTTCTACCCAGAAGCATTACTGCGATACTGGACACAAAAGATGCTTACATCCCCTGCCTAGCACCACAGGCTCTAGAAGTACCCCTAAAACCCAGTGAAAACAAAAAACCAAACAGCGTGTATTTTCTAAGCGGGCACGCTATCATCAGCAGACATTCCTTGTTCGTTTCAAAGTTTTCACCACCAGCAGATAACTAGCCAATCTTTAATTCCTATCTAGTTGGCACTGCTTCAGCAGGTTAATTTGGGGGCCAGGGGGCCAGGCAGGGGAAGAGCGAGTAATTTTTTTTTGTTTAAACATTACATTCTATTCATCTTGTTAACCAGTAACACAAGCCTGGCAATGGCACTGTGCCTCTCCCCCCAACCCACAGCCTGTACTCCAGCGACCCAAAAGGAAAATTCTGCTGATACCAGGTAGTCAACGGTCTGCTGGTTCCCTTAAGCCACAGGGCAGGAAAGTAACAAGGAACAGGAATACAGAAAACAACAAAGAACAGGTTCTGCATCAGCAGTTTCTATAACTTTTGCTTCTGAAATTCAGACTCTTGGCAGCCTGAAGTATGACCAATGATACCATGCTCCAAAATTAACAGACAGCTAAACTCAGAGGAGAGTGTTCTCTAGCTATTTCAGGTATCCATCAATTCCTCTGCAGACAATGGAAAATGGGTCGATTTGAGGAGACATTTTCCAGTTCAGATTCCCAACACCTTGCTCTTTGCATGTAATGAAACGGAACCTTCTAGCTTGCCCACCTACAACACCGGGCTCCAAAGCAAATACTGGAACACACCAGATCAGGGCAACCTGTAACAGCTAAACACTTGGGAAATTTGCTGGCACATCTTGCCTTGAGGAGGAATGCAGAAAGATTTCCATAATTAAATTTAAGTAGCATCACACCCCAAACTAGCAGAATAATTATTTTTACAGACTCCTCCCAACCTTCCAGGCCTTGACAATTTAACACTTAAAAAAAAATGAATAAATCAGGCTGGCTTAATCAGAGTGCAAGTTTCCCAGATGTGGATAAGTCCCAGCAATGGTACTCAGAGGTGTCAGCTAACCCATGAAGATAAGACTTGCCACGTATGGAAGGAAAATGTCCTCTTTCCCTACTAGAAGGCCAAACTCTCAAGGCTAACATCTATCTTATCTGTCCTGCTCCATATATACCATCCATCTCTGATTTCCCAAGCTAACGCAATCAATTAAAGGCAATTTCTATCGTCTTTTAAAAAAAAAAACCCAAGGTGGTCTCTGGAACCAATTTACTTTTATTCCCCCTCAAAGCCTGCATGATAGATTTACAAATGCAGGTCATTTCTTAAAGGGGGAAAAAATTCCTTGTGTTCCAGGCCCACAAAATCATCTTCAAAAGAGAAGGGGAAGGGAAATCTAATAGGTGAAATCATTTATTGGGATTTTGACAGCCAAAATAGTTCTTTGCCAAGTCTTTCTAATTGCAGTGAATCAGAACTCAAAGAGTTCTCATACACGTTCTCAGGGTGATAAGCTTTTTCTTTTGAAAGATAAATTGGTGTTTAAGTGTCAACCTCCAATTGTAAAGACTGACCAACTGTTTCAAATTACTTCATTTTCTTTTCCCTTTCCTAAACCCCACTCCCCAAAAGCTATAAAACCTAGATGATTTTTAAGGGATACAGAAAGAAAGTTATCAAGATTAAAGGCAGGTTATTTTTAACTGAGAAGAGAAGGGGATAAGATAAACAAACAGCCTGTGATTTACAAGATAAAGCTCAGCAAGACTGCTACCAAAAACATCCTGATATAATCAGTCCCAAAACATCTACAGGTCATTAGTACCCAAGTTGGGCGTTTAGACATCTTTAAGCTTTTAGCTGCTTTCTACTACAGCCATGTTGGAAAAGTGACTTTCATTGTTAATATTTTTAAGCTAAGACACAGCTGTTCTGGGACTCTACTGAATTTATTCTAAGTGAAGCTGTAAATGCCACGTTACCAGCGGGGCTGGAGGGAAAGGGAGCGAGTGCTGGAATCCCATCAGATATATAAAGCAGGGCTTGATGGAAGCATTTAAATCTTCCCTTGTCGCCCTAGTCTGAAGATAAGCGTTGTTTAAATTCTGATTGTTTCAAAAGCTTTGCTGGTAACAGAATCAGTGCTATTAGGTTTCAGGAACTGGGGGTGCAGAGGCAAAGACTCACTTCTCTGTTCAAAAGCATATTAATGCAAGAGAGATTCCTTCCTCCCAGGAACCTTACACACGCAGACTTTGTCACACGGCCATTCCACACCCCAGGATCCCAGTGTTGAACTGGTAGGGCAACAAAGAGCCTTGGAATTAAGCTTGCCCAGGCCTAGCAACTCTGGGGTGCCTTAAATGTAAACTAAAAACAATTTACCAAAAACAGTTTACAAAAAGAGAAAGTAGGCTCCAGTTAGGTCTTGAACAACAAATGTCTCCAAACAAAGACATGCACAGAACCAGATACAAAAGTGCCTCTCAGTTTACATTAAGAAAAGCCAAAACAGGCAACAGCAAATTCCGCAGGAGCCAAGAAAGCACCTGCTTTGACTCAGAAAACAATATTTTCCAAGCCTTTTTTAAAATCAAGGGCATTCTGAGGACCTGCCCCACAATGGCAGGCAGATGAATGTATCTGGTATTTTATTACAGAATAGAGAATAAGATTTCGAACAACTAGGTCTAACATGTTTACCATGCCTGTGTGCCCCTAGATCACCTAAAGAAATATGTACTAGTAGGTGCCAGACAGAGGCATTATTTAATAAAGGTTGACACCAAAGTTTACGATCTCCTTTTGTGAAGCCAATTTATACTTCTTGATACTGGCTCCTGGAATGGATGGAAATGTGAAATGCAGCCAGAATGGTCTCCCTGGCTCCAGCTTGCAGATTTCAGGTAAATGATAGAAGCCAGGGTTTAGTTTTTAATACTTGTCCATTGGTCAAAATTTATTAGCCAACCACTTAATAACCAGGGGGGAGAAAAAAAGCGGGGAGTGGGCCTGAAGTCGATCAACTTCTAGCACAATGAGGAGGCAGTGTGTGCAGAGCTAAAGCCAGAGGTAAGAAAGCATAGATCACTTTTAGGTGATCTAGATATAAAGATATCACCAGAAACCCTGTTTTCAATAAAACTGAAGTCTTGTTAACCTGGAGGCTGCAAATAACTTGATGCATTCCTAGATTTCCTCAGCATCAGCCAATGCGTTCAAAGTTCCCAGCTTTTAAAAGAAAAATTAAAAAAAGAAGAGAGAGAGAGAGAGATGATGGGCAAAGTTTTCACCCAATTCTTTTGCACAAAAGGGACGTGCTTCTTGGCATCAAACTGCCGTGGATCCGACGAGGTTTCGATATATAAACCCCTAGTTCTGTTGGCCTCTAGACCAAGTTTGCACAGGGCCCGCGAAGGCAAAGCCATCTGCTGGCAATCCTAGACCCATCTCTACAATCCCGGCAGAAAACGAACGCTTGCGGCAGCCTCTTCTTAAACAAGAGAAGAAAAACATCCAAAGAGCGCTCTGACGGGAGAGGCCAGCAGCACAGGAGCCCCTGCTCAACCCCAAACCCCGCGGCCAGGCGAAGCCAAGTCTGGCACTTCTCCGGAGATCCTCTCACACGTCCAAAAGGAGAAACCCTGCGAGCCTGGAGCGGGGCTGGCGTCCACCAGCACTTCTGCAAACAGGGTCCCCGCCAGAAAGAGGGGGCTCTCTCTCCCGCTGTCACCAGAGAACACAAAAAGCGGGGTCCCCCGGGGAGAGGATCTCGCTCTCTGTCCTCTGGGCGCTTGCCCGGGAGGAGGACCCGCGGGGCCGTGCACTCAGGAGGTGCCCAAACCGGGGAGCGGGACGAGCTGGCACCTTCCCCAACCCCCTCTGCTGAGAAGGGACCCCGCTGCGCCCGGGAGCCTGGAGGGCGACAGGCCACGGCGGCGGGGGTCTCCCCCGGCTGCAGGGGCAGGGGCAGGGCGGGGACGCGGGCGGGCGGGCGCGCACGTACTTGGGGTTGGCGGAGCTCCACGACACCGGCTCCAGGTTCTTGGCCAGCAGCGGCGC
>NW_017728916.1:2937919-3046909 GCF_001723895.1 Crocodylus porosus
CCTGCCGCGCGCTCTACTCCCCGGCGCAGGCAGCAGCACGGACAGCCCCACCGCGCCAGCCAATCCGCGCGCCGCGCGCCGGGGGCCTTCGCTTTCGCCCCGCCCCCTGGCCAGGAGGGGCGGGGCCTCCGCGCTCTTAAAGGGAGGCGCGCGGGAGTCTACTCTGCTGGTCCTGGGGTGCTGTGGGGGAGGGGCGCGTGGGTGTGTCCCCAGCCCAGCCCCGGTGAAGTATAGTTCAGTGCAGCCGGGTCCGCGTCCCGGTCCCTCTCCACAGACCCTTAGCCTCGCGTTGCTTGTGGATCTGTGGCCCGGGCCCCCACGCGTGCCCGGGCCCCGGGGGATGGTCGCTTCCCAACGCCGCGTTGGTCTCCGCGGCTCCGGCGTAGCGTTGCTGTCCTGTCCCCTCGCGTCTCGTCCCCTCTCGGGCTCCCTGCGCGGAGCCGCGACTGAAGCTGGCAGCGGCAGCCCTCAAACGCGGACCAAGATCTCCCCCTGCCGGCTGCCTGCTCCGCCAGCGGGGCGGCCCCGGGACCAAGCCGTCCTTCCCGCGTCCCGCTCCCCGCGCAGGGCACGGGGCTGCTGGGGGGCTTCAGGCTTGTGCGGGCTCTGCTCCCACCTCCGTGGAGCTGCTGCAGCCCCGCGGTGGAAGAGACGAGCAGCTGTCAGCACTAAATCAACTCCTGGGCTGCAGACAAGAGTCCTCCGGGCATTTTCTCCATTAGATATTTTTCTAATCTAGCCAGCTCCGTCTCCACCTAGGAGAAGAGAAACGTCCCTGGAGAGCTGGAGGCTAGGGTGAGCTTTCTTTCCCTTGCTTTTTCTTCCTTCAGAAAAGTGCGACAAGCAAAGTTCTCCAGCTCTTTTTCATTCCCCCACCCCATCTGCCTAAAACATGGCTCGTGTGTGAACACTGACACGCCGGGGCTGTCGGGGAAGCAGACGGGAGGAACTACTGCTGTTTGCTCTTCAGCCAAAGGGCTGGAGCTGGGGAGAGGGAAAGTGCCTGGTTAAATGAAACCTGGGGGGAAATGGGAGCATTTTTGTTTTAATGCTCTGCAGAAGAAACATTCCTCTTTGTTTTCAAATGCTGTTTTGAGGCTCGGCTACAGCTAGCACATTTGAAAGGATAAAACAAACCAAACCCACATGAACATAAAATATTTGGATTTGGACAAACACCAGGCATGGCTCCAAATGAATTTAGTTTTGCTTTGGTGAGGAAAAAAATTTAACATGGGTTTTGGGGAGGTCAAAGAAACACTTCTGAGTCTTGTTTGTTTGGCTGCTGAAGTGATGCACAAAGCCAGTTATGCCGTTCTACTCAAGCACCTCATACTTCAGTCACTCAAAGGTGGGAGTAAGTTGGCTTGAGATCCTTTGGTATTTGCATTTATTAAAAAGTAGAAGCAAATATATCAGTAAACTGAAGAGGCGCAAACTGTTTTCTGAAAGCACAGGGATACGTACAGCAGCACCATTTCTATCCAGTGCTTGGGTTGCCCCCCATTTGGTCCTGGTAGGTGTAATACGAATAGTTATAATTTTGAATGCAAGTTAGCATTGTAGATTTGGCTTAAATTAATAAGCCCATTTACCATTTTTAAATGACACCTTAATACAAAAGGGAAGAAGCAAGCTTAGAGAGAAGAAAGAATGAATTATTTTCTTTTTAGGTGGGAGGATTTATAACTTACCACAGTGAGTTATATTGCAACAAAAGTAATTATTCTAAGTAAGTTGGCTGGGGAATTGAAAATTGCATTACAGCACCAGCGACTTCCCTCTTGTGTCTTCCATCATTTCTTCTAGTCAGAAAATTAAGCACAACATCAAGAAGAGGAGAGAGACATTTACAAGAGATTTTATCAGGCAAGTCACAACAACCTTAATAACCCCTTTAGTCCTTCCTGTCAGGAAATAGCTTACCTCTAGCAGGTACAGGCTACCTGTTTTTGTACTCTTCCATGTGAATATCCCCTTTCTGAGCAGTGGGGAATGGCTGGCAATTGCCACTTCTCCTGACCTGCATAATACACCTATGGAAACTAGTACTTAGTATTTATGAACACTAATCTCTCTGTATGATATCACAATTGGTTGCCCTGGAAAGTCACAGGGATGACACTTCAGGGGGAAAATAAGTAGCAAAGGAATTTTTAACCAAACAGTGTGCTGTTTTCATACCTCCCAGGTACTGAAGAGAGAACAATGGAGAAGGAAAAAACAGAACCTGAATCTTTTTTAAATGAACTAATACCACAGAAAAGATGCATGGGGCAAAAAAAGCCAGTGACTAGAAATACAAAAGTTACAGTTACTGCACAGCTGCCACAGGATTTCACATCTTGTATTCTTTCTGGAACACACTGGACAATGTATACATTGGATGCTACAATAAAGCTGGATACTACCTTATTACCAGGGATCCTAGTTTTCTGTTTAAAAATTGCAAATTCTCTGATTAAACACACACGCTCTTGATTTAAAAACCCAATATCCACATTTTTCTGTGAAATACATGGGTATCAGTTGAATGTAATGTTTTATTGATATATTTACAAATTGAAAGCAATTTAGAAGCCTACCAGTGCCTCAATCACTATAATAAAATAAATTCTAATAATTTAGGTGTTTGATTTTGGGGGTTTTATCATGGAAAAATCAGTGCTTCCCCTGCCCCCTTCTCTCATCAGGACATAGGTCCAGCGGCAGCTGTCACTTGCCACTGCCTTGAGGTGTTGAGCAGCCTTGATAAGCTGGTGCTCTGCCTGTGCCATTGCTCCTCACTCCTGACCCACAAACCCCTGGCCCTGCCAGTGCCCCTCACTCCACAACCACCCCTTCCCCCCCTCCCCCAGCTTTCCCAGCTGTGCCAGAAGGGGCCCCCAGCTACCAGGGCTACAGGGCCAGGGACCCAGGTCTGCAGCCCTCTGCCTCCCCAGCAGCACCCAAGCATTAGCTGCCATGTGTGGGAAGCAGAGCCTGGCTCCCCCTCCCCCATAGGTGGCATAGGTGGAGGAGAGCTCATGGGAGATATGGCAGATATGGGCTGTCCATTGCAGGCTTGGGGCTCCCCACCCTGCTGCCATCCTCCGAGGGGCCTCCATGGCCCAGTGGGTTTGACTCAGTGTAGCAAGGCAGAGTGGGGATTGGTGCCACCACCAGGAGCCCCATGCTACCATGACAAGGCACTCCCTGCCCTACCCATCAGGAGAAGGGGGGGATGCAGAGTTGTGCTCCCCATTGCTGCCAGGAGAGCAGGGGCACCTTGCTATGGTAATCAAGGCTCCCATTAGTGGCACTGAGCCTCCCTGCCATGATCTGCTATGCAAGATCCCACCTGCCGGGCTGTGGAGGCCCCCAGGGGGAGGGCAGCAGGGCATGGAGCCCTGAGCTTGCAGACACCAGCCTGCATTCCCCCACCTCATGTACAGATCTCGGGGGGCATGTGCCTCCCATGCCACTCCTGAGAGTCTGCACAGTGACGGGGACCCAGCCCACCACCACCTGCTGGATGAGCAGCTCTGCCCCACTCCCCACACTGGTCCTGAAGCCACACATTTCCTTCCAAGCCCCAGCCCCCATGCACTGCCCTGTCTGGGCAGCAGCCCCAACCCCAACCCTGCCCAACTCCCCCTCCCTATGGGGGCTTCAATCCCCCACCTAGACTTACCTACAGAGAGTTGCAGAAGCTGCTCTCTACACTGCCTGGCTGCTTCATGCATGTGTGTGCGTGCACATGCATGTGGCAGCCCCTGCCTGATCCCCTTCCTCCTATTCCCCCCAGCCCCTTGCAGGCTGGATCTCTGCCAGCCTGCAAAGAGAAACCTGCCATTGCCTGTGTTGTTCTCCTTAAAAAGAGGAAACCAAAGTTTTTCTCCTTAAAATGAGAAAATCTGTGTTTTACTGTGGAGAGAGGAAAACCCAGATCCCTGATTATTACATAGGAGAACAGAACTACCACACACCACACCAGTGCAGGCATCAGACTTCATTTTACCATTGTTTCATTAACTTTGACATTTCCTGACTTTTGATTTTAACATTGCAGATTCAAACTTAACTAAGTAACAAATGTTGCTATTAATTCATAGCTTTCTATTTTTAAAGAGGAAGGAGGAGACAGGGAGTTCAATTATACTTGTTTGACCTGCCCATCCCCATGGCTGTACTTGCTTGGTATATCCATCTCGAACTACACAGCCATGGAATTTAGACACCTTAGCCATTGTTGGTGCTACTGGAAAAATATTCACAGGCATGAGCACAGGAGCCACTCCTAACGACCAGTACAACTGAATGATTCCCAAAGGATGTTAGTGGCTCCCTGGGAATAGTAAAGAAGGCTTGCTATTTTGGAGTGAGCTGGGAATGAGGATTTTTCAGCTGTTGCCAGAATAAGAACCAACTGGAAAGAGGCAGCTAAAGAAAAGATATGTCACTTTTCTTTTGAAAATCCAAGGCTCTGCAGGCCTTTTCCAAACTTTGACAGCCATCTGGAAGTATGAGATAGGGCACGATGGCTTCCATGATTACCGTTTCCATTTGTAACACAGGTGTATAGGAATTAAGTCATCCTTCTCTCACTACTTGAGGTCTTACTGACTTTCTGCTTCTCCCTTACACTTGCAAGTTAACCAAGGGGTGCTTGCTCTGTTTGTACTTCAGTGTGGGACCACCTGTAGGGGCTCATGGCCTAGACCTCTACATCATATGTATCACTGGAAAAGGAGGAAATCCTAACTTGGAAATTGGGGCTGGGGAACAGAGGAAAAGAGAAGGTTCAAAGACCTTTCCATGCAGCTTCAGTTCGGCAATTTCCTTAGCCAACAGGTTGAAGCATAGAAAAGGGATAAATGAGAGGTCTGGTAACGGCTTTGACATCCACCCACATCTTCAATCCCCTTCAGTAATTCCCAGTAGAGACCAAGTTGCTGTGTTCCAGCATCAAGATAACGCATGGCTCAGAAGCACCTGTTAGTGTTCATACTTTTTACCACAAGGGTAGAAGATCTGAGAGCTCAAGCTGTGATGGACTGAGCCTTACCACCTGTCAAAAGGATTCACATACCACACATCAGGAGAAGCAATTCTTATAAGACTTTGTACACTAGGCCTGCATGCAGCACGGTCCAAAGATAAATGCACATGTAGCCCAGGTACAGAACTATAAGTAAGAGGTATACTTGTGCTGCCCAAAGACACAAATATGCAAAGAATGGAGACTAGAACATCAGCATGCAGCCTGTGTGAAGCACAGGGGTGAGCAACAGATACAGAAGAGATGATGCAGGACTTGGACAACTCTCAACTGGTCTGGCAAGAAAGAGCTGTTCTACTTCCCTTTGAAGTTTTGTGGAGGGACAGCTGGCTTAGATATTAAATGACTCACCATATGTAATGAGTTTGCAAGAGTCTCAGCAACTCTTCAAAAAGTGTGTAACCCAATTCAGTGCCCTCTTTCTGTGTGAGGGATTTCTCCAAATCAGTTGGGAGGATTTTCCCTTGCAATGTATTCAGAAACTTTTCATACAGCCAGAGGGCAGCTGTCAGACCAGGTTTTTCAGACTACATTTAGGACCTGCTCTGTACTGTTATACACACACATACACAATGACCTGTTTCCTTCCACCCCTTTTACTATAATTAAAAACTACAACACTACTCCTGGGGATGGTCTGCGTGGATTTACCCCTAAAAGCCTCCATTTTATTTCTAAAATGTCTCATTTCATGCCAGAGGTACACATTGTGAGGATAACTCCCTTGAACAGACATGGAGATCCAGCATTTGCTAATGATATATCTCTGCTTTTCTCCAACTCACTGCCCCCCTCCTCCAGCGCCATGTAGCCCACTGTTTCTCATAATGAACAATCACTTCCTCATCAAGTGATGATCTGCATCACAAAATGTATTCCACAGCCACTTCATATTTAAATTACTTGAAAAATTTTATAGCAAAGGAGTAATGGGATAAAACAGAGCAAACGGAAATTTAGGCTGAACATCAGAAAAAACTGCTTAATAGTGAAATCTACTAGACTAGAATAGTCTCCCAAGGGAAGTGTAGAAAACCCATTGCTGGAGTTATTTAAAACCCACCTAAATAAAATAATAAATTTAAAAAACAGTAGAGAATAATCTGCATTGGTCCCAAAGGTATGGACTTAGATACCTAGGAGGTTTTTTTGCTATTTCTACATTCTGTGCTGAGCTCTATGAATTATCACACATCTTACCCCTTTCCATGAGAATTCATGTAGCACATTTTATCACAAATCACTTTTCAGCTTCTGGAACATACATAAAGGAATCTGAGTAACCCCCTCTGAAACAAAGCTTCAACCAAAGGGGAAGCAACATGCAGCAGCATGTAAAATAAAGCAGAGTGAGTTTAGACCAAGACAGGTTACAAAACTCTAGGCTCTTTCAAAAATGGCATGGGATATTTAACTGCCCAGGATGTAAGACATGGGGAGTCAGACTACTCCAGTACCCATTGGATAACGCATATAGCCAGGCAAAAGGCATTGGAAAGCATCAGTATTATGACCCCAAACCTGAAATCCAAATTCAGAGATGCAGAGTGACATAAATGAGCTCCCTTTACTATAATTTAAACTGTCTTTCATTCAGACTCCTCAAGATCTAATTGCACCCTCCCTACAGACATGCTGGTGTATCTCAGATGATATAACTCACATTCAGATAAGCTGAAGGAAGACGTAAATTAAAATGGTCTGCATCCTATCTGAATGACCATTTTTTTTGGCTCTTTACCACATATGCTATAATTAATCTATTGATACATTGGTACAGTGAGTATAGACAGGTTTAAGGGAAACAATCCCAGGCCATGAATTTAACTTAGAAATTCCAACCCCAGGAGAAACTAATCCAGGTTGTCCACTGAGTATTAAGAAGGAACTGACTGAGGTGGTGAGGGCACCAAACTTAGAGCAGTATGGCCATATCTGCATGAGTGTGCATGTGCATTTTTCAGTGCCTGAAAGGCTTCTGAGGTGCCACAAAATGCACCCCATGCACATGATTTGGTTCTCCACACTGCATATTTGCAGCACAGAGCCAAATTTAGGTACCAGGAGATCCCGGTATAAAAAAAAAGGCATGCAGAAAAAAAGCGGGGCAGTGCATGTGGCAGCAATGTGTGCCACCCAAAACTGGACCCTGGCTGGCCAGAGCCACGCTCCAACTGCCAGCTGCTGGCCAGGCTCCGCACACCCAGATTGCCACCGCTGGAGGCCCCAAGGACACCAGATAAGGCTGCTGGAGCCAGCCCAGCTACTGGCCTTAGCCTCCCGTACCCCACCCCGAGCATTTTTCCCCACACTAACTCCACATGCAGGGGCATGTGCCAGAGCAAAAGAGGACAGCACAAATTTGTACCACTGCTTTTTCCCCGTGGCAACTGCATGCCCCTGTTTGTGGGGACGCGGCCTCTGTGTGCAGTACTTGAATCACAACAGTTGGAAATGGAAGGACACCAAAATGCAGCAATACAAGTTTAATGGAACTAGGAAATTCAGCAAGCAAGGCTTATGGCAGGAAGTATAAAAATCCTTCAGTGGTTTTCAGAGATGCAATAACCAGTCCTCTGAAAAAGAAGAATGCAAGAAAACAGAACTGACAGCTTCATGAGGGACTAGTCATACCTCTGAGAGCAACCATGGGAGGGTAACCAAATAAAACTAGTTCCCAAGGAAAAGCATAAGGCAGAAAAAAAAACAAGATCAGAAAATATAAACACAGAGAGACATTGAAGCTTCTAGAGACCAGATGAACACTTTGTAGATGACAAGGTCCATCTACAAAGCCCCAACAAGTCTTGGTGTTCACAGGATGTGTCCTGAGTAGGACTGCTTTCTTTCTTTCCTCAGGACCTGTTGGTAGGAAGAACACTACAAAGAATGTTTCATCATTCATGGGTTTTAAATGAATGATGACTCAAAAAATGGATGAGAGATACAGAACTTGACATTTTAATCTGTCTTCACAAAGAAATAAAATTTGTTTGGACAAGGCAGTAAACAAGACTGTAAAAATAACTATCAATAAAGAGCTGATAAAACAATACTCTGAAAATCTCATCAGATATAGTTCAGGCAGTCTGAATCAGATGTACCCTAGGACATATGGTAATTATTTAGCAAAAGGCCTGATCCAAAAAGTGTCAAGCACCCTCAGCTCCCCTTGATGATAATGGGAGATGAGGGTACCCAGCACTTCACAGCACTGAAATTCCATTGCCACTGGATTCTTTTAAGACAATGTAGATAAGTGGAAAAGTACCAGAAGGCCACGGAAAATGCACTATGAAATTTTAAAAAGGAAAGAGTGACCCTGACAGCTGGCCTTCCATTCACTAAATCCCTTCCCTCACAAAATAATGAAACAAATATTAAGAGGGAAAAGCCCACAAACTCTCTAGAGATTAACAGAATAATGAGCTGCAGCAGCATTAATTTACAAACAATAGGTCTCCCCAGAAATGCTCTATTGCTTTCCCAAATACAGCAAAATCAATGCTGAGAAGTGATAGGTGCAATGTGTTTAGATATAACTGATACTTGGTACAAGATCTCATGAGACTATTCTTAAAATTCCTTTAAACCAGCATGAATGTGAACAATCCTGAGATGAACAGAGGGTAAATGGCAAACCCCATATATCAGTTCAGGGGTGGAAGCTGTGAGTGGGTGGGAGGTGTCAACAGTGTCTAAGAGGAATATTGCAGGGGTGGTTAGTTAACATCTTCCTTAATGAACTGGCAGAGACTGTAAACAGCTTGTTAATGAAATTCACAGAAGATACTGTGATGTGAGGATTTGCAAATATTACTGAGGGCAAAAGGAAAAAAAAGGAAAGGAAAGGAGACTGATTAGAAACATGAAGAAAATAAAACGATTCTGTTAGGAAAAAATATAAGTTAATGTACCTAGGAAGTAAAGGCATCCAAAACACACATCTCAAGGGAGGGAGAAGCCCTGTAGGCTGTTAGACTAAGAGAGCTCTTGGAACATTAATGGTCAGCAAATTAGAAAAACAGCCTCAGTGTGACAAGACAACTGAAAAGGCCAAAGTAATTTTGGTTGTAACGTACAGTCATCACAGAGCAGCCTGGTAACAGTCCTTCTGCAAGGCACTGGCACAACCCTACATGGAATACTGTGTACATTTCTGGGCATGCCATTACCAACAAGACATTGATAAATTGAGAGAAGTCACACAAGTGAATAGGTGGCTGGAGGGATTCATTTATAACTAAAGGTTAAAAAAAAATCTAGATCTGTCTGGTTTGGGTAAGAAATGACTAAGAGAGCAATTATACTGGTAAACAACTATCTGAAGGGTTTTGGCACCAAAAGAAGATATTATTTAAGCTGGGAAAAGAAGGTATAATAAGACACGGGGTGGTACTTTTTCGCAAGGGGAAATGTAGGCTGCATATCAGGAAAATTTCATAACAATGGGGAATAGTGTCCTTGGGTAAGGATGGAATGTCATTTGAGACTGGACAACACTAGTACTTATGGATATAGGAGACTGGGTAGTATAGCTGGGATTTTCTATCTCTAAATCATAGAAAGTATCCACCATGAGCAGACAGGAGTTTGGGTATCAAAACCTTATTTGAAAGATTCCTCATAAGTGCACCTACTGCACTCAGGCAGAGGAGTTTGCATGGCACTCACATGGATGATTTGAGAGCTGGCTTTTCTGCCAGAATTGGAATCCATGGCTCCAGAAAGTCTATGTATGTTTAAAAGACAATGTTGGGAGAGACAGTACTTCTACCTGGAGGGTAGAAGAATTGAAACACCCATGTCTGCTCCTCCACCTTCCCCTGAAGCTCTGTCTCTGGCAACCTTCCTTTCCAGATTAGGAGAACTGAACGCAGGCTCCTTTGACTCTAGAGTCAATGCCTGGCCATCATTGCGTCCTCCAGAGAGTGATAAAGAGGCAGCAGCAATGCAGCCCTTCCCATAACAAGATTTAAGCAGGTGCTTACCCACCCCTGCTGGCCCAGAGGGTGAGACACTGAGGTGAGCCACATGGCGCTGAGGTTATTAGATAAATTAATGTACTTAAAGTGCGCGCACACATTGTATTTAAAACGTGCATCACATTTGGGTCATTATGTAATATTCTGCTTGCTGTTTCTATTTGTCACAGATTACACATATACACATGGATGAGTCTATGGAGACTGTATTGTTTTTCCATATGGGCTGAAAACCCCAAACCCACAGCATGGAGCACAATAGAGTGAAAGGCTTAACAGAAGCTGGAGGAGAAGGTACACGTTATCACAACTACCACAAAAGGATAAACTGACACCATGAATTGCTGCACAGCAGCATCCTTTTTGTAAGGCTGGTAATTTCTGACACCAAACATCACTGAGAATGTCTTAATTAGTGTTTATGTTGATGGCTGTGTAGGTTTGAGGTGACGTGTCTCTGAGTTTGCAGCAGGGGAGAGGGGGCAGAGCGAAGGGAACAAAAGCAGATTTTTTGATTTGCTGCCCAGAACCACAAAAATGTCTTTTAAAGAATCACTCCCTCCTCCAAACAGACTGGGGGGAGAGATGAAGGAAGAGAGATTGAAAGATAGTAAGTTGGAGGAATGGAGAGAGGGGCAAGGATGGGGGAAGGTGAGACACACATGCACAGCCATTTGCATGTTTTATTGGGTCTTTGATTTCAATGTATTTACAACCTTAAGGCTAACACCCCAGTGGGAAGGTCTGAAGATTACTGTATTTGCAATCTCTTTAGCTTCAGGTCTGTATCAAAAGATCTGTCTGTCTCACTTCCAGCCAGGCCTTTAGCAAGCTGTTTCTAGGTTATGTACCAGCCTGATCAAGAGGAGACACTAAACCAAGACCTCACCTGCCCTTTGGGAGTGACTCAGGTGAAAAATAAACAACCATTGCCATATCTCTTTTCAGAAAGAGTGAGGGTCCCCTTTTTACAGTCCTGCAACAATGAAAGTCAGGTTCTAACATCCACGGTTACCTCTAACCCTGCTTTACTCCCTCCAGGACACTGTTACGTCCTCCTTTAGGTCTTCCCAGAGGCCTGGCCCTTTGCTTTTATGTATCTTTATGTATAATCACCTCTCTAAGAATCAGGTGATGATTTTAAAGGCACTTCGTAGTACATACACATAAAATGTGTGAAATTGTAGTGTCCACAGCTTTCCAGAATAAAATGTGTTTTCCTCCCAAATCATTGACCCAGGATTAACATAGATCTTGCTGGGATACCTTGAATCCCTTAGTGAGAACCTACTTTCATTCCTGTCTAAAATGCATTTTCCTTGGGATAGCTCATTCCTTTGTTTTCTCCCAGCTTTAAAGATCTTGCTGGAGCATTTCTGTGGTCAGACTGGATGGTTTCCGGGAGAGCTCAAGGTTTTCTGTGTCTCACCCTGTTTACCACAGGAAATGGGGAAATGTGAGACAGATATATGCATTTCTAAAATGGGCGTTATGACAGAGATTCTGACTGGCTGCTGAGGGTTCCTACTGTGCACGTATACTGTAAGATCCCCAACTTCCCAGGGTCAAATTTCTGCCAGCCCTAACAAAATACACAATGTTCAGCTACATTTTTCATAGTTGGTGGAGATGTGATGTGTAATGTGCCACACCCCAGATCCCACTTACACATTCTCCAGTCTCCACATTATTTAACATCTGTGTGAGAGGTAGGTAGATCCCAGTCTTTACACACAAGAATGCTGTGGTTACTGAACTGCCCATCTCTCTCAGCTTCCCCTGCCCAAATCACTCCATGTTCCTATGATTCTTCTCTTCCTCTTTCTTGCTCTTCCTCCTTGTCTGCCTCCCCTTTTCATCTCTGTGAGCTGTACACTGTTAAATGGTGAGGCTGTGATTTCAGCCAGTGCAGAGTGTTGAGCTAGGGACATTATCCGAGGTAACATCAACTCCCCTTTTCAGCCTCTACCCCATTTCAAGTCATTTGCCTCCTGGACTCCTATGGTGCAAAATTACTCCTCTCCTAGCTAAATGGATCAGAGAGACTTATATATAGTGGCTGGGACTATGGCATAGGTAGATAATGAAGGTCAACTGGTTTTTTGTTAGGCTTTCAGGGTACCAAACTCTATCTAACTATCAAGTTCCATAAGCCCCAGTTTTGAAAGCATGACTTCTAGCGATTGCATTTCTGCTGGAAGAAAGCATCTTTTAGAGGTATTTCAAGGTCCAGCAAGGATTTGTCACATTATGGAAAAGAGCTTGCCATCAATACATTGCTGTTCACTGGTCAAAGAGCCACTGACCTGCACGGGTTTAAGTGGTAGCATCATTCCAAAAACCCATTCACTCACCCCAATTAGCACTCTGGAGAAAGGAGATAATGAGTGCTCTTCCAAATGCCCTTTTCAGCATGGTTGGTCAGTGTGAATCTCATAACCTCCTTCCAAAAGTCAACCAGTACCCATAATTCACCCAGTATTTTCACTTCCTCTGACTTTGCTAAGTTGTGGCTAGGGAAGAATAAATCATCTGAAGAATTTGGTCTTATTCTGGCTGTGAATTTTGCTCAAGCATCATGAATTTCTCAATTTTAATCATCACTCAAAATTATTTGCCAGGAGATTTTTGAGGATAATTCTTGAAATCAAGCTGGTTTGTGAGCAAATCACTGAGTGTTCGGTATTAGCACTTGAAGTTCTACTCTGTGTGATTTGCTTTGATTGGACATAGTTCACACAGCATTGTTTCGGTTCCACGACTGGTTGAGCATAACTCTTCTGATCAGGTTTCCAGCAAGAGTACTCACTGACCTCATCTAGTTCAAATGCTCTTTAGAATGATACATTTTTTCACCCATTTCTGCCAGAGACCATGTTCTTTAGGATCTTTGTGGGAAATAAATCTGAAGTAAATGCCATTTTCATTTGTGTACCTGTTTGTGGACATTCTTCCTGTCTCTAAATGTGAGGCAGCCTCAAACAGCATCAGGAATCCAAACCTACCTGGAAGCCAGAGTTTGTGGAGTTGTGTAAAAAACTGTTTCCTGGAAGTCTTCTTTTTGGTTGCCCTCTCTTACAAAGACTAGACATCGCTCCACAGGATATGTCTCTACTACTTCAGTCTTACTTTGCATTGTTCTCCCTACCATTACTTAAACCTTGTTCTATAATATCTCTACAATGAAAAGCAATTAAGGAGCTCAGTGAGCAGCATGTACTTTAAGCAGTGCCTCCTAAAGTATGTCCAGCTGAGATAAGACATACTTTCAAATCACGGTAAAATGGGAGCTGGTAACACAAGCTGCAGGCAGAGCAGAACTGGGACCTGTACACAGTGACATGACACCAAAGCTTTCAGCAAGGATGCTGCAGTTCCCTCGGCCCTCTTACAGAAGGGAACAAGACCCTGACCCAACCTCATTTCCAGTCTAGGGTGGAGGGGTCACAGTGATAAAAGGCATCCCCCAATTGTATTACCAAGGTACTCCTAAAAGTAATAAAGACAGGAGCACAAACATCACTGCCCTTACCAGCACTACCTAACCATCCCCCAACAAGGAGCAGAATATCCTGCTTTCTTCTCTATACATACAGCTTTCTGTTTCTATATAAACTGGCCCAGCTGCAATTCCAGAGCTCCCTGCATGAAGAGATCACCAGAGCTGTTTGCTCATCTTTTCAGTGGGGTTTTCTCATTCCATGTTTTTCTCTTCTGCTTTCTGCCTGATTTAGCTGTATCTTCTGTTCACCCGATCCCCTAGCACAGCACTCAGTTCTCCTTACACACTGCACCATGCTCCTTGTTAACTCCACTCACCCACCGAGGGGCCCCACTATTGATGATAAAACACTTTCCCCAGAGCCTCCCAGCTTTCTTCAGTTGCCTCAGGAACTTATGAGCCCCTTGCCCCCAGAGGCTGCCCCTTTCTATGCCCAGACTTGCTGTAATAAGAAAGCCCTGTAATTAGCAATCTTGTGGGCATTCGTGTCCCTCTGCCTCCAGAACTTGTCAGCTGTGTGTCATATGTCCAACACCTCTAGTACTTAGTGGAGTGACTCCATAAGCTCATGTGGCAGGGAGTAGCACATTCAGAGCAGGTGGATCTCGGATCTCTCCTGCTCACGGTTCTGAAATTGGAAGTGCTCAGTGTGCAGCACTGACAACCACAGTGATCCTGGGGGGCCACAGACTGGGGCACTCCGAAGAACTGGTCCTTACAGAGATGAGAAAAGCCATACAGAGAAAATAAGAAAACATATGAGCTCCAGCTTTTCTGGGGATTTGAACAAGTGTTTGCTTTTACCTTCATTTCTGCCATTTCTGCACGTGCTGGACTTGGCCAACACCAAACTTTGAGCCCCTGAGTCTGTCTGAGATGCAGCCAAACTGACTTAGGAAACCATAAACTATCAGGGATTTGCAGGCTAGTTTGTAAATCAAGTCAATTTGGAGAAGCAACAGAACTTTGGGTTGTGCCTCTGAACCAAACTCAGGAACTTTTTGCATTTCCAATTGCTTCCATCCTCAGGTAATTCAAGTTGTTCAACCCTAAGGCCCGTTCTGACAACCCAGAAAGAAGCTGTCTGATGTAGGGGGCATGTGCCTGTCTTTCTAAAAGCCTTTAAAGAGGAGAGGGGAAGAGCTCTAGTTATGAATTTACCTATCCACTATTTCTTTTGAGACTGCTTGTGGGTGGAAAGGAGAAGCTGGTGGTTTGATGATGACAAAGACAGTGGTTTCCCGCTGACCACAAACCCCTTTACCATACAGCACCGCTTCTGTGATAAATGCTGTTTTAAAAAAAAAGACCTGTTTTTTCAATGAAGCAGGAGATCAAAGGCGGCTGTATCTGCAAGGCAGACAGTAATTACTAGCAAATAATCTATCCACAGCCACTGCCTGGGAAGTAATGCTGAGTGTGATAAGGTGAATCTGAGGAATGCCCGAGAGAGATTGATTTAGGAACATAGGTAACAAACACAAACAAGGGTTCAATGATAAAAAGAGACAATTAACTTCATATACAGTGGAGCCCACTTAAAAGCCAGGCCTGTCAAAGGGATGAACCTGTGAAAAGAATGAAGCACCCGGCCAATGTATACGTGGCAGTGAACTGCAAGAGCACCTTCCCAAAAAGAAAAGCCTAGAATTGAATGTGCTAATATTCTCTCAGATGAGGCATCCTGAGGCAAATAGGGAAGCAGGTGACCTGGAGGGAGCAGAAGCAGGAGGGGGCAACAGCGAAGCCTTCTCATTCTTCCTAAGAAACTAGGGCAATCGGCTAGTTACCTCACGTGTCTGTGCACAAATGCACGGAGCCTGGGAAACAAACAGGAGGAATTGGAAGTCCTCACAGTCACTCAGCTATGACGTGATTGGAATAACAGAGACTTAGTGGGATAGCTCGCATGGCTGGAGCACTGTCATGGATGGGTATAAACTATTCAGGAAGGATAGACGGGATGAAAGGAGGAGTTGCACTTTACGTAAAAAAGCTGTATGATTGCTCAGAGCTCCAGTATGAAACTGGACATAGGCCGGTTGAAAGTCTCTCAGTTAAGGTCAGAGAGGAGAGCAACAAGGGTGATGTTGTGGTGGGGTTTGCTATAGACCACCAGACCAGGAGGATGAGGTGGATGAGGCTTTCTTCAAACAGCTAGAGGACAGGCGGGAGAGATATGCAGTGCGCTGCATTGCGCCCCATACCTTGCGGGATTGGCTGCCAGCAGCTGTGGTGCCAGGACTGCACAGCTGCAGCACCAAGAGGAAGCTGGGTGGGGGTGATGGGTACAGGGGGGATGGAGGCAGGGGTGGACATGGAGGAGTCTGTGCACCGTGTGGTCCAGCTCAGCCCTGGCTGCGACAGAGCGGAGCGCAGCCAGAGACAACCTCAGCAGGGTGTGGGGCCTGTGGAAAATCAGCCTGTGTGGAGCCCCGTCCCCAGACATGAGGAAGCCGCAGTGGATTTGGTGGCAGGGGGGTGGTGCTGAGTGGCTGGACACACTGGATTTGAGGGGTTGCAGAGGGGAGTGCTGAGCAGCCAGACGTGAAGCTGGCAGCAGTGCATAGTCGCTGTGCTGCTCCACCCGGCTCCACAGGGCCCCCTAAATCACAGGGCCTAGGGCAGTTGCCCCAATTCACCTACCCCACACCATGGATGGCCCTAGGCACAGCCCTCCATCCTCAGGCTCCTGGCTCCTGGTGGCAGCCAGAGGGCCACATAGAAACAATTGGCAGGCTGAATATAGCTCACAGGCCATACTTTACCCACTTCTGGGCTAGGGGCTGTAACCAGGGACCATTACCAGCCCCTGTTTCAAGCAGTGGAGAACCCTTACGTGCGGCAAAGCCATCTCACTAAACCCACATCCGATGACATCAGACGCCCACGGGAATTCTGGCAACACAAGAGTCTGCCACAGGAGCCACTGCTGATCGGTCCTGTGAGCTGGAAGAACCTGCTAAAAGACAATCGCCGGTGAGTGCTGATGCCCCCAGAGAGGGGACACATGAGCAGCTGAAGCAAGCTGTGCTGAATCCATGCAGAGAGCTGGAGCGGAAAAAGGGGAATGCCAGTGTGGAGAGCCCGGACATATCCTGACAAGCAGACTGCTATGGTGAGTGCTCTGTGGGGACAGTGAACCGCTGGAGGAGTGACAGCAAGAGACTATTGTCCACAACAAGCAGTTTCTGTGAGAACGCTCACGTGAGTAGAGACTGCTAAACGTAGAGCCCAGACAGGGGAGGCTCCATAGTGTCGTTTTTGGGAGCAAGCATAAAACAGTGGACCCCACCTAAAGGAAGCATTGAGAGGTGGAACCAAGCCGCTGAGGAAACAAGCTGGAAAATGGTCCCTATATCTGAAGAAGAACCCATCTGGTTAACTGGATATAGGTTGGGCATCGACAGGGTATAAGGGGTGGTTCACCAGATGTCTGCTATCACACTGGCCACTGACAACCCCTTTCTATATTCTTTTCTCCCGCTGAGGCATGGCAATTAAAGCAGCAGGCACTGAAAAGGCCCTCGCTCACAGGAACTATTAAGAGAAGCTGGAAGTATATTAGTCAATGGGGCTAGACACAATGCACTGAGGGTGCTGAGGGAGTTGGCCTATGTGACTGCAGAGCTGCTCGCCATTAGCTTTGAAAACTAATGGCCACTAGAAGAGGTTCCAAGTGACTGGAAAAGGGCAAATATAGTGCTCATCTTTAGGAAAGGGAAGGAGGAGGATCCAGGGAACTATAGACCAGTCAAGCTCACCTCAGTCCCTGGATAAATCATGGAGCAGGTCCTCAAGGAATCCATTTCTAAGCACTTGGAAGAGAAGGTAATTGTGAATAGTCAGCATGGATTCACCAAGAGCTAGTCGTGCCTGACCAACCTGATTGCCTTCTGTGATGAGATGACTGGCTCTGTGGATGGGGAGAGCAGTTGATATGGTACAGCTTGACTTTAGCAAGGCTTTTGATATGGTCTCCCACAACATTCTTGTAAGCAAGCTAAGAAAATATGGGTTGGATGAATAAATAGAAAACTGGCTGCACCATCAGATTCAAAGGGTAGCAATCAATGGTTCAATGTCTAGCTGGAAGCTGGTATCAAGTGGAGTGTCCTAAGGGTTAGTTCTGAGGCTGATTTTTCAATATCTTCATCAGTGATCTGCAAGATGGGATAGTGTGCACACTCAGCAAGTTTGCAGATGACACCAAGCTGTGGTGGGGAGTAGTAGATATGCTGGAGGGTAGGGCTAGGATTCAGATACAAATAGGAGGATTTGACCAAAAGAAATCTCATGGGGTTCAATAAAGAGAAGTGCAAATTCCTGCACTTAGGACGAAACAATCCCATGCACCAGTACAGGCTGGGGACTGACTGGCTAAGCAGCAGCTCTGCAAAAAAGGACCTAGAGGTTACAGTGGGCAATAAGCTGAAGATGAGCCAACAGCGTGCCATTGTTGCACAGAAAGCTAACAGTATATTGCATTGTTAGGAGTGTTGCCAGCAGATTGAAGGTAGTGATTATTCCCCTCTATTTGGCACTGGTGAGGCAACATCTGAAGTCCTGTGTCCAGTTTTGGGCCACCGCTACAGAAAGGATGTAGGCAAGTTGGAGAGGGTCCAGAAGGAGGCTATGAAAAAGCAGTTAGGGGGCTGGGGCACATGACTTATGAGGAGAGGCTGAAGGAGCTGGGTTTATTTAGTCTGGAGAAGAGAAGACTGAGAGGGGATTTAATAGCAGCCCTCAACTACCTGAAGGGAGGTTTGAAAGAGGATGGAGCTGGACTGTTCTCAGTGGCGGCAGATGACAGAACAAAGAGCAAAGGTCTCAAGTTGCAGCAAGGGAAGCTTAGGTTAGAAATCGGGAAAAACTTTCTTACTAGCAAGGTAGTAAAACTCTAAAACAGGTTACCCGGACAGGTTGGGGAATCTCTGTCCTTAGAGGTTTTTAAGACCTTGGCTAGACTGTGATTCTATGATCCCCGAGACAGCTGGTTTCTCACTGGCATGGGGTGCTAAATAAACCTCTGTGCTGGGTATCAGCTTTTCTCCCATGTCTGTTCCTAAACCAACAGAGTCTTCTGAAATGGAGATACCCCAGAAAGCTTGTACCCAGTACAGAAGTATCCAATTCATACCACAATCCCGTTGCCTTTCATTGCGTTGGGCTCAATGAATTGTCACATTCAAGATATTCCGCTCCTACCACTAACACTGTAGTTGTAACAGAGGTAAAGGGTCTAAATAAATAAATAAAGCAGGGAAGCTTTGTGCACCAGAGGTGCTTGTTTGTGTTAGGATATTCTGCCTAAGGAAGAATCCTGAGTAACGGTCTCAAAGGGAAACTTCCTATATCATCAGTGACAAACAACAGAGGTTAGAAGATTCTCAAATCATTGTCTAAAACTCTAACACAATCCTCAGCCCAGAGTCCTCTTTCTCTCAAATGTATGTTTTAGCTGTAGTACAAAAGCAGAATATCCCATCTCCTACTCCCTCCCCTGTCCTAGTCCTGCACGTGTTCAAGGGGCTAAAAAACCCTGTAATCCCATTACCCAGCTCTATCAGTCACTGTCAGCTTCTCTATAACATTATGAGGAGTGGATAAGGACTTGTTCAGATGTCTAATTAAGCTGCAAGATATCTGGGCACTTCAGCAGGATCAAAAACAGCAGGTCCATTCTCCCACCTGCCAAACATTCAGGAGATGTCCGTTTTAAAGTCTGTCTTTTAAGTACAGTGCCTATCGGTTTCTATGTAAGGTAGGGAACCCTTATAAGCTTTTGTGTGAGAATGCAGTTTCCAGCAGCAGAGACTGAGGAAGAAACCCCCTTCTGCTGTGGGTGGCAGAGAGCGTCACATGAGCCTTGTCATTTTTAGAGCTTATAGACCCATTAGTAGAAACTACCTTGCAGGAGCGAAAGAATTTCCTTTTCATTTCAGTAAAGTGCCTGCAGTTTTGTCTGCATGGTAATAAATATTAAACCAAGAGAGTTAATCTGTATCTGCAACATTTTAATAAAGAAAACACTAAGGAGAAGAAAGCAGCAGCCATTGCTTGTAGCTCACGTGTGTCTAATTAGATGGTATTCATTCCATATTAGTTAGTGGCAGAGGCACACTTCTGCTTCCCACTCCAGCCCCTTCTCTCCCCCCAGAGCAACACATCAGGCTTGGCTACCCGCATGCCAGATTGAAGAGAAGCCTGGAATGCGCTGCGCCATGGATGAGCTCTCCCATGGAATGTGAAGCACAACTCCCCAGTTGTATGGAAAAGGTCACTACAAAATTAATTTCATTCTCTTTAATTTTACATGATCCCACTCCCCCTTACAAAGCAAAGCCAGAGAGCAGAACCTTCCATAAACACTACTCTGCCATGCGCGTGAACAGAACATTGTGGTCTCCTGTGCCTCTGGACTGAGGTGTTTTGGGTGGCTGCTTAGTGAAGGAAGGATTGGCATTGTAAGGAATAAGTATCAGGCTTAAAGGGCTTGATTAGAGTAGCTGGGATGGTCCCCAGCTGGGAGTATCAAGCTGATATCATCCTTCCAATAACAAATCCATGGAAATGCCTCCCCTAAACAGAATCATCCCCAAAGCACCCCGCCACTTTCCCAGGAGCTGGCTTCTCCCATGGTCCTTAGGAATGCACAAACACCTTGGTCTGACTTTTTGAGGACAGTTCTGGTCTGGTACAGCTGCTCTTCTAGCTGCTCATTGCTGGACAGTTTCCAACCTTTCCAGAATCTCTCAGGGCAGTTTCTCATCGCCTGCCTCTATCTGATTGATGATAAATTGTTCCATCTTGCCTTTGGCTTCTTGCAGTAATTAACTAGGTAAGAGTAAAACTGGTCAAATCGTATTTGTTGACCCAAAAATGTGATTAATTTTGGTATCATTGGGTGCATCTACACATGTGCTTTACTGCAACGTTGCCTAATAGCTCTGCCATAAAGCATCATGCATGCACCCATATTAGGGCACAGTAAATTAACTAACTCCTCTGTAGGATAGTACCATCTGGGACAAGTACTATACTATGACACAGAAATTTACACCACCACAACGCACGTGTAGATGGTGACAGGGGCTGGCTGGGGCATGAGGATGCTACAGTGCTGGGGCTGCCTGCCAGTTAGCCCTGTATTGTACCACCCTTGTGCCCCAGCCAGCCCTGATGCCACCACCCAGAGCCTGGAGCTGACCCCCTACACCCCCTGCCACTCTGGGGCTGCTCCACCTCTGCTCTAGTTGCTGCAATCCTGAGTGCAACACACATGTAAATGCTGCACTCAGGAACAGCAGACTCCAGCGTGAACTGTGCTGGAATTTATTGCATAGAAGTAACTGCACATGTAGATGCACCCATTATTGCATAAAATAAATCTTGAACCCCCCCCTTCAGCTCAGAATCTATTTGGCAGTTCTGTAGCAAGGGAGGTGAGGGGGGCAACTGCCCCAGGTGCCAAAATGAAAGCGTGCCAACAGGTGCTGCCCAGCTGGGGCAGGGCACGGGACAGAGCTGTGAGCGGCTCATTTGAGGGGGGCGCAGGGACAGGGGAAAAGTAGCTTCTGCCTCTTCTGCCTCAGCATGCACTCCCAGGGAACCATGGAGGGGTGCATGTGCCCTCCGGATCTGCGTGCAGGGCGAGGGTGGGCTGCTGCTGTGGGCTTTGCCCCAAGCACCCGATTTCCTTGCCATCATACTGCTATTTGGTACATGCAATAATTTGTTTAGAAAGTTTGGATGTGTAATTTTCAGACCATGGAGGTTTGTGAATTAATGGCTCTGACTATCTTCTATGTGTAGCATGCGATTATTCCCATGGTATTATCTGTGCTCTCCGATTGGATAATAAACAGGAGACTGGCAAGCTGTGGGCTTCCAGCCTGAGTCTGCAAAGTCTGGGAGCTGCAAACACTTTCCCAGAGGCCATCATGATATTTGCAAACATCAGAGTGCTTTATCCTACCACAGCAGCAAATCAGTCTGAGCTAGTTGTGCTCAATTCTCTCTGCTTGCTTGCTTGTTAGTTTGCTCTGCAGAGGGTTATAGTAAAGCGGGTTGGTTCTTCTCTGTAGAAAATATGTTAAGAACAATGAGAAAAAAGTTTATGTTGAAGCCTTCCAAATTCTCTTTTCGATAACCCAAAATAGTTTTGACCAAAGACTGTTTGATTTGGAGCTGAAGTTTTATTAGCTGAAAACTTGACAACTTCTGCACGCACGCAAACACAGTGGAGAACCCAGTCCTCTGTCAGGAAAAAAAAAAAAGGATTATTTTTGGTCAGAACCATCCCATGTAATATTCCCACCCCCCACAAAAGCCAGGGTACCAGTTGGCAAATTACTTTAATTAGAAATAAGAATCCTGCTACTTACAAAATAGCAAAAGCATCTGTGCAAACACCAATTGGGAAACATTTTATTCATTTCCTCCTTTTCTCCTATAGGTGGCATGACAATTTCTTTTGAGGCAGCTGTGCAGCAGGTGACCTAAACTTGTTCCTGGGACACCTGGTTCTTGTCAGCACGGTCTCGAGGTCACCGGGTGTCACTAACTGAAGTTAATTAGAATTGCCCAAACATTAGTCTAACCGAAGGAAAAAAAATAAACAGAGGTAAACCTGGGCATTTGGCTCCATCCTGACCTCCTCTGCTGAGTGCTCAACTCCCAGGCCAGCATTGTCCATACAAATGAGAGAAGGAAATGGCATGAAGTGATTGCCACCTGTCTCTCTTTTCCCACTGCATAACAATTATCCCAATGCATCAGTTCGTTAAGGCCTCAGCAGGCAAGGGGGATCACTAGTCTCTTCCTTTAGGGCAATTCCACTGACAGTGCCTGCTTTCCTGTTTATTTTCTTTAATCCTGGATTCTTTAATAGCCCCAGAGATGCGAGCTCAGCTGCTGCTTGATTTTAGATGTGGAAGCTCTGGACCTTTCTCCTCCCCCATAGAAAAAGCCTGGATACCTCAGTGCTCCTCAGACTCCCCACAGTGGGTAAATAAGGTTCCCACTGAGAAGCCAAGATGGGTGAGGCCTGCCCCTGTCAAAACATTTCAGAACAATAGTCATAAAGCACAGCCAGGCTTCAAAACAAGTTAAAACAGAGCCACTAAGGTCTGGTCACCTCATAAACTACAGATAAAACCAGAAGGGCTTCACTAAAGCAGGTTTGATCTTCCTCCCTTCCTGTATCTCTTTCATAAACATCTTTGGAAACCACAGGAGGGAAATCTTATTGATGAACTCTGAAAACTAACATCCTCTAGACTCTGGGAGCCCCCAGCCACAATCCCACAGTTAATCTCCCCTCTCCATGGCAGGGCCAGCCCCAGCACTTTGCTGTCAGCTCTGCAAAGTATTCTGCCCTCCCAGCACCCAAATGTTCATCCGTTTTATCCTGACGCCTGTCCCACCCTCCCTGCCAAAAAACCTTTTAACTGATTCTGTTCCTGATGCTCCCACTCTGTTCTGCATTAATAAGAATGCACAAGTCCTGACTTCTGTCATTTTGCAAGTGAATGGCTTGCCCGTGAATAACCAACATGTCCCCATTTCATCACCTGGCACAGTTGGACTTCTGCAGAAAATGTTTCCCCCACCCCCCCAACTTTGTGCCAATCCCAACAGCACCAACAAGCTGTTAGCCAGCTGAGCCAGGGACACAGACTAAGTACAGGCAATCAAAAAGCCTGAGGCTCAGTCAATTCAGTCTTTGCAGGTTAGTCTAAGCTGCAGAGATTAAACTGAAAAACAACTGGACACATATTTACCTTTGATTCAAGGAATGCAGCCACATGTCTGCAGTGGCTCAAGCCAAAAGGCAAGGGGTGCTATACCACTACTCTCTGGCACTTCCTCTTCCTGCTGCCCTCAAGGTCTCCGGACTTTGCAGTCTACATCACAGCAGTAGGACTCTGCAGGTTGTTCATCATCATGTCCTCTTCCAGGTGCCTCTGGGATTTGTAGTCCACAGTTGTAGGCAGCAATAAACTTTCAGTAAATTTAGGCAGGGTAGCTCTTTACCCAAGGGAAGGGTAATTTAATCCCCCTTCCCTGGCCCCAGACCTCAGCTAATATTTGCCTGGGGACAGACCCTGCCTCTGTCCTCCTCTGCCCGTCTGCCCAACCCTTCTCTGCTAGAGCAGCTAGCACAGCCAAGCCCTTGGCTGGAAAGCATGCCGGGGGACTGTGGTTTAACTTAAACCAGGAAGGGGTCTGGGACAGAAGTTTTATAAACTGATTTGACCCCAATCAGTTGAGGCTGATACTACATTCAACCATGTTTATCTCAAACCACTTTCAGCCATTTTGAAACTGGTTTATGTCCATGCACTGAGCTTATGTTCTGTTACAGGTTTAAACCAATTTCTGATTACTTAAACTGATTTATGTGTGATGTCTGTCCCTAGCCACAGAGAGCAGGGCTAGGTGAATATTTAAGACAACTGTGGTCCACCTCAGAGTCTGTTATGTAACGTAACCACCATGAAACTTCCAACAGACTATCCCTGGCAAGTCAGGGCACTCCTGTGAGTGGTACATCCATGGGCAGATGTAGGATTTAGAAAAAGGGGGTGCGGATGGGGTGACACATTGTATATATAACACAACACCAATTTTTCTCAGGTTAAACAGAAATTAGATGCTTTAGTAATATGCTAGGGGCCTAGCACTATAGTATTTGTTTAAGCAAAAACATATATAACTACTAGAATGTGCACGAGATTATATATAATCATACCAATAGCTTGCTTGATTATATATAAAGTTGAAAAAACACAACAAACTAGGCAAAAATAGTCAAAATAATCCAAAGATATTGTGTCATTAGTCCTGTAGTCATTATAGTTAAATATACATTTCTTATTCAGATTCATAAAACAAAATCTAGCCTTCTTGAATGCCTTGACAATGACTCCAATACTTCACTATCAGTAATATCTACACCTAAGTTAATATGATTGCACCTGAGTTAAGGTTATTAGCCAGAGCTAAAAACAGTCTTCAGGGCTGTGAAATAGAAGGGACATCACCAGGAATGGCTAACAGACAGTTAAATTGCAGAAAAAAGGAATAGTGGAACATTAAGACCATTATAAACCCTAGATGGTTGTTAGTACCTGTGGAGCAAAGAGAGATAAGCAGGAATGGGAGATGACAATGAGTCATGAAATCAATGGATTCTCTCAGCACCACCTGAATAGAAATGCCATTGTTCCTCCCAGGTAGTTATCCTAGAGAAGTAAAGCTAGAAGGGACCTCAAAAGATCATTTAGTTCAACCAGAAATTCAAACCTGGAACTTTAGTTTTGTTAGCACCATGCACTAGCCAACTGAGCTAAACTATTGGCTCTAAACTTTGGGTGGAGTACCCCTGCACCTCTCTGGGTGAGTCTACTGCCATCTGGGTTTGTTACCACTCTGTGCAGCCAACTAATGGCTGGGACTGAGCGTTACCATACATGTTTTTTCTCACCATACCCGCATCACAGATGAGCACCAGACTGTAGCAGTGTATTAGGAGTGAAAGGAGTCTAAGTGGGGGGAAAGAAAGGACTGAGGATGGGTCAGTGTAGAAAGAAAAGGATAATGACCTGGAAACAGAGGCACAGGGAGGGTAAAGCCATGCTTTCTAAACTGGGAATTCATATTTGAGCTCCAGGATCAAAACAGCCAGCTTATCAGGAATTCCCAGCACCTATAGGTCCCAAAGGAGTCAGGAAGAGCTAGAGGTTCTCAGTGTTTGTGGATGTGGGTGTTTAATTTTGGGAGCTCAACTTTTAAAATGTTGTTCTATGTGGCTTGACAAGCAGCATAGTTGGGAAGTTGGAGCTGGAATTAGTACCTTGCTCGGTTCAGTAGGCTATGGTTTCACACTACTGGGATTGTCCCCTTTCTTGTGGTTATAAATGCACTAATGCCGATCTTGGGAAATTATCACGAGACTTGCAATTTCTAAATAACATTAAGTCTGACTCATGATCTTGTGATAGAACTCTGAAATCTCAAGATTTTTTTTCTTCTGGGGCATGTAGAGCAGCACCCAGCAGGTAAGCCTGTGGAGGGAAAGGGTGGGGGGGAGAAGCAGCTCAAGGCCCCGATGGTGAAGGGGGGAGTGGGACAGGGGCTGGGGTGAATGGGGCCCCAGGGCCAGGGCGGGTCACGTGACAAAGCCACAGGTGTCTTATCTAGAGGCACGGGGAGGGGGGGTGAAGGAGGGTGCGGCTCCCCACTGCTGCACACACCCCCGGGGGAAGCATGGGGAGCATGTGCTCCCCGGATATGTCTGCAGGGTGGAGGTGGGCTGGTCACTGTGGGCAGGTCTCTGTGCTCTGCTGCCTTTGCCCTGGGAGCCATGTGCTGGTTACATTGGGTGTCCCCCGCCTGCCTAGTGGTGGAAGGCAGAACATGGGGTTGTGCAGTTCCCAGGGCAAAGGCAGCAGGGCTCAGAGCCCCAGCTTGCAGCGGGCAGCCCATCTCCTCCCTGTGCACAAATCCAGGTGGCACATACCCCCCATGCCTCCCCTGGGGACACGTGCACGTACTCCTCACCTCCCCATCTCTCCCCCCCATACCTCTAAATCTGCCTGCAGCTCTGTTGCATGACCCGCCCCAGGGCTCCATTCACCCCTGCTCTACACCCTCCCTCACCGTGGGGTCCTTGATCTGCCCCTCACTGCCCCTTCCCTTTCCCCCTGTCCCTTCCCTCCACAGACTGGCCTGATGCTGTCTGTGTCTGTGTGCCTGCCCCTCACTCCCAAGTCACAGCCCCGCAAGCCCTGCTGCTGCCTCGCACTCCTGATCCACTGTACCCCGCATCCTGCCAAGGTGTGCAGGGACCATGCCCCTCCCAGCCCTGGGCTCCAAGCTCCACACACACATCCGCAGCCCCCCCACACACCTTCACAAATAACCCCCACACACACCCTATACCCACCTACCCAACTATACAAAGTTGTACTTGCATAATTTTAAGTTAGGAATACAGTTTTTGTATAAATCTCTGAACTATTAGAAGTTAAATAAGTGACTAATGGGATTTGTAAACCAACAGTCAATATATGTATATTGGTCTATACTTCAAAAATAGTATCTCACGATTTACATACCAAATCTCTTGATTTTTAAGAGTTTGTCTCTTGATTTTTGAAAATGACACTAATACTTCAGCAGAAGAGATGCTCAGCCTCAGACAGCAGCTGGAAAGGACAAGAGCTGGTCGAAAACTTTCCACAAAAAAGCATTTTTCAACTGAAAATAAAAAAAACCTTTGGGGGGCCAAGTTCTTGAGCCTACTGGGAAGGCGTTTAGACATTAGCTAGTGTCCTGCCCAGAGAAGCCTCCCTTTCTGCTTAAACCACTTCAGTGGAGCAATGGTGACTCCAACATTCATCCTCCCACACAACAATTTCATTTTTAATAACCAACATTTCCTCCAGACCATGGGCACCAAATAGCCCCACAGTATGCCAACCTTTTTATAAGCCACCTGGAAGAAGAATTCTTCAAGGACTGCACCATCAAACCCTTGCTATACTGTACTTAAGATACATCAATGACATCTTCATCATTTGCACTGAAAACCTGCAATCTCTGATTGAATTCCATTAGAAATCAGCAATCATCATCCCTCCATCCAACTATCTTTTGAATCTTTCAGCACCAACATCGCCTTTTTAGACACAATGATCACTATCCAGAATGGTAAAATACAGACCACAATATACAAGAAACCCACAGACCAAAATACATATCTGCATAGAACCAGCAATCACCCTAAACACACCAAGAAACCCATAATATACACCCAAACCCTCAGATAGCACTGAACTTGCACTGAGGAGAACACCCAGGATTGTCACTTCACAGATCTCAAAAAGGCTTTCACTCAACAAGGACACTTATCCAGAGAGACAGATCACACGTTTGAAAGAGGCACCCAGATACCACGTGAAGAATTGCTGAAATACAGAAGGAAAACCCACACAAATCACAAACCACTGGTCATGACAAATCACCCCTCCCTCGAACCTATACGGGAAATCCTCAAACAATTACAACCCATACTAGAAGGAGGTCCAATTCTTAAAGAGATCGTCCCAGAATCATCCTAGCCTTCAAACAAGCACTGAACCTTGCTAACCTCATCACCAGAAGCAAACTTCCAAAGGCCCAAAACACACTAAATGGATCCAGACCGTGTCATGACAAGAAATGTAAAACCTGTCAACATATCTCCACCAACTCCACAATTATTACACCCCACAAGAGAACCATCAGCATTCCTGAATCTTACAGCTGCACCTCCAGAAATGTTATATATCGCGTCCAATGCACCAAATGCCCTGATGGAAAATACGTAGGAGAGACCAAACAACAACTGCATACTGGAATGAACACACACCAGAAATCTATCAAAGACAAGAATACCCAATTACCTCTGGGGGCACATTTCTCACAAGAAGACCACTCTCTCTCCAATCTCTCAGTTCTAATCCTCAAAGGGATTTACAAGACACTTTTCACAGACGAACCTATGAACTTCATTTCATCAACCTCCTGGATACAAAAAACTAAATATAGACATTAGATCTATGACACATTATAACCTGCCTGACATCTGAGTCCCCAGGTACCTCTCCACTGTTTACCAGCTACATTCATTCCTCTTCCCCACTCCTGTCCCCCTCCAGCCTGTTTCTCACCCACTAACTCCTCAATTTACATCTTCACTGACTGGCTTTCTTGCATGCATACCAGCCTCTGGCTTCTTTACTATTCATTCCATCCAGGAAGAGCGCACACCAACTACAGATGCTTCCCCAGCCTGAGGAAAAGTATTTAAACCCAAAAGCTTGCTAAGAATTTTTCCAACTATTTCAGTTGGTTTAATAAAAGATATCAGATTTACCCAACACAGCTCCAACCTACACCCTTGTAAAGCCTATAGCAGGGGTTTCCAACCTTTTTGTACTGCAGACTGGCAAACTATCTAATGTACATATTTACATTTAATTTACATATTTAAATTGAAAATGGGGGGTGGGGCTGTGAGGATTGGATCAGGTTGGGGCACCAAGGGACCTTGCAGGGAGGGGGGCTGCACAGGCAATGGCCCCAGGGGACCTACCTGGGGCTGCCTGGGAATAAGGGGCTCTGTTGCCCTTCCTAGGAGCAAACATCAGGGCTGCCTCCCCGTCCTCTGCCCTGGGCATTTTCCCACTTGCATCCCCCCGCTCCCAGCCATGGGTGGGCAGGGGGGCCTGCCCAGCCTGGCGTGGGTCCGGGTACCTAGTGGATGTGTAGTGCCCTCACTGGGCATGGCCATGGCTGTAGGAGCAGGACAGGAAGCACAGAGCCGGCTGCCTCCCACCCAGGGCTGCCCCGCCACCCAGCTTTAACCCCATATGGTGCACATAACTGCTGGCAATGGAAGCCACAGCCCAGCAGCCAACCCTCAGTGGCCTGGTACTGGGCCGTGGCCAGTGGTTGGGACCCCCTGGCCTATAGCACTCTTCAGCTGCTAAACAAAGATTAGTAAGGACCAAAGACACCTCCAGGAGAGATTCTCTAAAAGTCATCATCTCTCTTGCTCTTATGGTTGTCTGTGATGAGCCTGCCTCACTCATGAGCCCTACAAGCAATCTCCTGAATGGCAGCTGGGCCTCCGGAGAAAGAGTTGCTCTTACACACGAATGTGGTTTTAATACAAATGCAATTAGAGTAATTGAGCCCAACTCACAATAGACATTTGGAGCAGGAAGAAAATCTGCTTGCTATACATCTCTGCAGCACCCTCCCCACAGCACCCTCTGCCCTCACAAGCAGCAGCCACACAGGCTTTCCTTTCCTTTACATATAATTTTCCCCTGGGCTCAAGGTGGTTGCTGGCTGTTTTTCCCAGCCAGGTCTCACCCTGCTGCAATCACACACGTGCACGCACACACACCCTGCTTCTGCTCTTTGTTCTCCTGCCTCTAGATGGGTCCCAGCACTGATGATAACAAGGCTGAAAAACAACGGAAAGCAGCAACAGCAGCAGCTACAGACAGAGGCTGCAGGCCCAAACAAGGAGGACCCAGAGAGAGTTCAGGACACCAATACAGAGAAGAGTGGAAAGCCAGCAAGAGCATTCCCATTCACATAAGTCTTGTCTGATAAAAAAACTCAGCAGCTCAGGAAGGTCATGCAGTCTGTGCCCGGGGCAGGACTGAAAACCACCATCCCCAAACTTTAATAAAGCCTTTATTACATTCATTACCCTCTTTATGTGCTCTGTAACAAGTCAGCAATTAAAGTAACAAACTCATAATGTCTTTATAGGGGCATTTAGGCTAATACCTAGATCGGCGTGGAAATCAGCTGTGAGCCCTCAGTGGTTTGGCCCAGCCGGGCACCAGGCAGGTGAAGATCAGCACCTTCCTCCCTCTCCCCTGGCTGCTGCAAAGGGACAGTGCTGTGGCCAGGTGGGCTTTGCCCTTTCTTCCCCACGCTCCTGGCATAGGGCTGCAGCTGGGCAGGGCAGGCCCCATGGCCACAGTTTTACCCACCTCCCCTCAGCCACTGGGCCCACGGGCTCCAGCACCACTTGGGTGTAAGCTCTGTCCCCCACCCTGAGCAGTGTCCATGTGCCAAGGCTGAACCACCCGCCAGAGAAAGCAGCCCCCTCAGGCTGGGAGGGTGGGAAACACCAGGCTGTATCATATGCAACTGAACTGTGGAGGGGCATGTCTGCCTGTGCAGCACTGGCCCACAACAGAGCTGGGTGCTGGGCAGGCTCTGAGCTGCCGGGCACAGCCTGCACCTGTGCTACAGCCCCTCTGGTTGCCTAGCCCCTGCCGTGCCCTTGCAGCCTCCCGCTCAACTTGTGACTTGCCCGCTGAACTCCTGCTTGACTTGTGACTTGGCTGTTGGCGCCCCTTCGCTTTGGCGCCCTGGGTGGTTGCCCCTCTCGCCCCTCCCTTGCTATGGTACTGAGATCATGTGCCATAAGCTCCAACACCCAGCCCTACCCACATCACCACTTAAAACCTGACGGAAAACTGACTCAGTTATGAAGTGAATGTTGCCAGTGCATCCTGGACTACCTCTTCCCAGTGCCCCTACTCTGCTAAGCACTGGACCAAGGAGAAGCTTTACATGACCTTTGTGCCTCCCTTGTCTTCAAACTCCAGGGGTCTGGGTCAAATCAGAGCAGTCTTGGGGATACTCTAACTTCTGCCTGCCTACTGCCAAAAGCCCCTATGGACCACCCCAGCTGCAAGAAATGACAAGGCTGAAGAAAGCCTCAGTCGCTCTTCTCCATTCCCACAAATGTGCTCTGCTCTCTCTACAGCACTGGTGAACGTAGCCATGGAGCAACCAGAACCTTGTGCCCATTCTACAAGGCTCTACAACAGCACTCCTTAACCTGTTGGTTGCGACCCAAAAATGGATCACAGGAATATACGAAAAGTTCATTAGCAAATTTTAAAAATGGATTCTGCTTTAAAGGAAAAAACTGTAGAAAATTGCAGGATTCCCCTTGCAGGCTGAGAGAGTTCCAGCCTGCAAGGGGCTGCTTGAGGCTGGGGGGAGAGGAAGGAGGGCTATCAGGCAGCGCATGTGGCAGCCAGGCAGCACAAAGAGCAGTTCCCGCAGCTCTCTGCAGGTAAGTCTGTGGGACTCCGAGCGGGTGAGGGCATGGGCAATGTGTCAGGGGGCCTGTGCCATGCCAGATTTGTGTGCCCACAACAGGCACAGGGCTGGAGCCTGGCCAGAGCAGCATGGTCAGCTGCTGCCTCCACGACCCAGTGAGCAGGACCCAGTGCAAGAGGGTGGAGTGGGGTAGCATGATGGATTGCTGCTGCTGCCACTGTCAGGACCCCCATGCCAGCCGCACCACCAGCACTGCAAGGAGTAATGGACAGGGGCTGGCACACTGCCCTCAACTCCTCCCACCACCAGCTGAGTGTATGCAGGGCCATGGCTCTACTCTGCCCCCAGGGTCCGGCCACCACTGCTACCCCCCTCAGGATGGGCAGCATGGGGTGCCAGTCTGGCCAAGCTGCAGCTCCATGCCTGCTATGGGTGCACAAATCTGGGGGGCACAACCCCCCTCTACCCCACAACCCCCACCCCACACACCCGCCTCCTGCCCCACACACACTAGGGCCTGCGGTTGGGGGGCAGTGGGTCAGGAGTGAGGGGCACAAATAGGGCTAGGGGGTATGGGGCTGTGGGGTGGGAGTGAGGGGCACCAGCAGAGCCAGGGGACTGTTTTCTACTTAAAGTATAAAGTACAGTATTTACTGGATCAGGACTGGCTACTGATGTTTACAAATGGGTTTGGTACAAAAAAGGTTGAGAACCACTGCTCTAAATAATGTTCAACCCCTACTCAACAGGAGGATAGATTAGCCTTGAACCCATTTCCAACCTTAGTCTTCTTAGCCCATCTATCCTACTGTGCTTTCCAATGACAGACCATCCCTGGAGCCACCCTGGGACTCTGCTGATCCTTAAGGAAGTCTAAGGAAGCTGAGAGAAGATGTTGCACAGCCAGCTTTTTGCTATCTCTGGAGCCAGGTGGCTGCAGCTTTTGAGGGGATGAGCACACAGGAAGGGAGAAGCTGCATTTGAGAAAGGCCAGGGGATCTGTAACGACTGACTGGATTCAGGCTCATCATCATTCAGATGCGCAGAACTACATTCTCTGACTTAACAAAAAACATCCACACAAATTAAAAACAAAAACTTGCATTAATAAACATTTCAGGCACTGCAGCCAAACAGGCTCATATCAGAGGAACGTGCATGGTTTCCATGGCCATTGAGAGCTTAGCGTCCGCTAAACTCAGAACCATCTTTAACCTGATATGAACCCCAGTAGGCTACAAGCCAAAATTAAGTTAGGTGACTTTCTGGGCCTTCTTATATGTGATTGGAATTCCCATAATCCCTCCTGGCTTTAAAGACGCAGTGCCTAATTACCATTGCAAATAAACCCGTAATTCCCATTGCAGCCAGCTTTATATCCTTGTTACTATCCCACCTGTGCTCCATTTACCATGAATCCCCAGCGCCCACAGAAAGATTTACTCAAGAAAAGCAAATATGTGTTTAAACTAAACTGGTCTGCTTTACTTCCACCCTGTCAGTCCTGGGTGCCGCTGTGTCTCGGGGTCATTTCTGCTTTCCCCATCCAGGCTGTTAGAGGGTGACCTCACTGCCACAAGTCTGACAGCAGTGCTCACTCACCCACTTGGTGCCCATGGTTCTCTAATCCCAGGCCAAGATGTGCTTTTGTAATGGGGCAGGGGAGCCCCTTGTCCTGCTGAGGACTCAATGATGTGGGAGACTGGGTGGGGGTGGAGCAGCAAAACCCAGTTACAGCATAAAGACTAATAATGGATAGTAATATATGACAGAGCTGTCATTGATGCTGTGTGTTTCTGTAGCACCTTTTCTAATCAGGATGTCAGAGGACTATAAATATCTGAAAGAATGATCCCCACAGCATGTAGCTATAGTTGATCCTTTCAAATCCAGTGGGAAGACAGACACACCAATGTTAGCGTCCTCTTGCAAGCAAACGCTATGAGCATCAAGGCAATGATCATCCAACATCAACTTCACTGGGCCAGCCACATCCTCCAGATGCCTGACTCCAGATTCCTGAAGCAAGTTTTATTCTCCAGGCTCAGTCAAGGCATATGCTCAAGAAGAGAGCAGGGAAAGTGCTTCAAGGCTGTCCTCAAGGCCACCTTGAAAGACTGTCAGCCAGGACCAACCCAAATGGAGGAAGAGTATGCTGCAAGGATCTCAGTACTTTGAAACTATATGACAACAACAGGAGATGGAAAAGCGGGAGCGGCGGAAACAGTATTTTGTGGACTGAACCAAGAACCCAGAGCCACTCATCTCTCACAGAAACATGTGCCCAGGCTGCAAAAGTCTGTCAATCCTAGACTGGTCTCATCAGCCATCTTTGGCCCCACAGATCAAGCAATCATGGAAGACACTCCACCTAGAGTGCAAGAGATTGCCAGTGATGATGATGGACTGCTTCAGGCCTCTTTCAACCCTGCTTTCTAAGGCTTCTGTGATCCTTATGAGGCAGGTTCTTATCTTTGTTGCACAGATGGTCTCTGTGAGGCAGAGGGATTTCTCCAAGTTCATATAGCCAGTGAGGAACACAACCTGAGGCCTTTGACTCCCACTCCCACTGAGCCTCAGCCAGGAAATCAGGCTAGCTTTTGAGAGCCTGGCTAGCCCCTACCCTGGGCTGCAGCTGACTTCCCAAGTGCTCACTGGAGGCAGAATAACATATCACATGAATTAGAGCAAGGAGAAGATTCCCTGATTCCCCATAGGCAACAGAGCACTTTTACAGCTATCAACAGGGTGGGGAAACCTTCAGGCAGGAAGAAAGTATGTATGTAGTATTGCTCCACTGTGGGAAAGTATGTGAGTGAAGGCAGGAAATAAAGCAAAAGGTATGAATCAGTGTATGTAATGGGAACAGAGTGCCAGGCCCCTTCTGCTCCTCCCTGGGTGATTACAGGATGCAGTGCAAGGGGCAGGATGATCAGATGCTAAACAGGTAGGCAACTAGCCACTGTGCCAGCTTTCTTGGCATGAGCTAAAAGGAGCATATTCCCTCCCCTCTCTCAGCACCTAAGGATCTGGAGCTTCTGAAACGTATCAGATTCTAATACAAGAGTTACCTAATTACATAAGAGGTTCATCAGTTCCCTAGAACTGAAGTCACTGCCTGGGTGATTATACAACAGCCACGCTTCTGCCTCATGCAGAGGTTATGTTTCTGAGAGCAGGAGTGTTGGAGGATATTTCATGAAAAATGAATCTGATCCTGGAGCCAGTGCATCCTGACAGCTCTAGAGACCAGAATCTCATGTATGCACAGTACAGGTGCAGCTTCCCAACACGCAGGCCTCAGCCCTCAATGGAGAAACCAGCTCTAGGGGAGAAAGGAACTTGGCTTGCAGGCCCCTTTGTTTCCCTGCTGAGGCTATTAGCATGGGATCCAGTGAGTGTCAACTGCAATGATGGCTTTATACTGATGACAACTATACACTTAGGAACTCAACCAAGGTCCGTGATTGATTTAATAGGGTTCAGCCAGCAGCCATCAGGCCGGTAACGTCTTCCAGGAACCCACCACTGCAAGACCAGAACAACCACTTCAGATCCCCCGCACAGCCTTGCCTCCTGTCCCCTTGATGTGAGCCCAACAGGAAGCTAAAGAAACGAGGGCCAGATCTTGAGCTGCAGTGAATCAACGTAGCCCCTGTGACCTCAGTAGAGTTACACCCGCTGAGAATCTGCCTGCTGAATAAGCCAACATCTTGTGTATCCAAGATATGCAATGATTCAGCCGGTGCTATGTGTTCTCAGGACACGGCGCAGGGGGAGATGGAGCAAGCAGCTGCCTTGTGCATTCCAGACACCATGAGAAGGGATTCCATGCCGGACTCGTCACTGCTGTGCATGACGTGCCTATGGGCCGGACACCGAGGGGTTAACTAGCCAAGGCAGCTTCTTCACAGATTAAAGGCACCTTGATGGGCATTGGGAAATCATCTTCTCAGCACTAACAACCTGCCATTGCAAATTGGATTCTGCTCTTGTCTGCCTCAGCTTGGGTCACAAGGAGGCAGGAGGCTGATGTTTTTTGGAATCTCTTCTCTGGGTCCCCAAGGGTTGTGTCTGCCTGAGCAGCCCAGACTGCCCTCCCCGTTCGGTCCAGAGAGACCGATCTGTCACTGTCACACCAAGCCCCTTATTCTGGGACATGAGCCACGCTTCCGCTCCCTCCCTCATTCATCACCGCCAATTAGCGGGCACACATGGTCTCCGGGCGCAGAGACTCTGCTGGCAGCCAGAGCTGTGACAGGGCACATGTGGCCAGGTGCTCGAAAAGAAAAGAAAGCAAAGTTAAGAGAAAGGAAAGATAAATCATTTCGTTAGGCACTTTTATCTCTGCAGAATGTCTGGCCCTCAGTCAGGCTGAGAGCCGGAAAGCGAGCAGCCATTATGCCCTGAAATCTGCTGTGAACACACAAAGGCCAATACTAGCTATCAGTTAAGCAGCTTGACCCCCAGAGGTGCTGAGCCCCTCCACCTCCCACTACATTTAGCGACAGGTGTGGGTGCTCAGGATCTTTCAGAAAACTAGACTGCTTCCCTAAGGTTTGAATTTGAGCCCTCATGTGGGTAAATTAGCCACTTGCAAAATCAAAGCAATGCAACGAAGCTGCCTCACCCAGCCCAACCCAGCCCAACCGTACAGCTGAGCTGATAGTGAATCAGCTCCCTGGCATTGAGGCCACACCACTGGGACCGGCTAAAGAAAACCACACAAATCGATCATGCTTGCTGAGTAAGAGGGTGGCATGGGGACAGCTCAGGATGGGAGTCAAAACGAAACACAACCTGCCTTTCCTACAGCTTCTGAACAAGGATTTCAAGGTGCCCAAGAAAAGCTAATGACTGCATCTCTGTGAATATTGGTAAAGCAGGGGTTCAGAGTGGGCATGTGTCTTGCCCACAGTCTTGAAGCGAGTCAGCAGTAGACTCCAGACTCCCAGACCTGTGCTTCAACCACCTCTCTCAGCCGAGCTACAGGGCAGGTAGAGTCCTGGCCCCTCTCCCCACACAGACACACCCAGCTCCTGGCAGTTCCCTCGCAAACCAGGCGAGACGGGTGTATTCCTTGTGCAAACACTTTCTGAAATAAAATAGCTGGAGCTGTATTTACTCTGTTTATCTTTCCAACGCTATTTATTTCCTACCTGTCAATAAAGGTCCGGAGGATTTTCAGCCCTGAAATTGGCTGAACAGGCAGCCAGGACTGTATTGACTTTGGCAAAGGGTTATGAAGTCCTGAGCCAAGTGGCACAGGGCTGGATTTGAAGCCCTGACTAGCTCTGACTTAGTCTGAAGTCTAATGCAGATAGCGTTAGGGGAGGGCGCAGTGCGGGCCACCTTATTTTGTGTGGGAATAAGGACCAAGCTTCAGGACTCCTGAGGGACCATGAGCTGACATGTCCTGGAGGTAGTTCCTCTATATACAGTTCTCAGAAGCAGGGTGATGAGGGGAATCCTTGGTTATACCACGGCTCTATGTGGAGTTCAAACCCACAAACACATAGGGCACGTCTCCATGAGACGCTACATCACTGTAACGATGAGCTACGGCGATGTAGCTTGTCCCTAAGGTAACTTAGTGTCAGCAAGCATGAACCATGGCACTGATGCTACTGCGCAGTAAGGTTGTAAACTACCTGTGCACCATCAGGACTGCGCAGTAACAATGGTTCCCGGCTTTAGCAAGTACTAAATGACTGTCCAGTAATAACTGCGCAGTCGGGCACATGTATAGACATACCCATAGACAAGCAGAGGTAGGAGGGAACATTTATATCTAGCTATACTCATAGGTGAGGGGGAACCCAGCACCGCTTTGGGAGCAAAGGATGTTCATCGTTAGCTTGAGGGAACCAATGTGTCTTTCCCACCCACTAGCTGCCCGGACTGCTTTCAGGCCTCAGAGGGGAAAGCCTCAGAGAGATTGTCAGCATCTTTTTCTATGGGGCTGCCAGGGTTTCCTGTGGAGAATAAGGAAACGTCTCTGGGCAGCTCTCCCCATCTCCTCTCGGATTCACCTTGAAGCTACTAGCTAGTTGGGTTGGGATTTTTCTAAAAGAGAAGCTTTTAAAAAGGACACACTTTAAAAAATGTAAGACAAGAAAAGCCAGAGCAAGTCTCTGTGGTTTGGGGAGAATGACCCCTCTCCAGAACTCATTTGCTGGACTAGGTGTTTCCTGGCTAGTCTCCCACCCCCATGCCCATGCCCATGCTCGGCTGCCCTGGACCTCCCTCTTCCATTACTGTCCTCAGGATTGCCTGAAAGCAATAAGCCAGCAAAGCCCCTGTTTGAATCGGGGGGAGGGGGGGGGTCTGCCACCTCCCAGCCTGGAGATGGGCAGCCGTCCGTCAGGACTGCTTAGAGTGTTTACACTGATGGTGCTAATCAGGATGATCCGTGATGCCAAATTCCTGGTGGGATGAGAAGGGCCTGGCTCCAGGGCATCCCATCTCACTCTTCTCCTCTTTCTAAGAATAAAGGAGGGGAGATACTCGGAAAGGAATTAACCTGGAGGCACCTTGTGGTATGAGAAGCAGTTTGAGGAGGAACTGAAGGATTTAGATTCTGTTTCTTTCCTAATTCCTCTGATACCTGATCCCTGGGGAGGAAGAGAGGTGTGTGAAGCCCTGCAAACAGGGATTTCACCTTCCTGTCAGGAAGGAGTTAAAAGCTGGCTCCTAAATGGTGTTAAGTGAACATCCAGCAAACAGTAGGGTTTTCCCAGGGCATCTAAAGCCCTACAAAGATGCCTCAGGTTCTGCGCACACAGAAAGTGCGCTGCAGCCCAGGTGCCCCTGTGGGCTCTGTAGCGATGAGCTCTACAGCTGAGTCTCCCGACTCCATCACTGGCACCTTAGACTCAAGGAGGCAGGTGCTAATGTTCACAGCTTCCATCATCTCCTCCCTGTTTCTTCACTCATGTCTCTTCTATTTTGGGCTTCTGTCTGCACTGTGCGAACAGCTTCCAAAAGCTCTTTTTCCCTTTCCACTCAGTGAGTGACTTTTGTAAGCAGAAAAAAAAAAGAAATCAAAACCCAGCAGCCTTTGAAAGTGGAGTTTTAATGATATTGAGATCAAATTGCTATTCAACTTAAAATAGGGACATTTTTCTCTCCAAATCCCTTCTAATTCCTTACAGATATTAATTATAGTTTGCCAAGCCCAGCCCTCTCCAACACCAGCTCCTCTGGAAGTGCTGAGGCTAATGCTTTCCTGTAGACCCCATTTGTGGCTAACACCTCCAAGCCAAGTGCATACCTAGTCTAATGCCAGGGCCTTAAATTGGATTAGGCCCCTCCCCCTCCACCACCACTTTCTTCTCATTTCCCTAAATATGTATCATGAGCAAAACCTGAGGGAGCAATGGGATTTAGAGAGGCAGTTTTGGCTGCCTTCTCTGACTGATTTGGACTATGAGCTATAAACTTAACGCAGGGCTCTCTCTCCAAGGAGCAGTTATTAGAATAAGTACATGCTGAGTGGATTGGAGAAGGGCATGCTGTCCCTCATCATAACACTGAATGCAACCGCATCACAGCTCTCCAGCTCTTTTCCCGCTGGTTGTCTAGCAATGGCGCTGCTCCAGCACTGATTGCCAGACAGGCCACAGACCTCTCACCACCCTGTCATCCAGCCTTCCAGCCAGCAGGTCTAGATGACACAGTGGTATAAACACCTACGTCCTGTCTACACTGGCACTTTCCCACCACTGCTACTGTTGGCACTGGCCCAGTGGTAGAATTAGTGCTAGCTGAGAACTGGTGTCACCCAGACGTCTGGAACTTGGACCCTTGGATTCTGCTGTTACACACAGCTGCCAATGTCTGCCGAAAGGCAGCACCCCAGGGAGAGCTAGCTATTAAAAAAAGCCCTAGTGTGGGTACCAGCCCTTCCTCTCTATCTTTGCACTTACTTGGCCTCTGTCACTGTTTGTATCTGAGCACCTGTCAATTATTAATTTATCCCTACATGGGCTGTGTGAGGTAAAGAAGTGCTGGTCTCTTCCTAGTACATATAAGGAACTGAGGCACAGAAACTGAGACCCCACAAACCTTTGCAGCCAGGTGGCCATGCCCTCCAGCACCCTGGGTTGCTTCCTGAACTGGAAGCAGTGCGCATTACATGCCCCCGTGCTAATTAGCCCACCCATGGTGCTGTGCAAAGTAGCTGTGTTGTTTCTGCGCCCAGAGGCAATGCGTGAAGAGTAAGGCGGCACATCTGAGGCTGCTGCTGATGCTGGGCACTGCCTAAGACCTGACCCAAGGGACTTGCCCAAAATCACATAGGTAGTAGCTTCAGCCTGAAGCTAGCACCAGAAGCCCTCCCCACTTCCTGTCTGTTCCTAGAAGAATGGTGTCTGCTGAAACACCGAGCCCTAGGAGAGAGACTTCAGCAGCAGAGAATAACTTTCAAACAGATCTGACTACAAACCCTGTGCCAACATCCTGAGTTCAATGAAACGTTCATGTGTTGAAAGCTCTAACTTTCCTATTGAGACTGTGGTAGAGTCCAGCATTTAAAAGGTACAGGAGAGACCGCAGACCTGAACTATGCTGTACCTCACTATTGTATTCCTCAGAGATATGCAGGACAGCTTTATGCTCAGGTGGCCCATGTTGGGTTTGGGGTCCTGCTGCTTGAGCATTTTGAGCTGACTTTTTACCTTCCTGGCACTATAATACAACAGCCATTTGTATTTAAAAAAACCCCAAGTGCCTTTCTGAGTCTATTTACAATGAAATGTCTGTCTGGACCTTTGATCTGCAGACAGCAGAGAGAGATATTCCACGCAGACAGATTTTCAGGCATTCCATCCTGGCTCTCCCCATGATTTTGGAGCACAGCGCACCACCTTCCCAATGCTGAAAACTGCCTTGCCTTTTAAAGAGCTGCCTACTGTGGAAAGCCAGGTCCCAGCCTTGCCACACTCTGCCCGAAGTAACATTGCATCTTCTACATTAGCCTCCCTACAGTCACCCCCAGATATCCCTCCACATGCCAGGGCCTTGGGCACTGCTTAGCATTCAGATCCTTGCCTCTAAGATTTATGGCACCAAGCAGGGGGTGGGAAATAAAAGCCACACGTGGCCAAGCAGAGGGTCTGTCCCTCCTTCTGCCCAGCCTAACAAAGGTCTTAAACTCTGGACCTTGGTCTGAGGAAGCCAACAACTGAACAGTGGGCTATGGCCACAGCCTCTTTGGTCTTTCTCCTGCTGTGCCCCTTGTTGGGCTGGCAGCCTTCTAAGGAAATGGACCAAGTTTCTGTCTCTGCTTAGCTCCAGGGCAGCATTTTGTCTGGATCCAGTCACAAACAGACGCAATCAAAGCCGCAGTTTCATGCAGGGCCAAGAATTGTGCGTCCTGGCTCTCCATCCCAAAGCCCAGGCTTTACACACAGAAGCCGCACCACTGGACAGGTGATCTCAGGAGCTTGTCTCAGGTATGCTTGAGTTGGGAAAAAAGAGCAGCTTGGCAGTCCCAGCAGCAAGGCCTCCAAAGAGATGCCTCTGCCCAGCAAGAAAGGGATGAGGGCAGCCTCAAACCTTTCTCCTCCCAGGACCAAACCCCAAGCTACAGAACATATAGGCAATGCCCTCTTCTCTGTCAGACTCCTTATGCTGTATGGCCTGATGGATCAGAGCAAAGAAACTCATGCTGCCATCCCAAGGTCTCTCCCTCCTGGCCTTGCTCTACATTCGGAAGTCAGGGGTTCACTGTGTCAGGCTCTCCCTCTCCCTGCAAGCTCTCTTCACCCCCTTTTGTTATAAATCTGACCCCTTTGTTCCCTTCAGAGCCCACAGGCACTAGACGATAGCGTATGGAACAGACACTATCTCATAAAAATCCAAGCTGTAACGTGACTGTAACAACAACTGCTTTTCATCCCCCCCATCTCCTTGCCTGCCTGACACGGGAACATGTTCTCTGTAATTGTTTTCTGACACCACGGCTGCTTATTCTGTAGAAGTTTTAATGAAAACAGTTTGCGGGTGGCTGTTAACAAGCCCAGTTTATAAGGAGAATACAGCAGTGATTAGGTTCAAACATGGTGTCCAAGTGGAAGCTGCTATTTACTATCTACTGGGTTAGCATGAAAACTCTCGTGCTGTCTTTGGCACACTGGCACCAGGCCAGGGCTGCCCACTTCTCCAGGGACACAAATACACATGGTGTTTCCTTGGCACCAGATGGTGGTGTTGGGAGTGCTTGCACACAGAGCAGGGAGAGATGAAGCATGTGATTCACACAACAAAGTCCTGGAGTACAGAGTGCCCAACAGGACTGTGTTGGCACAGAGGGGCTCTCTCTATGGAAGTATCCCAGGAGGCGAACCTCTTCCAGCACACGCATTGCTCTCACCTGATTCAGGGTTCTGTTTGGGTCTCTTAAATTAAGGGAGGGACTGCACCATGTTGTTGGAAGACCTCCCAGGAGAATATGAGCCATTTTAGTCCTTCAGAAGGGGGTTTTCTTCCTATCTGATACCTCAGCAGGGTGCAGCAGGATACTGTGTTATCAGAGGAACCATCCTCTGTGAAAGGAAGACCTAGGTCCTGCTCACAAAGGCACTTGGACCAGCCTTGGACTAGCCACAGCCTTCGGCCTACTGTAAATTCATTAGTGATTTCTGACAAGCTTCCTTTTCAGCTTCTGGTTTTGATCAGGTCAGTTTGGAGAAGAGCAATATACTTGATGGCAGCAGCTATTTGTTCCAAAGACCGGTGCCCCTGCCCAGAAGCCGTGTCCCAGCCCTGTACCCCCAGGGCTGTCCCTGTATTCCAGGGAACATAGCAATCCAGACTGGGAGCACATGATCTGAGCCTTCAAGAGGCTGAGAAGCGATAGTACAAGTAGCAACCAACCAGGCTGGTCCAAGTGCCTTTGTGAGCAGGACCTAGGTCTTCCTTTCACAGAGGATGGTCCCTCTGATAACACAGTATCCTGCTGCACCCTGCTGAGGTATCAGATAGGAAGAAAACCCCCTTCTGAAAGACAAAAATGGCTCGTATTCTCCTGGGAGGTCTTCCAACAACATGGTGCAGTCTCTCCCTTAGTTAGAGAGACCTAAAGCCCAGTCACAACCAGAGGCAAGAAAGTCTTTGGCTGTGGACAAAGGTGCCTAAAGTTCAAGGAGGTACATATATTCACTGGTTCATGGCATGGTTAGTGAGGTTTTGGGCAGCTTCACCTGGCATCAGTCACATCCCCTCAGCTGCAGTAAACTGGGTAACCCTGCTTTTCTGCCTATGTAGGTGGCTCCCACAGGGATGCATTGTAAGCAAGATGCCTTCAAAATTCCTCCAGGAGTTGTTAATCTACAGACACTTTTCTGTGCAAACAGGAAGGCCCCTGGGCAGTGCCCTTTGCCCAGAGTGAGTGACCTGTGAGCAGTGCGGCTCACAGTGCCACATGTCCTCAGAAGGCTCAGGCCTGTGGCTCCTTTCTAAGGCAGTGATTCATGGCCGCCTCTGTCCAAACCATGCAGGGAGCATCTGTTCCACAACCAGTGGGAGCCAGTCCCACCCCAGCACCCTGCTGGGTCAGGGCTGGGGGTCAGGGGTTGATGTAATGCAAGCTTGAAGGCATGAATCAAAGCTGATGGGCCTTCCAGAAACAGCCATGGAGACGGAGCAAGGGCAGCTAGAGCACTGAATCATGAGATAATGTTTGCATCCCACAGAGAAACTGAAGGGAGGAATGCGAGAGCCATACTCTCCTCTCAACAGCGCACGCATTAGCTTAGGAAGGCTGCAGCTGAGTCACCTAGACAGAGAAAGAAGCAGTCGCAAATGGGGTCCAAAGGCCAAGCCATAGCCAGACGTTACAGGCCCAGCCATCTCTTCAGCTCTGAGTGCACTCAGGGCTTGGATGTGCCAGTGCTACCATCACTGCTGGGCGCACACCTGTAGGAAAGACAAGAGATTTACCAACAACAGGGTTACTATGCCACAATCTCAACCTCTTCCCCCAGCTCCCACATACACCTCCCCCTGATAAAGCAGTGTTAATGGCTAATGCCACTGAATAGAGAAGACAACTCGTCTTCTGGGATGCGAGGGCCTGTGGCCCCTGCTGACTGGGAGAAAAGCCACAAGGAACAAGCCAGTATCCCCACAGTACATTGGCAGGCTGTGTGCCTGTGTGTGCAGCGTATTCCTCTAGCAGTGACTGCCCTTTTCCCAGCTGGAGAGACACAACAGTATGATGGTGGCAGGAACAGGCATTTCTTTCTGAGGCCTGCAGCTGGGGAGCAGTGAGTTGGGGGGCATATGAAGCAGCCGTTCTAGCATCTTTGCTGCTCTATTTGGGTTCTCGCCCCTTCCTCCTCACCGTATAGCCTGAACCCTGTCCAAGGTAAGTGCAGTGACAAGCCCCCGTCAGCTGGTGCTTTCTCTCTCCTCTCTTCTCCTCCTCCAGGGAGGGTGGCAGTGTTTCTGCAGTGAAGGGCTTTGGGTCATGTTTTATTGGCAGGGGGGAATAGTTTTTAATGCCCCCCTCCTTGGTGCCTGTCAGATGCAGCCGGTGTAAGGAAAGCATCTGGCCGTGGAGATGTGGGTGCTAACGGTTGTGATCCCCCATAATAGAAGAGCAGCCCTCAGGACAGCCCTATGCTCGGTCACATAACAGAAAATTCCCTCCTTTCTCCATGCCTGGGGCCTAGAGCATGGAGGGCAGAGGAAGCCAGAGCTCTGGATGTGCCATCTGTGCCCTAGCTACTGAGCCTCAGACTCTGACTATGCAGCCCTCTGTGTGTGTGCCCTATTGCAGCCCCTGGCTGCTCCCTGAAAGGACACGAGCCATTGCACTAGAAAGCTTGGGGCCAGCCCAGTCTTTGCATAGAAATAATAGGTCACAGGGGTCACTGAAATCAAAACAGGCTGCTGCTCCCTTTGTTAAGCAGCTGCACCCCTGGGGTCTGTGCCTCTCCCTGCCTCTGTGGAGGCTTCCTGCCCTCCTCTCCTCTCCCCTCCACTCCCTGTGGCCTATAGGCTCTCTCCTTTCCCCTCCCCATGTGCAGAGGAACCTCATGGCTCGGGCTTGCAGTGCAGCCCTCCCCAGCACACAGCTCCATTGAGGAAGGAGGGTCAGAAAAGCTCCAAGACCCCTTTTTTGCAGCAGTTTGCCAGTGCTTTGTGGAGACAGGGTCTGATTCCACTGCCGAGCTGAGGGAGCCAAGCTGGTGCCCAGAGAGCTCTGCCTGTGGGATGGGTTGGGGAGCAGGCAGGCTGCCCACCAGCTCACCTGGCCTGTCCCTCAGCAGCCTCCCACGTGGACTGCTGCTGAGAGGGACTGGGGCTGGCAGCTCCAGGCAAGCCCCGGTGCAGCTCCTCCTGCTGCAGAACATTCGGGGTCTCTTCCAAGCTACTTGAGAACGCTCCATGACGCCGAATACCCCGTGCCCAGCACCGAGCGCAGCTCCCTCGCCAGGCCCTGCCTGCATACCCCTCTCTGCTGACTGACTGAGCCTGTGCAAGGCAGGAGCAAGAGGCTTTGGGGTTCAAACCCTGTTTCAGCAGATTCCCCCTGGCCTCAGGCTCCCAGCAGCTCAACAACTCCCTCTGCCCTTCACCTGGGCACACTGCACTGACTTTCTCCTGCTCAGCACAAGGCAGCAGGTAGCCCCTACACCTGGGCTCAATTCTCCCTGGCTGCTGGGGAGTGAGGCTGACTGGCACCCGGTTGTTATACTCACAGTCTCCCCTCCTGAGTGGCAGGCTCCAGAGCAGCGGTGTAGCCCTTCCAGGGGAGCCAGCCAAGAGTTTCACTTCCCTCCCCAGCCACAGTTTTTCTCCCTCCAAGCATGCGAGCCCCAAGGAGAGCAGCCTGTAGTCAAGGCACCGGATGGAGCCAGGCTGTCTCAGTGGCTCCACTGCAACATACCCAGGGGGATTGAGTCAACCCCCTGCTCCCTGCCTCAGTTTCCTCATTGGCTAGAGCTCGTCTTAGACATGAGCTTGACTCAGCCCTCTCAGAGCTCCTGGGCTGAGAGATGCAGGGTGCCGCTAACGTGGCCCGATCTCTCTGAGCATCTGCACCCACACAAGGAGCCCTCCATCTGGTGCAGAGAGCACAACACCAAATGTGCTCGTCTTCAGAGAAACCCACTCCTGCAGGGCTTCAACCTGCCAGCCTCAGCCTGACCTCTCAGGAGTCCTCCTCCTGCCCTCTCCCTCCAGCACAGCCTTGCTGACCTCTCATTGCTCATTAACTGGCGGCTGCACCAATGGCTAATGAATCATAAATCAACTGCAGCAATCTGATCGGACTTTAAACACTGCTCAGGCCCTAAGCAAGGCCCCCGGTGCAGTCAAGCTCAGGCCTAGCTGTTCCCGAGAACACCTCCAGCGCCTTGCTGAACCCCAGCTCCCACCCAAATGGTTCTCACTCGTGGGACCGGTATGTACAAACAAGGCCCCTGAGCTCCATCCCCCTAGAGCTGCTGCTCCTCTGCCTTCCAGCTTGGCCCTCCTCTGGAGCATGCAGACTCTCCAGTTTGATTTTGGGACTTGGGACAAACAAACTGGTGACCCAGGTGACCCCCACAGCCTGCACACCTCACTTCATTTTCTTTCCACCAAACCTCGGGCCTGTCACTTTATTGGTGTTTGCCCTGAGATCAGCCCTATCACTTGGAGATGCCAGAGTATCTAATTGTCTCCAGGGCCGATTGGTCCGTGCCCAGCAGAGTCACATCAGCGGCACAAATCCAGATAGAGCTGGTTCACTCTGGCTTCGGAAGGAGGACAAGGAACTTCACCCAAGGTCAGGGAGAAGTCATATTTACAAATCAAAAAGAATATAACCTGTGAGCAGGGACAACTGCTAGCACAGCAGAGGCTGATGTTCTTATCACTGCTCTCACCCATCCCTCCCCCAGTTTCTGCTGCCACACTGCTAGGAAATCCTAATCAGCAGCTGTCTGTTCCCTCACTCCCCCAGAATTTATGGCTCTCCTCTAAGATAGAGGCCAAATCCTGAACTCTGGCTCAGGTGTTTTGCCCTCAGACCTTACTCTGGCAAAAGTCCCATGCATGTTAGAGATTCAGGCCTTCAGAGGCCTGTTGCACAGAGGGGATGACAGACCTAGTTGGCCATGGGTAAATCCCTTCCATGAGTAAAGTTTGCTTGCGTGTAGCCATATGACACATTACATGAGTTTAAGCATCAGTGCAAACTATCCCTGTGTCCTGAGGGGACACAGGGCTGGCTTGCCAGAGGTTCCTGCCCCCAACAGGACCTCCTCACTAAGTGGCAGGGAGCCAACCTGTGCATTAAGAAAAACCTCCCCTGGGATGAACCCAACTAAGAGTGGACACATGGGCTATGCATGGGAGTATCTTAGAGCAGTGGGGTAACACTGTCCCGGAGTGCAGTGACTTCCCCGGTATAGGGCTGCATGCCACATGCCTGCTCCATGTTTATGCTGGTGCCAAGGCAGGTTGCACACCCATTTTCCCACCAGCTTTGCAGACTCTGGGTATCCCTCTTACTCCCTTGCCTCCTGTTCTGCTTTGCCAGCATGGTCATCTTCATTGTCCCACTCCTCCACAGCCACCTTCAAGCCACTCCTCAGGCATACGGCATCATCCCTGAGCTAGTTTATCCTCATTCTTCAAGCCCCCTCTCAAGACTGACCTCTCCTAGGACACCTGCCAGGACTGAACCAGTGGAGACTGTTTAGGAGGAGCAGTAGCTGGAGAGTTTATTTATGTGCTTAGTGTCTCTCCTCACCCTTCATTTGGTGCCTGTCATCTTTCCTCTTGAGCTCTGTAGAGCAGGGACTCCTGGGTGTACAGTGTGCTCAGGACACTGTGGGCATTGGCACTGTCCAGACAGGTAGTAACAAATCAGGGCCATGCTTGTTCTTTCAATACAAGATCCATTAACCAGTCTCTTGAGGGTTTCCTCAAGGAGGCATTTCCCCTCCATCTTGGTGCTATATGAATGAGAATTACTGGCCTGTAGAAATGAAATCTTCTCTGCTCCCTTTCTTGTATCACAGGGCAAGAACAGTCCACTCTCTTTTCCAAGCAGCTTGCTAGAGATGATGTGGCAAATACTTCTCTTGCTTGCACCAATGAATGGCTAATAAGCCTTTGATGTGGATGGATACAATGCATTTACAGCTGCATAAATGGGAGCAAGATTTGACCTCCTGGTCCTTTTACTGTAACAAAGGGGCTTTGTAATGCATAAAATGCAGGGATCATCCCCTCACCTGATGTCTTGTTAAGTTCTTCTCTGTCCTTGAAGAAGTAGTCTTACTCTGTTCACTCATCTCACTTCACCTACACACATATGCCCTGGCAGAAGCTCAAAGTGAGCTGTCATGCTGCAGGTAGTGGTTCCCAACCTTTTGTAGACCAAACTGCAGACCAGTACACTGCAGTCCAGAAGTGACTGGCATGCTGCGGACCGGCAGCCAACCCTTTCTTATACTGAGTATAAAAAAAGTTGGGTGCTGGTCTGCAGTATGCCAGTCAGTTCCAGACTTCTGGTCCAGCAGCCAACCCTTCACACCCCAATACCAGGCTGCACCCCAGGGATTGGGAACCTCTGCTATAGTCTACATGGAGGAGGGGATTAGTTCCAGTCATCTGTGGGTAGCAGCACATTTGTCTCCTGCCATAGTCTGCCCTATGACTCTCCTACAGTATAAGCAGTGGTGGATTTCTATTTATTAGGGCCTCGGACAATCAGAAAATTGGAGGCCCCCCACCAGATGAGAGCAGATTTCCTCTGTGCCTGCCAGGGGGCTGTGACTGTACTTGCAAGGCCTCTTCAGCATGTCCAGGTCTAGCCAGGTGGCACGAGTGCCATCAAGGGGAAGGCAGCCCCAGCCCCTGCCCAGCCCATCCACCTGGCAGATGTCATGCAGCTAGTCCCCCAGAGCTCGGACCAGAGCCAGCTCTGGGGGGCACGAACGCTGCCTCTGGCCTGCTGGCTCAGGCGTGGCTGTTGCCATCGGCCACCCACAAATGGCAGGAAGTAGGAGAAGGGCTGCCCATGGGGGCTTCTGGCAGCAGATAGCTCCAGGAAGCCACCTGCGGGAGCCCCCTCCCCTACCCCTAGCACCTCCCCAGCCCGGCTGGAGGGGAGGAGGTGCATACTGCCTGCCCCAGATGCCCGTGACCAGGATGCCCACCTGGACAGTGCTGCCCCTGGTGCCCCACTGGGCTCCTGATTAGCAGGGCCCTGTGGGCCTGTGCATTAATCTACCCCCAAGTACAGTGTATCTTATTCTCACAGCCATGTACTGAATGAGGTACTCGCAGGCCTTATTCCTGTGAAGTGAAATGTCAGGCAGGCATGAGCCCTTGAGGAACCAGAGCAGCCATCCCCCATGCTCAGATGTTATTCTGGGCCTCCAGTAGGACATGAAGACATTGACTGAGACATTGTCTCAGACAGTCAAAACCTTATCATTATCTTCAGTATCCCAATACAAATCCATATCCCATAGTCATGCTTCCCAGTGCAGGTCAGCGGTAGGGTCACTCTAGTCCCATATCAGAATGTGGGGGGACAGCAATTGCCCCAGACATAGAGTGAGGCAGACTTAGAGAATTTGGGCACACAGTGTACTCCACCCACACCCATATCAGATAAGAACCAGGCCCAATTGCTTGCCTATTGCTCACCACTTAACAAGCATCAGTTAAGCGCATAAGCTATTTAAGTGCCCACAAACTCTTCCCTCTCTGTCTGCTTTGTAATGCAATTTGGTCCTTTTAATGGGATAATGGTGGAGTTTACTAGGAGCCTTCAATTGCAAGGCTTCTAAAGCAGGCTTGAACTGTCCAGGTCCTGTCAATTTTCAAAATTATTAAGGGCATAGAGGCTTTCCAAGAAACATATGTAAGGAGGCCTGAGAGGCTTCTACAGGCTGAACTTGCAGTTAACCAACATGTTTTCCTTGAGTTTGGATTAAGTGCATGCTCCAAGTGAATTCACAGCCTTTGTCATTCCAGATGGAGCACACTGCATTGCTTCTGTGATCCGAAGGTGTTTTAGAAATTGGAAATGTCCACTTTCCATCCACTGAAATGCAGCAACTTCTGTCGTAGAGCATCACAGCAACACCATGACTCAGCACCCAGGACCTATCATGACAAAGTCCAGTTGAAAACCCAGGGCAGTTTTATGGAGGAAGATAATAATGAAGCATCATCTGAAACATCAAGGCTAAAGTACGGACTGTCAAAAAGCCTAAGGCTGAATTGATTCAGTCTTTGCAGGTTAGTCTAAGCTGTAAAGATTAAACTGGGAAACAACTGGACACACATCTACCTCTGATTCAAGAAATGCAGAAGCTGGGGGAGGGGGTTAGAGCAGATGCTCTGGCACTTTTTCTTCCTACTTCCAGGTGCCTCTGGGATTTGTAGTCCACAGTCATAGCCAGCAGTAACTTTCAGTAAGTTTAGCAGGGTAGGGGAAAGGGGGCTGTAACCAGGGGGTTGGGGGTTTAACCCCCCACCCTGGCCCCAGGCCCCTGCCAGGGTTTGCTTCGGGAGGGCAGTCCCTGCCTTTCTCTCCTCCCACCACCCACAACCCTTCTCTGCTGGAGCAGACAACCCAGCCCAGCCCAGGACTGCAAAGCATGCTGGGATGCTGGGGGACTGTGATTTGACTTGAACTAGGAAGGGGTCTGGGATAGAAGTTTCATAAACTGATTTGATCCAAATCAGTTAAATCTGATACTACATTCAACTAGGTTTATCTTAAACCAGTTTCAGCCATTTTGAAATTGGTTTATGTGCACTGATCTTCAGTTTTGTTACAGGCTTAAACCAGTTTCTGATTACTTAAACTGGTTTATATGTAACTTCTGTCCCTAACCCAAGGCTGAGAAGCCAGAGGAAATGGGAACTGGTTGCTTCTTTTCCTTTATAATGCAAGAAAAAACATAAGATGAAAGTTGCCCAAGCCCTTAGGCCAGCCTTCTTCTTTCTTTCTCTGTCCCAGAATACAAGGGGCTGGCTGGGCCCTTCACACCTGTCTCCAAAATACACTTTCCTGCAAACCCACAAATAGCCCTTCCAAAACGCTGCTGCCCTTAGCTGCCAGCTCCACAAGGCCGGAGCCAGGTCATCTTCCTGCAAATTGCCTGTTTCTCTAATAACCCCGAGGGCCAGGAATTCTTTCATGAGCCCATGTCCCTCAGCCTCTATTTTAACATCTCAGCTCAGAGACCAGACAAGATTCTTCGGGTAAATGTGATAACTTTTCTTAGAACAAGTACATAGTTGGAAAAAATGTTCTTTACAAACTTTCAGACATAAACACCCTTCTTCAGGCATAGGGAGAGTCTGCTAGTGTTTGTGTACTCTCTTGGGTGGACTAGAAGCTTAAACCAATATGCAAAATGCAAATCTATGAAAATGCAAATGCCTGGCAGGGAAGATCAGAGGGTATGAGAGCCAATGAGTGCAAGACAAATTGACGAGGAAGGCACAAAGGAGGGGAGTGGTGACCGTAAAATGTAGCTGGTAAAATGTAGCAAGGTTACCTGGGATTATGAAATGGCAGAAAGGTTATAATTTGCTGTAAATCTAATGTCTATATTTAGTCCATGATTTTTTGTATCCAGTAGATTTATGAAGTGAAGTCCGTAGGCTTGTCTATGACAGGTGTTTTGTAAGTTCCCTTTAAGGATTAGAACTGAGAGAGTGGAGAGACGGTAGTTGTCTCATGAGACATGTGCACCTACAGTTAATTGGGTATTCTTGTCTTTGACAGATTTTCAGTGTGCATTCATTCTGGTATGCAGTTGTTGTTTGGTTTCTCCTATGTAGTTTCCATCAGGGCATTTAGTGCACTGGATCAGATATATAACATTTCTGGAGGTGTAGGTGTAAGATCCAGGAATGGTGATGGTTCTGTTGTGGGGTATAATTATTGTGGGACTGGTCTGGTGCGACATGGTCTGGATCCATTCAATGTACTTTGGGCCATAGGAAATTTGCTTCTGGTGATGAAGTTAGTGAGCTTCAGAGTCTGTTTAAAGTCTGGGATGGGTGGTTCTGGGAAGATCTCTTTAAGAATTGGGTCTTCTTCTAGTATGGGCTGCAATTGTTTGAGGATTTTCCATATAGGTTCCAGGGAAGGATGGTATGTCATAAGTAATGGCGTGCAATTCGTGGGGATTTTCTTTTTGTACTGCAGCAGTTCTTCACATGGTATCCAGGTGGCTCTTTCAAAGTGTGAGCTGTCTCTCTGGAGGAGTGTCCTTGTTGGCCGAAGGCCCTTTTGAGATTTGGGAGGTGAATATCGCAGGTGTTCTTCTCGGCGCACGTTTGGTAGTAGCGGAGGGCTTGGCTGTATATTACAGCTCAGAGAGCACTTCCCCCAGCACAGCACTCCCTACCCCATCCTCATCTCACTCAGAGAGAAAAGAATCACCTGTTGAATAACCTCAGCTGCCCACAGGGCCTCTGACTCTCCTTGGGCATTTCTCATCCAAGTACCAAAGAGACTCAGCTCCCTTTACCTGGATAGATACAGACAGTGTCCGTTTGTCTATAACCTTGCCAGACCCTGATATTTCAGCCAAGGAGAAGAACTAACTGATGCAGCACTGAGTGCTCATGTTAACATGTTGCAGTCAGCTGGTTTCCAAATACACTAAAATCGGCATAAAATAAATAACTCTGCTGAGCAAGTGGAAATAGAAACTGGCTTCTTCTGCCACACGCTGGCAGCTTGGATGTTGCAAGATGCACTCTGTTTACAGAGAATTTGTGGTTGTTCTGACCCTCTCCCCATTTACTGCATTGTAACAAGGCTGTGTTGCTGCTGCGTTTTATAGTTTTCAGAGCACCAGGGGCTCTTATCAGTTTAATGTCAGACAAGTACAAGCTTGCAAAGCTTATCAATTGCCCTGGAGGAGACAGTGCCTGACTTCACTCACAGGATTGGAGGCTGTCTGTGAGCAGGGAAGTCAGTGGCATCTCAGAATGATTGGAACAAAGTTAGCAGGAGGGTCTGAAAATTGTGCACATACAATGGGGTAGAGGGGATGCCAGGAGCTCTGGGCACCAGGGCTTCAAAGAGGTGCCCAGCTTCTGATCAGAAACTGTATTTGTTTGCAATAAAGGCTGAAAGCAGGGAAGGGCAGGGCAGCACCTTAGAGGACCTTTTTTATATTTGAGGCACCCCTCATTAGACTGAAGACTCCCCTCGGAAAGTGACAGCTCTTACTTTTCACTCTTTATTTGACTACAAACAAATTATAGAGAAATTTCCCTGTAGCAAAGAACTCAGAAAGCCCACAACGGGGCAAAATGGTTTTTACACTGTGGATTCCTATTTCAATTTTCTGGGTGCGTCCAGACAAGTGCGCACGTGCTCTTTACAGTGCCTCAAAGGCGTTTGAAGCATTGTAAAATGCATGCAGCACATGTGAAAGTGTATATTTGCAGTGCAGAGGCAAATTTAGATACCAGGAACTCCCGGTATCCAAAAAAATGCAGCAAAAAAAAAGCAGGATGGCACATGTGGCTGCAGCATCTACCGCCCAAAACTGGAGTCTGGCTGGCTAGAGCCACACTCCAGCTGCCGGCCAGGCTTCATGCACCTGGATCACCACTCCTACAGCCCCAGGAGGCCTCCAGGACCCCAGGTAAGGCTGCTGGGGCCAGCCCAGGTGCTGGCCTCAGCCTCCCCTACCCCACCTGGGGCAATTTGCTAGGCACCAGAGCATGCACACAGGGGTGTGCCCAGGAACAAGTAGCAGTGACACAACTCTGTTGCTACTTTTTGTCCCTGGGGAAACACATATGAGTACTCATCTGGACACGCCCGCTAGGTTTTTCTTGTGAATCATATTTGTACACCTAACAGTGCCAACATTGCATGGTGCACTGGGGCACCTCTGAAAGGATCTCAAGGAGCCCCAGGGGTCTGTGAAACCCTGGTTGAGAATCACTGACTTAGGGCATGTGTAGATGAAACAGGAGCCCTAAATTGAAGCAGTGGGTTTTTAAACGCACCGCTTCAATTTAGGGTGAAGTAAACCCCCGTGTCATGCACAGACCCGGCACTTACCTGCCTCTCCAGCGGCAGGGAGGGGAGGGCGAGCTGCCAGTGGGCGGAGCGGTCCCTGGGCTGTGGGAGGGGGCTGGTGCTTCCCTCCACAGCAGCGGTGGCCCCCTGCCAGGCAGCACCCACCCACAGGCACCCAGCTCAGGCGGTCCTAGGGGGCACCACACTTGCGGAGGGAAGCACTGGGCCCCTGAGCAGCTCAGGCAGGTGGGCAGGCAGGCTCTGGGGCGGGAAGGAGGAGATCAGTCTTGCCACTTTTGAAGGTTGTAGGGGCAGCACCTCAGAGGAGTTTTAGTGTGTTGCGCCCCAAGTCATTTAAGGTGCATTATGCCACCAAATTTCCTACAGCGGCTGGCATTAATATGCAATACCCTGCCAAAGCATACAAACATTGACACCATTAAAGCGGTGTAAAAGAAAGTGCCTGCTTTAAAGTGTTGTGCACGAATGCCCCTCATTTCATCCTCACACAGCCTTAGAGACTATGTGGTTCAGAGAGACATGAGCTTCCATAGGCAATAGCCTACTTTGTCAGATGCCAGGAATAGGCCTGTGCAAAGCAGCTAGTATTCACTTTGGATTCAGCCAATTCAGGAGACTGTGATTCGATTCGGTGACTCAGATCACTTTCCCAATTAGATTTGGCTGAATCGGATTCGGAGATTCAGCTGCTGCCGAATTTCCAAATCAGCCAGGCCAGGCCCATCCCTCACTCGCTCTCCCAGCCTGGCAATGGCTGCCCTGCCCGCCCCAGCTCCTGGCACTTGTTTAAAAAAAAGCCCCAACTCAGTGGGTGCTGCCAGGCCGGGGGGGAAGCATTTCCACTGCCCCCTACTACCCCACACTGCATGGGGGGCTCTGCATGACCACTCCTACCCCTCCTCGCTCCCTCAGCACCCCCATGGGTGCCCTGCCCAGGCGAGCTCCAGCCCTTTATGAACAAAAACCAAAAAGCCCCCAGACTTACCACTCCTGCTTCCAGGGGGCAATCCCTGCTGCCCTGCGCTGCCCCACGCCACGGATTATTTTTTTAAAGGGCCAGAGATGGCCCAGGCAGGGCCCCCGCAGGGGGGGCCAGGGGAGCAGGTGGGAGGCAGGAGGCTCGTGCAGAGCCCCCCATGCAGCGTGAGCCAGTGGGGGGCAGCAGAGATGGCCCCCCCGCCCTTCAGCACCCAGTGAGCACCAGGCCTTTTTTTTAAAGTACCGAGCCAAGGTGGACAGGGCAGCCATGTGGGGACAGGGGGAGTGGGCAGGAGTTGGGGGTGCTGTCAAAGGTCCCCCCATAGCCCCCACCCCCAGCCACCCTACCCCCACCCCTAGTACTTACCAGCTCAGAGTCAGCTTCAGCTCCCTGCTGCAGCCACTGGGGACTGCCCAAATCATCAAAGCTCTCCGAATCTTGTCCAAAGATTCATAGAGCTTAGAATTGATTCAGACCTTTAAATTGGTCCCCTGATTTGATTCAGAGTCAGAGATTCAGCCACCAAATTGAGCCGAATCTCCTCTGAATCAAACCTCCATCTGAAGCTTCGCAGAGCCCTAGCTAGGAACTGTCTCTCCCTTCTGCCTGTCTTGCACAGCTAACCATCTCTGTACAGTCTGCAGTGCAGCATCAGAGACCCATATGAACAGGGTCTTGTATTTCTGCTCTAAAATAAACCAGGTCACAACACAGAGGTTGCCATTAGGGCACAAACTGCCCATCACGCAGAGGCAGAGAGACTCTTCTGAGCAGCCCACCGCCTCTAGACACTCGCACCACACAGGCACACACATCTGCTCTCCACTGTTTGACTTTAGCCCCAGTCACATGAATCTTCCCAAAGGTCTGTCTCCCTGCCATGTGTATTTCCCTTCGAGGTCACTGGTGTGTGGCAGGGCACGCTAGACCTGTCAGCAACATAGCAGGAAGAATGACTTGGGGTAAATTGTGCGTTCCCAACACACATGCTGCTCATCTCATCACCATTTTCCTCCACCCTCGCCCGCATCCTTTCCAACCCCCATGTGCCTGCTCCCAGCTGGGGAGTTACAAATGGTTCAGACACGGTTCAGGGGTGCTGGGATCTTCTCCAGTCCCCCACTGACAGAGCTGCAAAGATGTGAAAACAAGACCCCTGGCCTGTTTCTGCTTCATTCCACGCAGGCTGCCGGTGTCAGGTTAGCACTTCAGAGCCATCAGCGTCTGAAACAACAGGCCCCCAGCCATGAGGGACCCGCTCCCAGGGCATTTGTCACGCCCCAAGGCTGCTGCCTTTCATCAGACCCGACTCTCCCCTGTCATGCCCCCCGCCATCCTTAGCCTGTGAGAGCGGGTGACAGTTCTTCTGACAACACTTGTGCATCCCAGTGAGCAATAAACAGGCTTAGCACATATGTGTAAGAGGGAGAGTCCCAAAGTGTGTGGGGGACCAGGATGGAGCTTCTCACCAAGTTGCAGCACACTCCCTCTATCCCTCAGAGACCCTGGCCAAGCCCAGGCATGGTGGTGGGTCTGGGTGTGCTGCCACTGGAGTATGACAAATTCCTCCTCCCCACACACTGCCACTGTCATGAGGAAGTGGGTTATTTCTGGTGATGTGTCTCAGATTTCCAGGCAGAAGAAAGTCATGTCCCCAGAATGGACTAAAAAAAGGCAAAGATGCTTAGCAGCAATGATCAGTGCCCACCTGGGTAGGGGACGAGGATGAGGAGGAGAAGGGCAGACTGTTGGCACCTATGCTGTGACACACTATCTGGCAGACATGGTGGCAGCCTACATTCACGCACAGCCCACAGACTATCTGCCAGCATGGCTGGGGCCTTCTTCCATGGAGTGGCGTGGCTCAGTGAGCATTGAGTCTCTAGGGCAGCTCAGTTGGTGGGGGTATGCCTGTCACTCAGTGTTGTTTTGGGGCTTGCTGTGGATGTCCTGGCTGTGACCAGACATGAACATGGAAAGTCTGACTGAAGATGCTAAAGGAGACAGCCAGGGAGAAACCAGATTCTCAAACCAGAGGCAGGAAGGCAGCAAAGCCCCTGGGGGCTCAGCTCACAGCACCCTCCAGTCTACAGGGTGCTAGGAGCTCCAGAAGAAATGGAGGTCACCTCATCCAGCTCACCCCGGTCAAATAACCACTTCAACAAAAAAATCCCCACCAACATGCACAAGGATGCACTCCTGGGCCTGGGCTCCATGCATGTGCCTGCAGAAGATTATCTAGTTCTTGCTGTATTTCCCACCCCAGTCCCTCTTACCCAGTGCCTTCCCTTCTTCCCTCTGCAGTGTGTATCCTGCTCCTCATTATCATGGTAAGGGGCCAGCATTGACCCTAGGAGTGCAGCACATGAGCCTAGCACCCTGTCATGCTTGCTGCGACTCTCCCTCCCTTTCCAGGAGACAGGTAAGGGTGGTTGCAGAGGGCTGGGTGGGGAGGGGACCTATTCACCCTTGCCGATCCCTCCAGCCTGTGTAGACACTCAGATACCAACCTACTCCCCCCAGCTGGGCTCTCAGTCCCTGTGGATGAGCTGTTCAGTGGGACAGCCCAGACTTGTTTTCCTTTGGGTCTGTTTTATATTGTCACATTTGCATTCTACTCATTGCACACATGCTTTGCCTTTACAGTGATGCTGCCCATGTTCTGCACCTCCACAGCAATGCTTCCACCTTCCCACCACTGCCATTACAGCAACCAGGCCTCCCCCTCATAACCACAGCACTCCCACAGGGCTTTAACTGGAGCACAAAGCACTTCATACACAGTTGGGCAATGAGTGATGTAGGAGGTACTCGTTACGCTCCCAGGAATGACATCTGCTTCACCCTGCTCAGGCTTTCTAGGCAATCCCATGGCAGTGTTGCATCATCTCCTGGGAAAAGTCACTGTCATGCTACTCCCTTCAAACTCCTCTTTAAACCTTTCCCCTTTTAAACCACCTAGCTCTTCTGAGACAACAGCTTCAAAATCCAATTAACAACATAATAGAGCTGCATAATCCAGGGGTTGGCAACCTATGGCCCATGGGCTAAATCCAGTTTGTGAAGCCATTGGATCCAGCCCATGGAGCTTGGGTTTTGTCAGAGTTTGGCAGTAGGGGCTTCACCTCCACTGGGATGCAACTAAATGATAGGGAGAAGAAGTGGTGGCAGTGGCTGGGTCCTAGCTCTAGCCTACCCTGGACTTGTGCTGGTCCTTTCCAGGCTCCTGCCAGAAAATGTTACCAACCTCTGGCATGCTCCCTTCCAACGGACTTTTCCAGGCCTTTTGATACTGTATAATTTCAGCCCTGTGCTTAGTTGATTGATTCACTCATGGCCTAGCTGCTAACACAACTCCCTTCAGGGAACTGATGCCAAGGCTTCCACCAGGTGCCTCAGGAGTTCGACAGCCTTGGCAAGCTGGCAGCAGTGATGACTGCTCTGGATGATACTGGTCCCTGGCATCATTCTACCATCTCAGAGACAGACTTTGTGAGGAGCTAAGTGCTTCCCTTTTGTATTGAGATCCCTTCAAGTATTTAATGTAAATCACAGTGATTTCTTCGGCATCTCCAAGCATCTGTTCCCCCAAACTGCGATTGTGGCTTTGCAGAGGTGGAAACAGCTGTTATCAGCCCCAGGAATCAGGCAGATTGAGTCATTAGCCTGGGCCATGGGTTAGGATAGCTTTCAGATTGCTACTTTTGATTCTCCTGCCTCCTTTTCAGCTGTAAATGTTAAATTTCTTCAAGCTGGAATAACGGAGGCCTTGCAGGAAAGACAATCTTAGTTTCATAGTTGGTAGGGCTGGAAGGGACCTGAGCAGATCATCAAGTCCGACCCCCTGCCATGGCAGGAAAGAGTACTGGGGTCAAACGGCCCCAGCAAGGTGTTCATCTAGCCTCCTCTTAAAGATCCCCAGGGTAGGAGCCAGCACCACTTCGCTTGGAAGTTGGTTCCAGACCCTAGCCGCCCTGACAGTGAAGTAGTGCCTTCTGATGTCTAATCTGAATCTACTCTCTGCCAGCTTGTGACCATTATTTGTAGTCACTCCTGGTAGTGCTCGAGGGAACAGGGACCCCCCCAATGCCTGCTGGTCCCCTGACCAGTTTGTAAAGAGCCACTAGGTCCCCCCTCAGCCTTCTCTTGTGGAGGCTGAACAGGTTCAGGTCCCGTAGCCTCTCCTCATAGGGCGTGTCCTGCTGCCCCCGATCATGCAAGTGGTCTCCTCTGGACCCTCTCCATGCTGTCCACATCCCTCCTGATGTACAGTGCCCAGAACTGGATGCAGTACTCCAGCTGCAGCCTGACCAGTGCCGCAGACAGGGGGAGGATCACCTTGGACCTGCTTGAGATGCATCTGTGGATGTAGGACAAGGTACAGTTGGCCTTTCTGGCCGCATCCCCACACTGTCAGCCCATGTTCATTGTGGACACCAGGCTTCGAATATCCATTCTCATGCAACCTTCGCCCTGGTGGTAAACGTAGGGCATCCTATGGGCTTGTGTTGTTGACCAAGCAGGTGTCTCCTCCTTGAGTCACCTTCCTTGTCCTCTTCTGCCAGGACTCGTTGTTCTTCAGTAGACGAGATTGGTCATTGGGTTTACTCAGCGGCCCATGGTTCGCCCGGTGGTCATTCACAGGGCTCCGCCACCACTACAGCCCGGCCTCTGTGAGTCGTCCCTCTGTCGGCCTCGTTCCCTCTTGTGGAGTCGTGTCTCACGGCTTGATGTCTGTGTACTCGTTCCCTGTGGTCAGGTTCGCCCATGCGGGCCTGCCCCCTCTGCCTTCCCTGCCTCCACCCTTTCTTTGGGGAAATATAAAAAAAACTTCCAAGGCTCTCCCTTGGCCCTGTTCCTCGGGGATACTCCCAGTACCTTCTACTCTCCCCCTTCACACAGGGCAACCAAACACAAACGCGTCAACAAAACACTAACGTGATAAGCCACCTCCTGACATGGCTACACGCTGTCCCCTTACTATCCTTCCCCTTGCTCTAGCTTGGGAACGTTCTTCTTACTGCCCTTCGCCTCCGGGATTCACTGCCGTTCTCCCATAGACCCAACTGGGACTGGCGGCAATACCCGCCCTAACTGTAACCCCCTTGGGGATCTCCCCGGGGTCTTTTCGCTGTGGCGTGGCTCCCTTCTCGCCCTGGTCATCCCAATACTCCCAGCTGGGGTCCACTCAAGCGTCAGCTGCAGCTCTGACTCCATCTCTGAATCTGGAGTGCCTACCACTCACTCGCCTTTCCATCTGTGCTCCTGATGGGGTGCTCTTCCCCACACTGTTTGTGTCTGCCCACAGCTCATTGGGCTCTGCGGGTCCCACGGAGAAGATCCTCTTCCCTCCCAGAGGTGGCTGCAGCTCCCTTTTCTCACTGCTCTCTCCTCCTCCTCCTTTTTCCTCCATGGCATCAGCCTTCATTTTTATCTCCGCCGGCCAGCGTTTGCGGCTGACGTCACCGGCCGGCCTTAATTGGATAAAGAGGTGGCTGATGAGCCACACGGGTTCTTCTTTCCACACCTGCTGTGCTGCATCTCCTGTTGCCGGTGAGTACTCCTTGTTACTTCTTCCCTCTCTTTCCCCGGGACATTCATTTTGGCATCCATAATGACTCCAAGATCCTTTTCTGCCTCTGCACTGACAAGAAGGGAGTTCCCCAGCCTGTAAGTATGGTGCTGGTTCTTCCTCCCTAGGTGCATCACCTTGCACTTCTCAGTGTTGAAACCCATCCTGTTCTCATCCATCCACCCCTGTAACCTGTCTAGGTCCAATTGCAGCCTATTCCTCCCTTCTAGTGTGCCCACTTCCCCCCACCCCCCACATCTTAGTGTCGTCTGTGAATTTGAACAGGGTGCTTTTTACTCCCTCGTCCAAGTCGCTGATTAATATGTTGAACAGTGCGGGCCCGAGGACCGAGCCCTGGGGGACCCCACTGCCCACATCCCTCCAGGTCGAATAAGACCCCTCCACCACCACTCTCTGGGTGCGACCCTCCAGCCAGTCAGTGACCCAAATGACTGTGTAGGTGCTGACGCCACAGTCCTCTAGTTTTTTCATGAGAACGGGGTGAGAGACAGTGTCGAAGGCCTTCCAAAAGTCCAGGAGGACTATATCCACTGCCTCCCCTGCATCTAAGGATTTGGTGACCTGGTCGTAGTAGGCAACCAGGTTGGTCTGACAGGACCTGCCTCGAATGAACCCGTGTTGGTTGCCCCTAAGCATAATCTCCCCTGCTGGCCCCTTGTGGACATGTGCCAGGATAATTCTCTCAAAAAGCTTACCCAGGATCGAGGTAAGACTAACTGGCCTATAGTTTCCCGGGTCCTCCTTCCTCCCTTTTTTGAAAATGGGAACCACATTAGCCCCTTTTCTTTATTCCTCTACCTGTTGGCATCTGTGCTTGGAAGGCCAAATCTTCTATTGATGATTCTCAACAGCAGGGTAGGAGGCATCGTTAGGCTTCTCAAAACAAGACCCCTGGGATGTTTTGACAAAACAAGATGTAAGGGATGTTTTGCTGTCTGAAGAGCTCTTGCAGCTGTTTTGCCCCTTTGCAATTTCCTGGTGAGGTCTTGGTGAATTTCTGAAGTTTGGCAGTTGCCAAACGAGTTCCATCATCCCTCTCACATCCACTGTGTTGTGTACTATGTGTTTAAGAGGGATAACTACCACTTGTGTTTCTTTGCTTTGAAATATCCTTGAATTCAGAGTAGTAGTCAACTAACAGTAATTAGTCTCTTTGTCAAATTCAAATAAATGCTTTCCTTGCTTTTGCATTGTCTCTCTACATATTATGCCCTTGGATTGGCTCTCCCAGGGGCTTTTTATGCAGCAATTATATCACAACAAGCTCTCATTACTGTTATCTGAGAACTTAGGCCAGGCTGGAATAAAATATACCTTGCCCTTTGCTTATATTTTTCAGTATCCGGATGGCTGCCATGTATTTTAGTGAGTGGCTCTTTCCCCAGAGCTGGGGGAAAAATAAGTTCTTCTCTAATATGTAAAACACTGTCCTCTCCACTAATTCCATCCCTGCCTGGCCAATGTGGCCCCAGATAGAGAGAGAGGTCTAACTCTAGCTCTTTCATCAGGTCAGTCTCATAAACTGTGTAGGCTGCACTAGCTTAGCCTGTGCTTCATAAACTAGCTCTATTCTGAATGGCTCAGACTCCTGTTTCTGTCACCATTTCCAGTGCCAAGAAATGTAATTTTCCAATGATGCCCAAAAGGGCTTATTAAATATTTTGGATACATATATACATTTAGAGTGAGTTTTTCAAATAGTTAATCATTCCCATCATTTTCTGGAGATCCACTTAACATGGTGGAGTAGGCATTCCAGTTATTGCTTTTGGTGTATCTGGATTAGCAATTAAGCCATCTTTGCTTAATTTACATCCAATAGAAAGAACTTCTGCTTGACCAATTATTGATGGGAGTTAAGCATATGCATGCAACATATTTTTCTCACTCTCTGCAAAACTTTCCCAAGACTTTCACAAATTTTTTTAAGTACCATAAGCCAAAGTAAAACATTATCCAATATAACACCTTGTAATGCCTCAAAGACTCATGAAATTACTGTCTGAGATACCATGGGAGCAGAATTAATACCAAATGGCATTTCCTTAAATCTGAAATGTTCAAAAGGTGCATTAAAACTCACCAGGTTGCAGCTTGATTCATGTAATGTAACCTGCCAAAGTGCATCCCCTTCATTAATGCTCCAAATACTTTTGCTTCAGAGAGCTTCGTTGCCACTGCTTCAGCAGTTTTCATAGGACAGTGTTTACATTTTATGACTTTATTTAAATCACGAGGATCAATGCATATCTGTTCTTTATTTGGCTTTGCAATTATAACCATACAGTTAATCGAGTCTGCAATTAATACAGCTAATTAGTCGGGCTCTGCTTTTTCAGCAAGGCCCTGCTTTCTCCATGTCATCATGGAGTTCATTTTTAACACTGTCTCTTAAGAACAAATTGCAGTTGATCAATGGAGCACTGCAATTACTGATCTGTTCCCAGGCATCTTCTGCCTTGGGAAACATCTAAGAATTCCCCTACAGGACTGTCATCTCAGAGAGGGTTAACAAAAGCTACAAAGGATGATGTTAAAATTTGGGGGGCACCCCTGCCCTGAGACAATTTTTTTGCTGTTTTATATATATAAATATTTTTTATATACATACACATACACGTTTTATGTATACATACAACTCACACACACACTAGCCAATTGCCCATCAAGAATGAAGGGGGGGAAGGGGGGGAAGTGGGCAGAGACAGAGCCCTGGGCCCCACCACATCTGGGCCAACTGCCCCTTCCCTCCTGCTGCTCCCCCCCTTCCCCCCCCATGTTGGGCCCGCTTGGGAACGGGATAAGCGGGCTCAGGGCTGAAGCAGGGGAGGAGGGCAGGGGAGGAGTGGACCAGGGCCTGAGGTGGGGGAGGAGGTCCGCTCCTTCCCTCTCCCAGCCGTGTCGGGCTAGGCCCACTGTTTCCTCTCCCCCTCCACTGCTGTGGGCCAACTTTTCCCGTGCTTGGGCCTACTCCGCACACCCCCCCCATTGGGCCTGGGCCCGGTCCTCCCCGCCCCATGTTGGAGCCCACTCTGCCCCCCATTAGCTGTTTGTCAGCCAATCAGAGCACAGATAAAGCGTTACAGACAGACAGACAGATTTAGGCTTTTATTTTACATACATCTCCTCTGATATACATATCAGAAGATATATTTACCAAAGATAGCTTAAATTTTCCAAACAAAAGTCATTTTGAAATAGACACTCAGAAGGCTGGGTAGAAAACACCTGGATAATTATAAGGTATAGGTTGTAGTTGTGTTGGTCTAAGGACATAGGCAGACAAGGTTCTTTGGGTAAAGATCTGATATCTTTTATTAGACCAACTCAAATAGTTGGAACAGTTCTTCTTTGCATGTTTTCAGGTACAAATACCCTTCATCAGGTTGAGGAAGCATTTGCAGTTGGTGTTAACTCTTCCTGGATGAAATGAATAGTAAAGACATCAGATGCTGGTATGCATGCAAGAAAGCCAATCAGTAAAGATGTAAATTAAGGAGTCAGTTGAGCGAGAGTTGAGAGAGAGGTTGCAGGGAGAAAAGGCGGGAATTAATGTAGCTAGTAAATAGTGGAGAGGTACCTGAGAAATCAGATGTTAGGCAGGTTATAATGTGTCATAAATCCAATGTCTATATTTAGTCAATGATTTTTTGTATCCAGTAGGTTGATAAAGTGAAGTTCATAGGATTGTCTGTGAAAGGTGTTTTGTAAATTCCCTTTAAGGGAACTGAGAGATTGGAGACAGAGTGGTTTTCTTGTGAGAAATGTGCCCCCACAGGTCATTGGATATTCCTGTCTTTGATAGATTTCCGGTATGCGTTCATTCTGGTATGCAGCAGTTGTTTGGTCTCTCCTACATATTCTCTGTCATAGTTTCATAGTTTCTAGGGTCAGAAGGGACCTGAGCAGATCATCGAGTCCGACCTCCTGCCATGGCAGGGAAGAGTACTGGGGTCAAATGACCCCAGCAAGGTGTTCATCTAGCCTCCTCTTAAAGATCCCCAGGGTAGGAGCCAGCACCATTTCTCTTGGAGCCAGGACCACTTCTATCAGAGCATTTGGTGCATTGGATGAGAGATATTACATTTCTGGAGGTACAGCTGTAAGATTCAGGAATACTGAGTGATGATTCTATTGTGGGGTGTAGTAATTGTGGGGGTGGTAGAGATATGTTGGCAGGTTTTATATTTCTTGTCATGGCATGGTCTGGATCCATTCAGTGTGTTTTGGGGCTTTGGATGTTTGCTTCTGGTGATGAGGTTAGCAAGGTTCAGTGCTTGTTTCAAGGCTAGGATGGGTGGTTCTGGGAAGATCTCTTTAAGAATTGGGTCTTTTTTTAGTGTGGGTTGCAGTTGTTTGAGGATTTTCTGTATATGTTCCAGGGAGGGGTGATATTTCATGACCAGTGGTGTGCAATTCATGCTGGTTTTCCTTCTGTACTGCAGTAATTCTTCACATGGTATCTGGGTGGCTCTTTCAAAAGTGCAATCCATCTCTCTGGAGAAGTGTTCTTGTTGAGTGAATGCTTTTTTGAGATTTGTGAGGTGACTATCACAGGTTTTCTCTTAACTGCAAATTCAGTGGCATCAGAGGGCGTGACGGCATATTACAGCTTTCTTTGTGTGTTTAGCGTGCTTGCTGGTTCTATGCAGATATATATGTTGGTTGATGGGTTTCTTCTATATCATGGTCTGTATTTTACCATTCTGGATAGTGATCATTGCATCTAAAAAGAAGATTTTGGTGCTTGAGTATTCAAGAGATAGTCAGATGGAGGGGTGATGATTGTTGAATTTCTGATGGAATTCAATCATAGATTGCAGGTTTTCAGTCCAAATTATGAAGAAGTCATTGATATATCTTAAGTATAGCAATGGTTTGATGGTGCAGGTCTTAAGGAATTCTTCTTCCAGGTGCCTCATAAAAAGTTTGGCATACTGTGGTGCTATTTTGGTGTCCATAGCTGTGCCCATGGTCTGCAGGAAGCATTGGTTATTGAAAGTGAAGTTGTTGTGTGTGAGGATGAAGTGTATAAGGTCAGTAATATCTTTGGATCTGTACTCTGAGTTGTCATCTTGCTCTTGTAGGTATGTAAGGTAGGCTTGGATACCATCCTGATGTGGGATGTTGGTATATAAACTGGTAACATCGATGGTGGCTAGGAGGGTGTTGCTGGGAAGGTGGTCTATGCTTTTAACTGTTCACAGAAAGTTGGTAGTGTCTTGGACAAAACTTGCTGTTTGGGTGACAAGAGGTTTTAAGATTGATTCAATGAAACCTGATATTTCCTTAGTTAGGGTTTCAGGGTTGGATATGATAGGTCTGCCGGGGTTCCCTTGTTTGTGGATTTTAGGGAGCATGTAAAAAGTCCCTGGGTTAGGTAGTGGGGGCATCAAGGTCTGTAGTTATTTTGCAGTTCTGATGGAAATGATTTGATGGTAGTTTTGAGTTTCAAGGTGAAAAAGAGAGTAGGATCTTCCTGTAATTTTTTGTAGTAGGCGATGGCAAAGAGTTGTCTGTTGCCTTTTTTTATGTAGTCTTCACAGTTAAGGGTGACTATGGCTCCTCCTTTATCTGCTGGTTTTATTACTATTTGGTGGTTAGATCTTAGAGTCTATGGCCCTTCTCTCTGACAGGGAGAGGTTGTTATGGTGGTGTGTATTGTTGATTATTTCGTTGTTCATTCTTTCCCTGAAGCAGTCAATATAATGGCCAAGTTTAGAGTTGCGTCCACTGCGAGGTATCCAATCTGATGGTTTTTGGGGGTTGATCTTTTCCTCACTGTTGTCAGAGGATGAATTGTTGTTGGAAGTGGATTCGTTTTGGTGTGGATAATTATGAGGCTTTTTTGCAAAAATGTTTTTGCATTTAAAAGCATGTGGAAATTGGCTCCTCCCCCACAGTATTAATGAATCAGTGTTTTCCGACAAATAAGTATTTACCCCAAAATTCCTGCCTTTGCTCACCTTCTTCACCCTCCAACTGAATCATGGAAACCTGTCCCTGGGAATGCACTCTTTAATATGGTATTCTGCTCCAGCATGCCCTGTCTTGGGCACCGCAGTCAGTAGTGCTGCTGTACCTCTATTACCTCAGAAGAGTAGGCCTATCTAGGCAGTGCATCACCATTCACTGTGGGGGGAGACCAATGCAGAGAAATCATTTAGTTTCTCTGCAATGTCCTTCCCTCCTTAATTGCTTCTTTCATTTCCTGGGGGTGTCTAACAGGTGCTCCAATTCCCTTGCAGGTGTTTTCCCTCAGAGATCCTTAAAGAATCTACCGTGGCTTGTTTTTCTAACCTTGGCAATTTTCTGCTAATATTCCCCGGTATCCCTCCTACGCTCCACCTGCCACAGTGTAGATTTCTTTCCTTTGCCTTCAGGTGAGCTGCGTTTTCATTTTCTAAGGGATGATGCTTCTTCAGCTCAAATGCTGCCTGACCTCTGCCATTCAGCCTATTTGGCCGTTCCCATCCTGTTTCCTTTTCTGTTTCAGGCTCTGTATCACTTCTGTAGTTCTGGCCAGTTAAGCAGCTTCCATTCCAGACCCAAGGGTTTCTATTTCTTTGCTCTGACTGGTCCTCAAGATTTACGAACCTTCTCCTACCCTCCATTTCCCCTGTGCTGCAGTTTTGTTTCCCAGTGGATAGACGATTGACTTTTCAGTTTATGGCAGGTTTTTCCTTCTGAAGAAAGCACCAAGCATTCCTATTCACAGGTGATGCTGTTGCTCTCTGTTGGCTTTCTGCAGTAAACAGAGGTAGAGATCAGAGTTGGTGGCTTAAATACTTCTCGGGCCTTCATCTGGGATAACAGGACTAGACACAGTTTAAGCAGCAAGGTGGTTAATGACAGCTAGTCCAGGGAATCTATCTCATCTTTAGTGGCACAGTTTGTACAGTGGGACTGTTAGCACGACTATCTCCCAGATAATCCTACGGGACCGTTAAAACACAATTAACCCTTAAATGGAATGTGAAATACCAATACAGACAACTCAGTGTCCTAAAATCAAAATCTAACTTCATTAGTACACCAAGTATTATCTTAGCATTTTCTATATTCAGAGAGAGAAAAACATTCAGTACAACAATACCACCCAATACCAGATGTTACTTTGCTCAACAGAAAAGACAGCCACTCAGTTCCTGGAAGCAAAGGGTACGTTGTGGGCTTGGATGGTCCAGACAGGTGTTGAAGGCTGGATTTATGACGATGATGACAAACTTTCTTGCTCCCCACTTCTATGCTTTTCTTCAGCTTCACTCCTTTGATGACTCTTTGCTTTCAGATTGGTCTCTCTGCAGTCAGCATATTGTCCATCTTTTATCCCGTCAGCATGTTTTTTGTCTAACAGACCCATCACAAGCACACCTCTTAATCTGGCCTTTTTCTGGTGTCTCACTTTGGGCATTGTCCATTGGTCTCCCTTATTGCCTTTCATTAATATATCCAATCCTTTCATCCCTCTGATTCAGCTGTTTAGTGCCAAGTTCAGTTAATAGGAGCTGGTAACAAGGCCATTGTTATGTTATGTTAAAAAAAAACTTCTCACAGTGATAAAAATAAAAAGATATATAATGAGCACCTATAAGCTCTACAAAAACAACTCAAAGCCAGCTAATTAAAAAAGTTAATAAGGACAAAACTTAAGCAATGATTAAATAAGCCTAAATATAAACAATACTATAAGCAGGTACAACTTCAAAGCATTAAACATAACAAGCTACCCTAACAGGACCATCCTGGCCAGTTCGTCTTTCAGTTCAGAGCAAAACCCAAAGGATTCAGGTGAGTGAAAATAGTCTAACCCTTCCCACAGAACATGCTTGCCCCTCAGGGCTCATTAGGCTATAGCCCTGCAGCCTTGATCTGGGCTCTTTCCATCCACCCAGCTCTCTCAAGCAACAGGATCTCAAGAGAGGAGAAAGCACAGGGAATGGGGAGGTCTGTTAGGTCAGGCAGGAGCTGTTACAGACCCTGCTCATCCTCAAGCTTCACCAGAGTGACTTTCAGCAGCAATTTGGGCCTGTTGGAGAACGCAAGAGGTTTCCGCAGGAGCCATCTGCAGTGGCTGGTTTTGGTACATGCTGCCTCCATTTACCTTGTTGGCAGATGCTGACTCCATTTCTCTGCTTTGCTGGAACTGGCCGAGCAAATGTTTTTTATTCCTCTGATTCTCCATAGGGATGCCTGACACTACACTGGCCATTTTAAAGAGACAGGACCCTCAGCATTATGAGATCACGATCATGGGGCCAAGCTGGTCCTGAATACCTTCACCACTACATGACTTCAACAGCCGTAGGTACTGAGCACCCCCCAGGGAGCATAGAAAGAAATGACAAATCATGGACGTAAGGTGGGGCTGGGCAAGGCTGGTGAGGATGGCTGTGACAGAGGTCAGGTAACAAGCTGACAAGCTATCATTACCTATGCATTGCATCAGCAGCTCGTTTTCAGTTGTGTCTGTCGTGTACCTTACTCAGACCTCTTGTGCTTCAGCCTTGGTTTCTCCAATAGCCCCTCTGTGTGTTGAAAAGTGGCATAGGTGCCAACTTTTATTTTTGCTGGGGGGGCACCATAAGATGATGGCCTCCCCCCCACCCAACGGCACAGCCAGAGCAGAGTCGAGTGGAGCCCAATAGGGGTGGGGGGAGGGAGGCAGGGGAAGATGTGGGTTGCCTGCTGCAGGCTCAGGGCTCCCTGCATTGCTGCCCTCTACCTGGGAGCCCCGCACCAGCCGTGCCACCGTGTCAAGGCACCCCCTGCCCAGCCAACAGTAGTGGCAGACACAGCTCCGAACTGCTGCCCCTGCTACTGCCGGGGAGGCGGGGGGTGACTCACCATGGTGATATGACTGATGCAGGGCTCCTGAGGGGAGGGCAGCAGAGCAGGTAGCCCCAAGCCTGCAGCAGGTGGCCCACATTTGCCCTGTGCACAAATCTGGGGGGCATGTGCCCCTCCATACCTCGCTCCCTGGGAGTGCTGACAGCAGCAGGGAGTGACCCCCACTCAGGCCCCCAGACGAGCTGCCTGTGGCTCCATCCTGCTCCACACCTCAGCCCCCAGGCCCATGAACCACCCTGGCTGGGCAGCTCCCCCAGGTCCAGGCCCTGCCCCACTCCCTCCCACGATCTGCCCCGCCACCTCCATGCCATAGACTTACATACAGTCAGCTGGGGGAGCTGCTCTCTACCACTGCCTGGGGCTGTATCCCTGACCCTGTGCATGCACATGCACACGTGCACATGGTGTCCCCTACGTCCCGCTCCCCAAAGCCCCTTGCAGGCTAGAAGTCTGCCAGCCTGCAAGGGGAAATCCACCATTTCCCACTTTTTTCCACTGTGAATGGAAAACCTGGATCCCTGAAAGATACTGGGAATCCAGGACAAATGCTGTCCTAGAGTCATGCAGCCTGGGACCAGGACTTGATGTTCCCATTTTGGGACTGTCCTACCCAATTAAGGATGGGTCCTCTTCCCAAGGGGGTCCAAGGTCTTTGGGGGCCCCCATGTACTTGGTACTTATGGAAAGTGGGATGTCAGACTTGCCTCACAGTGCCAGAGGCATCTGCCCTTTCACAGGTGTCCCTGCCACAGGTTTACCTCCTCTTCCCCACAGATCTGGCTGTACAAAATGGCCTCTCTCCTAAGGTGCTTGACCTCTTGCGGGGTAGTATCCCTGCTCATACGGAGTTCCCTTGTGCCCATTCCAGATCTCACTAGTGCAATAATAATGCGTATGGGTATTTGGCCAGAGATCACACTGTGCTTACACAGGTGGGGAAAGCATTGTTCAGAGGTGCTGTGATCCTGCCAGGGCCACCCCATGAGACTGGCCCCAGGATACCACCCAGATAAATGTCCTGCAGACCCAGAGCTGGCACCTCACTCCGTCAAGTCCCAGGGAGACAATGTGTTACTCCCTTGTTTTTCCCCGCTGCTTTTCTTCACAAGCAGTCAGAAAGCTGAGGCTAGTCTCATCCCTCCATGACTGGGTTCCTCAGCAATCTCTTTAGCAACACTAGGCACCTGCCAGCCACCAGATCATATCTCTGTCCCAGGGCCATGTGGCCATCTCCAGGGCAATCTCTACAGTACATCTGTCCCTGGCTTCCAGCTCTCATTTACTTAACAGCTGCAGGCCCCTGACTGGCTCTTTCCCTGGCCCAGAGCAGCTCTCATCCTACAGTTCATTTGGATGTAATAGCCCAGCACCCTGGACCCATCTTCTGCTCTCTGTTCCACTAACCCACCATATGGTAGTGAAACCACTGTTATGTGGCAGCCTATGTGATCATACCTCACCTAACTGCCAAGACTGCAATAGAAAGGCCATAGCCCCGCATGCCCCTGTGCCACAGCAGAGATCCTGTGAAGTGATGCCTCTGGTATAGGACTGAGTTTTTTCTGGATAAGCAAGGATCCCAATCCCTACTTTGCGCAGGGTCCAGCTGAGGCATTCCTTAGAACCGAGAGCAGGAAGGACTCCACCGGGCTTCCTTGCTTGCCGCATTTGGAGGCCTCGTGCCCTTCCTGTGCGAACTCTGAAGAGAAGCCTCTTCACAAACATGTGCCTGCATCCTCTTTACAGGTGAGACAGGACAGAAAATTGGAGACCATCTGCCTGTACAACTCTAATATCCCAGGAAAGCCAAAAACCATCCCGAATGGACCAGATCTTTCAACAACCAGATGCAGAATGCACAGTCCCACTACTCAGGTACTTATTCATTTCCAGTTGATTGAAACATAAATACAGGTTTTTAGCCTGATGAATCACTTCTGCTATATGCTGCATTTACCTCCAAGGGAGAGGAGGAAGGACAGGAAATGGTTCTTTCAATGTTTTTCAAAGACATATTGCATAGATATTGAGAACAGAAAACCACAGTGCCATGGAGGGGAAAGAAGCTGAACTGTTTAGTGGATAAGACTCCGAATTGGGGCTTTGGAGACCTGAGTTCCATTTCTGGCTCTGTGTATGACCTTGGATTGGTCATTTAATCTCTTTCTGCCTCAGTTTCTCCTTCACCCCCTCGTCTATCTTTACTCTGTAGATTCTGCTGGCTGATGCTGGATATGTGTGCAGTGCCTGGCACAATGGGATTCTCTACTTCCCCAGGGCTCTTAGCTGCTGCTGTAAGTCAAGTAAAGAACAGGAAACAAATGGCGGTTGCAACGTACTCCAGGTTCAGGTTCCCCGTTCTGTGCATCGCAGTCTCAGATCAGCTGCAGACACCCAAGGGAGAGTTCCTGCTTAGCAGAATCTCTGATCACATGGAGATGTGGAGGTGGAGGTGACACAGCCTGAATGCAAATAATTGAAGGGCCAAAACCAGAGAGGCACCAAGACTGGTGTAACTGCTTCTCCTTCCAGGGTAAGTGTTACTGCCTTAGAAACAGTCAGACAGAGATGTTCCCAGTTAGCCTCAGAGACTCTTCTCTATGGTCCAGAGAGGAACCTTCCTAACACCTATCTGCAATGACTCCACATCTGGAAACCACCACCCAACCTGTCACCCACTGAACAAGGAAAAACAAGGGCCACGCCAGGACCAGATTCTGCACATGTAAAATCCCAGGAGTAAGGAAGTCACAGCGGGCAGCATCGGTACCACAGAAGTCTTGACTTGCATCTGGATGTATCAGGCAAAGATCTAATACTTTCATCCCACCCTGTACTGCCAAACATGCTGGGTGTGTCCCCACAATGCTATTATGCTGTTTGCAGTGCCAGAGGTGTGCTGGGTACATATAGGCAAATATACCTTCTCATGGAGTTTCCTGAGTTGAGGTACAGGGCAGGTGTGGGCAGAAAAGGGCTACACTGTCCAGAGAGATTAGCTGGGCATGAAGCAAAGAGGGACTTAAACCCAATGTCACAGCCATTGAAAGCTGGCCTTTCCCAGCCCTGCCCCTGTTTCTCCTTGTGGCATCATACAGTCATACACACACCCCGCCTCGTGAAAAGTGGCCCGAACCTTTGCACCAGGCCTGCCCCATGGGAGGGATAGAGGTGAGGGGGGAAGCGGCTGGATTCCATCCCAGGGATAGGGAAGAGCCCAGCTTGGGAGAGGACAAGGCAGCCACAAAGGGGGCAGGTTTTATATTGCCCAGATAAGGGAAAGAGCCCAGCTGAAATTCCTAGATAACCCCTGGCAGATATATGGCTGGTCGGCGGAGACCTGCCCTCCCTTCCTCTGGTAAATTAAAGCATCCTGGCAAGCAAAGCCCCCAGGATGTAAATTACTGAATCAACTTGGGGAGCAGAGTGGGGCCTGGAGGAGAGGCAGGGGTCTGCACAGAGATGCCCCCATGGCTTTATGTAAACAGGCGGTCAGGCTCACTTCCCCTTTTGCTGCTTCCTTCAACAACTTTTCCCTCAGTCTCCATTCCCAGAAGATGAGTAAACTGAATCTCCCTCCTCCTTTCTCCACACTCTGTCTTGCTGGGGGCTGCTGGGAGCCTATTAGAGCTCCTTGTGGTCACAGACCTTAAAGACAGCAGATCACATAGGACAGGTCCAGTGTTAGATGGGATCTAATATCTTTAATAATGACATGATGTGTGTGCATGTGCATGCGCACACACAGGGCTTCTTGTCTAGGTGACAGGGATATTTCATGTGAATAGGCCCCGATGAAGAGAATAACAAACTTCACAAAGTTTCTTCTCCACAAAGTCCCTGAATCCCGCACAGGGCAGTCTGTTTGTTTGCCTGTGAGGCATAAGGAGATCGTTAATACCTGCTGACATGGAGGTCATAGGTCAGATCTAAGGCCTTCTTGCCAACCTGGGGGAAATGACCTTTCCAATGACACGTGACACAACCTTCCACTCCAAGTGGTCTCGGAGGCATTCGCAGCCAATGGTTCCTGCAGGCAAGACGAGGAACTTCTTGCCTCTTCTAGGGAAAGGGAGTTGGGTTGTTTCATCTTCACACCCTTGGGTGCGGCTGCTTTTCTCTTCTAGGGAATCCATTTTCCATGCTGTTTTTGCAGCTTCCATGGCAGGGGCAGGGTCTCCTGCGCAAAGCATGCACAAATGCTGTCTGTGCTAGGCTGGTTTCCTTACTGACATCCCATTCAATGGCAGCTCCCTTGAGAAGGAAGGCAGCATGCACAGGAAGACAGAAAAGCCCTAGTGACACACTATTTCCTGCCTCCACCAGCAGCCCACTCCAGCTATCCTTGTCTACGACCTCTGTTCCTGAACCCCTGCTCGCCTGTGCAACCCTCTTCGCTCATACCCCCATACTCTCTCCCCCCGGATTCCTCCCCAGACTTGAGAGGTTCTAGCTGGAAACCCTTCCACTTACAGCCCATCCTATGCTAAGCAGTCTTAGCTACTGCACTGACGTGGCTTTAAACTTTGGCCTTTTGAGCTAGGTACAGACATTCAAAAAGCCTGGGTGGAATTGATCTAAGTTACACCATTTTCTGTAAGCCGCATAGTTTAGATTGGTAGTGAACAGATCACACATTTGCTCTTTGGTGAGAGGGAGGCAAATCTTAGATCAAGTTCCAGCATTTTTAAACCCGTGTGCCAAACTTCCGTTCTGTTATGGATATTGGCCGGTCTCTGATCGCTTGTATCAATAAAAGTTTAATGTCTGTACCTGGCCTTGAAGTGAACAGAGTTCCTGTGTACATGCAGTTTAACTCGCAAAACTGATTTTCAATGGCATATCAAGTGTCACCCAGAATCGGTGGAGGTGGCTTTATTCTACAGCAGGGCCTTTCAATCTTTTTAAATAAGTGGACCCCCAGTGGACCCCTTTTTTAGTAAGTGTACCCCTGGATGCTGAGCAGTTGGGGGAGGGAGGAGGGGGGAGGCGAGCGGCCAAGTGGCAGAGCAGCAGCAGCTCAGCATCTGTGCAACCCTGCTCTCACTTTGCCTTGGCCCTGCTCCGGTGAGGCAGTGGCGCAGGGTGACGGCGCTCCATCCCCGTCCATCCCCACATACCCCTTGGACCTTTCAAAGTACCCCCGGGGTATGTGTACCCCTGGTTGACAACCCCTCTTCTATGCATACACAGTGCAGCTTTGTGACCATAGCTGTGCCCAGACTGAGAACACTTTGCTGAGAAGGTGGCCTGGGGCTTCTGTACCTGAACAGTGCTCCCAGGGGTGTGGCACAGTGTCCCCAGAGCTCTTCAAGAAACATACCCCACCCATGTTTTTGCACTTGTGCTTCCACCGTGGTGGTAAAGCTGCTCTGGGAACATCCCAAGGCCTTGCTCTCAAGCATAACGGAGAATGAGGTCTTGAGGGTGACTCTGGAAGGCACCCGACAGATGGCTTCACCACTGCATTTCTAGGTTTGCATACGTGATGGGGCAGGGCATGTTTAAGAACGTCCTGACCATGTTGGGATCCAATGTATGTACGCCCCTAGCGTAAATGCAGTTTGACTGATACCTTGTTTTCCCATTGGTGCTATAGGGAGCTGGCTGATCAGGCAGTTGAAGACACCAAGATGACTAAGTCAATATATCTTGCAGTTGCCCAAGGCTGCAGTTATGGCAGGGAGGGCCTCTCTCAGCACTCCCTGCTCTGCACCCAAAGTCACCATTATTCTATGTCCTTCTGACCAGAAACCTGCCCCCTTTCGGCATGATGTCCACAGGGCAGAAAACAGCTGTTCCCACTGGGTGTAATCTTCAAGCACATTTCATTGGTGCCCTATATCTGCACTGCCCCAAACGGTATCAGTGGAGTCTTATGTCACAGGCAATAAACCCTTCCTGCTGACTAGGACACTGGCTTTGGGCCCAGTCCTGCCAGCGCTGAATTGTGCCAAAGCTCCCCGTCAGGATGGTGCTGTTCATGCAAGAGCTTCCCCCAGATGTTCCAGTTAAGCAGTGACATGTCCTGGCCCAGGGGCACTGTGGAGAGTCACCACTACACTATGAACAGCCTGCTGCATCCCCTCAGCCCCTGGAGCAAGGGGTGGGATCTTCAGCTGGGGCAGCCCAGCTCAGGCCTGTGTTGGAGTTCTGACAAGCCTGTTGGGAAAACACCCTTCTCCGTGATACAATCCCTTGGCATCTCCCCCTTCACCCCAGCTGCTAAGCGCCTTAATAACTCTTGGCGCCAAGCTCCGGCAAGCTTTGTTGTCCTCTGTTGTGAACACGCGGGTCACTAATGAGACTCAGTCCTCATTATCCCCCAGCTGCAGGGCCAAGAGAGCCGCACCCTCCCTCCATGCCTGTCAGCAGAGAAGGGGGGATGTGTTCGATTAGTGTCTCACAAAGCCTCTGAGAGCTGAGCACACACCTCCCATTGCATGGCTCCTGCCTGCTTCCCTCTAATGGATGAGATGTGAAATAAAAAAGCATCCTGCCAGTGCTCCTAGCTTCTCCGATCCCACCCCATTAACCGTCCAGGGCAAGCGCCCAGTGGAGCGGGCGCGCTTTTATCTGCCAGCTGACCCCAAGTGCTCCCACCGACTAACTGGGACTCCACACACCAGAAACAACGGCAAAGCCAAGAGTTATTTACCTGGCCGGCATGTATCAAGCATGATAAATGTTCCCGTAATGAACCCAAAATGGACCAGGGTAAAGATTAAAACCAGCCCCCGTCTTTCTCAGCCAGCCCCCGCTTCCCGCAGTCCAGCACTCATGTTTCCCCTAGTGCACAGGCCACAGATAAGATGAAGTTAAATTTATCTTCAAAGAACCCCCCAAAGTGACTGGCTCTTAACCCCCTGCTCATCGCCTCCTTCCTCACCAGTATAAATCTTTCCCTTATCTGAACTTCCAAGGGAAGGAGGGGAAGAGGAGAGAGAACACAGCAGACTTTCTAAGCCAAAAAAAATCTCTGGTTTGTATTAAAGAGGCAGGATAAAAGCAAGCAAAGGGCCCCTCTGAGGGCATAAATAACGCAGGATCGGCTATTCCTTGAGATTTACACCCGGTGGTTTTCAACTCTTAGAGCAACACAAAGACCAACAACAACAAGGTTAGTACAAAGGGTGCTTGTCCCTGCAAGGGGGTTTCCGTAGAGGGGGAGAGTGGACTGAGCAAGGGAGATGTGAAAACAGCTGTGAGGTCAGCAGGAGGAGCTTCAAAGTAACTGCCCCACTGTGCTCCAGACCAGCTATGCAGGGAGGAAGGGACGCCAGCAGCTGAGCAGGGAAGGGAGGGTCTCAAGGAAAGAGCCAGCCAGCGATGCAGGGGTTCTTCCCTGGAGCAGAGAAATCCCACAGAGCATGCACAGTGCAAATGTGGGGCATGAATCACTGGGTGCAGCTGCACCCTGCAAGGAACACAGATAGCCCGCAGCCACATCAGGTGTAGACCAAGGTCTCCTGAGTTCCAGCCCTGCACACTGCCCAGTGCTGTCCTCTCCTCCAGCTGTGGCAGCTTGACCTCTGCTAGCGTTTCTGTAGGAAGTGCAGATGCACAAGGGGATCAAAGTGGTGCTAGAATGTGTTGGGGACAAACGTTCCTTCTCACACCCAACCCAGAACTTGCTGTCAGTCCGGCAGGATGCACCATGGGCTGCAGCTGCTGGGATGTCCTTGACATCTGCAGCCCAGGGGTCCCTTCTGGTTCTGTCCCAAGGCAGATGAATTTGGCAGCACCTGTCTGTCCTCCAGTTGGCCACCACCACATGAGGTCCTCTGCTCCAGGCAGGCTCTGCTGGGGGTCAGAACAGAAACAGCAGGGAGAGCAGATCAGAAGAAGGAGCATGGGCAGAGCTGCTAGCAATTCCCAGCCCAGAATAGCAGAGGTACTTACTGATTGGTGGTGCTCTGGAGGCCTGAGTTAAGGTGAAGCTGCCTAAAGGGGCTGCAAAGTAGCCTTGTGGCCCTCTGAGGATCATCCCTGGTCTGCAGAAACTGCCGGCCTTCCACAGGAGGCCCCAGTGCAGAGGGGGCAGCTTTGGAAAAGTGTTTGGTTGCTTCTTATGCCCTGTTCTGATACTGCAGCCCCTGGTGAGGCCTTAGTCTGTGTTGGTATGCACACTGGCCTTGCTTTACAGAGGGAGGCTTAATCGTACCTTCCTTTGTGCCAGCAGAGGGAGGTAGCTCTCAGAGTGCTCGCCAGTGCCATCCCACTCCATGCTGGGCTCCAGAGAAAGCAGCTGGTGCTCTGGGTGTCCCTTGGCCATTCCCCTGCTCCTCAGCCTCAGTAAAGGACTCTACACCTTCCTGCCAGAGCCTCAGAAACCTGAAAGAGCTGCTGTTTTAAGCACCACTGCACTACTGTTGTGACACATTGGGAGTTTGGAGTCTGAACTTCTGTTTCATTCGCTGTAAAAGGGAATCAGACCCCAGGAAAATGGAATCAGGAGAGAAAAGGAAACTGCTCATCCAACAGGCAAGGAGTCCTGATTCCAGGGAAAGCTTCATGCCCACCCCCCCACCAGTGACCTCTTCCCTGACTTCATTAGCCCTTCTGTAGGTCAGAGAGGGTCTGGCTGAACTGCCCATTAATGAGATTGCACTGGTGCTGACAGACCTGGCTTGGGGTCCCACAAGCCTCCCCTCATCCTAACCCTCACATCGTGGGGATGGAACAGGCAGGCTGCTTTCCAATGCTGCAGTCTCCTTCCAGCTCAGCCATGTTTATGTAGCCCCATGCTGCTCCAGACCTGCTTTATGGCCCATCCTGAAAGTCCATGTCCTACATTCACACGCAGCTTATAAGGTGTTGACTCAGACTTCCTACCACGGGCGACATTTTTGTGGCTTGGACAGCCGAGTTGTTGCCACTTTCTGTGCTGCTGCAATGTATTCTGGGAGGTAACACATTGGCTTTCCAGATGCAACTAATTTGCTCCATTGGGCAGCAGGCCTGGGTGTATTAAGCCATTATTGTCGGCAAAGTGCTTTGAAGAGGAAAAACACCAAATCAGTGATTAATTATAATTGTTGGGGCTCAGATTGATTGGAACCATTACCAGGTCTAGGGCACTGAAATGGGCCTGATGGGAAAGAAGAGGCCTGAAAATGAACTGTACAGATGAAAAAGCAGCTGAAATGGAGTGTCAAACCAAGCCAAACCTGTGCCAAACCTTTTCACTTCTGTTGCAGGGTGTCATGTGATGGGGTCCTGAAGGATGGCTGTGATCTCCCCAAGGCCCCTTTACCATGCCAAGTTGGCCCGATGGGCACCCTCTATTCTTGCCCACCATGTCTTTGATAGAATGGTTAATAGGGAGGCTGCCTTTAAGTCCTCTTGGACACGGTCTTGATTGAGTCTCTGGACCCCTGCGGGTTTCCGGACCTCTGGTGTGTCCCGCTTCAAAATAGATGTCACAATGGGTGTTCTGGGCTATGCGTGGCTCCAACCACCCCTTCACCATGCCCCAAGCCTCGCAGATGGTACCAAGATTGTCTGGTCTAGGTCTTGTTGTAATTTAGCCCCCTTGTCCTCCCTGGGCTCTCTGCAGCCCTGTCTGTGCACCCCAAATGCCGCGCTGTAGCAGGGCACTAGGGTGCCTGCTACTGGTAACAATAGCAGTATGAGCTCAGCTGCCAGTCACCAGGGCAGCACAGGTGCGGGTTGCTGGGGCAACCAGGCTGGTCAGCTGACCGGAAGGGGGCAGGGCCTGGCCTTTATAAACAGCCAGGCTGAGGCCGGAAGGTCAGTTCCCTCCTGGCAGCCAAGGAGGCTTGGAGCTCTGCTGGAGCAAGCAGGGCAGGCATGATAGAGAAGGCTGATGGCCTGAGCAGCGTCAGCATAAGGAGACTGGGTGGAGGAAACCCTAGCAGGGATACATATCAAGGATAGCCAGGTTGGCTTGGGATTTACGTTATAGCCAAGGGGCTTTGTGTTTTCTGTTTTGTTGTTGTAACACTGGAGGACCGGGCGAAGCTGTAGGGGTGGAGGAGGCCTCATAGGAGCTCCCCAGTAGTGGGGGGGGTGTTCCTGGCACCGAAGAGTGGCACTGTGTTTTGGGGTGTCCCGACCCCGACCCCAGTGTGGGCAGCATTGGGAGGAGCCCAGTGGGCAGAGGACCTGAGAAAGAGGGTCTGGGGGCCAGGTAAGGCCGAGGCTGCCTGAGCCCCAATCGTGGGAAGCCCCACTGGGGCGTAAGACCTGGAAAGGGGATCCGAGGGCCAGGTAGGGCCGAGGCTGCCTGAGCCCTATCAAGCAAGGCCCCAGTGGGGGCAAGAGCACGGGAGCATGAGACACAGGCCCCGGTGGGGGCGGAAGCACGAGCAAGGCCCCGGTGCGGGCAACGGCATATAGGCAGGGCCCCGGTGCAGGCTATGAGAGCCGCAGGAGACAGGCCCCTATGCAGGCGAGAGCCGCGAAGGAAGCGAGGGGGGCGCCTGTGACAGCTCAGGCGGGCAATTAGACAGAGCCCCAGTACAGCAAGGCACCGTGCCAAGGAGGGCAAGAAGACAGCCTCCCTTTAACAATATTTACCAGCAAGACGTGGCGGGCGAGATAAAGAGGGTGCATTTAGACCCGATTTGGCACGGTAGGTAGGGGCGCGAGGGGAGTTCACGGCACCCCTAGAGGTAGCCCTGCCACACGCACCCTCTCTGGTGCCAGGGTCCCCACGCTACAGTGTGTCCCCAGTAAGGCCTCCTTCCCCTAATAGCCTCATCCAAACCACTGGTCTTATACAACAGCAAACAAGACACCAGCCCCTGGGCTATAACATAAATTCAAGCCACCTGGCTATAACATCGTTCAAGTCACACCGGGGGTGCTCCATCCCTCAACAGTATCAGAAGCTGTACCTGCGGTCGGGCCGCTCCCCTTTGCTTGCTCCAGGAGAGCTCCTCCCCCCTTGGCTGCTGGCAGGGAACTGCCCTCCTGGCCTCAGCCCTGGGGTTTATATATGAGCCAGGCCCTGCCCCTTCCTGTCAGCTGACCGCTGATAGGTGTGGGCCACTAGCTCGTTCTGGCTGCCCTGGTAACCAGCAGCTGGGGCTGCAAGGGCTCTTCCCCAAGCAGTTTCAACTCTTTAAAGGAGTAGGGCACCCTAGTGCCCTGCAACACGGGGCAGCAGCAATGTCCCCACCCCGGCTGTGGACAGGTCAAGGGAAGGGACTGCATCACCCGCAGAGCAGCTCAGCTGGCCACTTTGTGGCACTAGAGGAAATTACTTGCTCCATGTAGCTAACAACACAATCTGCTGCCTTTAATCCCAGGAGGAGCATGAAGTGAGGAAAGAGTAGACTGGAGAAGTGCAGCTGTTAAGCACACTTTAATGCAGAAAGCCATAAACAGGCTCTTCCCCAGAAGGTTGCTTGAGCAAGCTACCAGCTTTGAAATTATGCCTATTCTCCCCACACACTTCCTCTGCTCCTGGCAGGGCCTCCTGGTCCAGTCTCAAGGCCTTCCTCAAAGGTACCAAGGCAGGGAAGGAGAAGAGGGAGGCCTGAGACCACATAGCCTCTACCATGATCTGATTCTCAATTGTCCACTGCCGTATGTGCCATTTCTTCCTATAGAAAGGGGGCTCAGCCTGGCTGCAAAAATACTGTTAGGTCAGAATTCTCCCGTCACACCATTTTACTCTCCTGCAAGGTGCAGGGCGCTATGAAACCAGGCCCAAGATATTTTATTCATTTCTAGAGGATGCTGATCCAGAATCATGTACCCTTGTGCCCTTGACACTTCCTGTCAGTCCACAGGCCAGAGAGGTCCCAGCCAGCTGAAAGGCAGAGCTCAAAGCAAGATGGGAAAACAAGGAAAAGACGGTTCCCAACTCGAGGGTTCTGTTGTGTGGAAGCCCAAGAGGGGACCATGGATGGAGCTGGGCAAGCAATGAATGGATTGTTCACTGGCTATCCAAGACAATCAGTGGGAAGAGGGGCCTGGAGTGGAAATTTTAAGGTGTTTTCAGCAAAACAAAAATTAAGAATTCCACAAATTCCATTTTAAGCTTCCCAGCAAGAGGTTGTTTCTATTTCGGGTTATTTTACCTCCTTTTGGCCCCTTGCTTAGAGGTAGGTCCACTTCAAACTGGCAACAATCCTCCTCCTCCTCACCCGAGTCCAGATGGCAGGAACATCTTGGCAGTGTCATGAGTGTGCGGATTCCCAGCTCTGCTCTTTAGTGCTGCCTGCCCAGGGCTGGCTATCTATCCTACAGGATTTCCCACTTCCCTCACTAAGCCAGTGGGAGGTGTTAAAGAAAAACACTTTTCATATGCTCCCTGTGTAGGTAAAACACTGCCTGGGCAGAGCAGTTGTGTAAGGGCCTTTGCAACCAAAGCTCTGCAGCAGTGAGGCTGACAGGAGGCTGCCTCTCTCCCCTCCAAGACCCCCATTGCTCCTGGAAAAGGAGGGCCTGCGGGGAACAGGCAGCAGTGACCTGAGACTCACTCAGGAACACGTGCCACCCCCCATGGAGTGGACAGAGGAAATGGGACAGACACGACCAAATTCCTGGAAATTATTTTTTCATTTTCTCCTTTATTAGTTTTTTATTAAAGGAAAAAATAAACACAGGCAGAGAGCAGGGCAAGCTGGAAGTGTCCAGCCGGCCAGGGGATAAACCCAGAGCCCAGAGCCAGAGCCCCAGGACCAGATGCAAAACCAGCTAAACCCAACAGAGACATCATGGGAGTCACCTGTGAGGTTTGCAAACATCACATGCTGGGCACCAGTAGGTAGCCTACAGAGAGCTCCCTGCCCCTGCAGCACCTTCTCACCTGCTGATCCAAACAGCTTTATCGCTGCCTTGTTTTTCTGCACTCTAGAAAGGCACTAGTCTTCCAAAGTGCGGCTCAGCGCACCAAGCTTTTATTTAAAGCTTATGAATGTGGCAGCCCATGGGATCCTGCCGGAGTGGCCCTGCAGGTCTCAGGTAATAACACTGCATGTTTATCATCCATGCGCTTCATGGATTTCAACCAGCAAGTCCTGAGAGCAGCATAAGAATGGGGATTGCTTGGCTTGTGGCCATGCGTACAGCATGTATAGGCACCACCTATACACGGTATATACCAGGGGTGGACAAAATGCAGCCCGGGGGCTGGATGTGGCCTGCCAGGCCATTCTATCTGGCCTGCAGGGCCCCTGAAAAATTTAGAAAATTAATATTTATCTGCCCTGGGCTGCCTGTCATGTGGCCCTCAATGGCTTAACAAAACTCAGTAAGCGGCCCTCTGCCCAAAATAATTGCCCACCCCTGGTATATAACGCCAGTTCCGGGTCCCCAACTGGCCAGACCTGGAACTGCTCAACCTACATTAGCCTGGCACTCAGCCCATGCTGATACACTCAACCAGACTAATGAGCCTCTGTGGAGCTCCAGACCAACACATCTTTATGTTTCAAGTACCCAAGCTAGCTGCCCCAGGTGCTTCTACATTGTGTTGGCCTGCTTTGTGCTGCTTAGCCATCCCCTGCTGGTCTCATCAGAAAAGCATATTTTCCCCACCCCCCACTTTGCACAGAGATAGTGATGGCACAAGATGCCCAGCAGCAAAGAATCACACTCCCTGTCCTTGCTTTTTGCTGGGAAGTCAGGAAAAGATAAGGCTCAGCCTGTGCACTCAGGCTTTGCATTAGGCCCGGAGAAGGGGAAGTCCCTGGTGTTCGGTAGGGATGAATACAGGAGGGAGGATCACACAGGGAAAATAAGGTGGGTTTTGGCAGCCTGCTATGAATTGCTCTTGACTTAAACTGTTTAAGCCACAGCCCCTGAGGCTGGCTCCTTGGGCAGCTTTGTCTGGTGGGAGCTGACAGGACCTCTCTGCTCCTGTCCCCTTCCCCCCCCAATTTTAATACATTGACTCCACTCCCATCCCTGCTCTTTCATTATTTGTCCCTCCTGTTCACTGAGCCCCTCGATCTATGTTCCTCAGTCCCTCTACCCCCCCACATCCTTTCCCCAAACCTGAGAGGACACACTGTTGGTTCTGGCCTACCTACTTCTGGAAAGAAGAGGAACATTGGAGCCACAGGGCACCTTTGTGTCCTGGGCAGACACCATCTCTCCTGACAGACTGTCCCAACAGCTACCTTGGCCTTGCTGAAGAGTGTCTTCCGGAAGAGCCAGTTGCCCCCTCTTCTTGCCTATTGCAGATTGTAGAACAGGCATTATCTTTGCCAACACATTTTTGCTAACATCAAGCATGACTGGGGGTATCTGAAATCCCAGGCCTCTGGGCCTGGAACTTGCACATAGGATGGGAAGAAGCTGAAGTTATATGACCCTTGTATTTATAAAGTTTGCAGTTATATGACCCATGGATTTTAGTAGACGTGGTTACTGAGCTTTGCGCAATTGAATTTGGAACTGAATTAGCGTTTGGTTTAAATAAAGAACGTTCTGAGACACTTTGCTGCTAGGGTGGGACATGATGAATATGACCCTCCTCAGTGAGGCGGCACAGGTGGTTAGGGAAGTGAGCAGGACTGCTGGATCCTGTTGAGCTTTCAGGGAGGAAGCCTGTAATCCTCAGGCAGAATTCACATCAGAACCCAGGGCTAAGGGTCAGCTCTGGAGAGACGCGCCAGGGCTTCTTCAGATGGTAAATGATCAGCAGACCAGCTTTCCATCTCTTTGTGCAAGACAGCACACCCCCCAGCTTAGCATCTTCCCCTGGCAGCATCTTCTTAGAGACCTCTCAGGGTGAGTCCCGACCCTAAGGGAGCCGTAAACTGAACTGGATCCCCACCTCTGCTTCCCTCCCTGCCGAGAAGTTCTCAGAGGCCTCGAGAATTGCTTGAGTCCTGGTGAAGCCTGATGGTGCTGAGCTTCTGGAAGCTGAGAGAGTGACAGTCCTGGCTGGTGCCGATGGAGACAGCTTCAGGCTCAAGCAATATCAGAGACACATGGCCCATGTGCTTCTGGTGGCCTGAGCCTCCCTACAGATCTGTCCTGGCTCTGCAGGTCTGTTTTCACCACTCCTGATTCCCTGAACTGTATAGCTTGCCCTGCCTAGTTAACTATATCTCTGAGGTCCTCATTGCCAGCCTGCACTGCTCTCTAGAATTAACTGTATGAGTGGGATCTGCCCTGTCACTGCACACTGTAGCCCAAAGACACCTCACTCCTAAACCCCACTGCAACTCACAACCCTCATCTATAGGATGAGAGAGGTAGCTAGCTATATTAGTCTGAAGTCAGGCAGAAGGCCCTGCCTTCCATCTATATAATGGGGATAATAATTCCCAGCTGGTTGGGAGAATTAGCAATCACTGGTCCCATCATATCTACCAAAGCAAAATGTAAACAGCTCAGCTTTCTTTGTGGTTTCCAAAGTGTCATAATGTCTCTGAAGGAAAAATTTTGGGGATCTGGACAATTCACAAGCCGCTCACCCTAACAGTTCAGTCTCTGCTATTCACAATGTACTGGGTATTGGCTGGTCACAAGACATTTTTTCTGTTTTCTGACTAGATAGTCAGCACTAGGTAGCAGAAAATTCCCCAGGACAAACTGTGGGTTCTAGTATGAATTTCTGATGCCTGTGCACCAGATATTTTTCACCCAAATATTCACAAGTGACAAACAGTCTGATCCCATCAGGCAGTGAGTCAGATTTGATTGTTCATTTATCAGTATATCCCCAGCGACTTCTTTGTCACTGACCCAACTCTAGGATTAAGTGTTGGTAAAGCACTGGCCTTTTGTAAGCCCCCTAACCTTTAAGGGAGAGGTGCTGGAGAAGTGCACACATTTGCATTCAGAAAAGAAGAACCCATATCTCCTTATCAGACAGTATGGTGTGTTCACGTTTGTGTGAGACACCAACATGCACACCCACAGATGGAGCAGGGGACAGGAGATTAGGATGGGAAGCCAGGTTAAAATGACACATCAAGATAAGGCCTAAGATAAAAAACCAGACCAAAGGGACATCCTAGATTGCTTCTTTTTCTTTGTTGTCACTTAATGTGAGGTTTGTATCCGCCCCATTTATTCCCCTGACAGCCCACAGGTTTTTTCACACAATCAATGCATTCCCATTTTTTACAGTAAAAAGATTCTCCTTCTCGGTTTTATGTTGTCAGCTGCATCTCTGTTCCCTGGAACGGGGACAGCCACACAACAAAGGCAGCAGATTCTCTGCTCTGAACTCCTCTTCCTCTGCAGTTCTATGCTATAGGCCAACAGGAAAGTCCCCAACCCCACTAGAAACAGGGCCTACCACAACATAGTAGGATGTTGTGACGGCATCTCCAGCTAGGGCTGAAGGGTCCTTAGTGTCACAGGAGTAACAGCAGTGGGCAAGGAAACCATGAGGGCAAAGATGTTGGGCTCCCCTGACAGCACCAGAGCAAGCCACCTCTCCCCAGCAGGGAAGTGAGCACAACTTCTATACCAGAAAATGATCCTATTTCAAATGCTAGGTCCTTATGTACATGAAACAAGCAAAACAGGCCATGAGGTTGAGGCCTGAATTGCATTCACACACAGCATAGCAACTGGGGCCAAAGTGTTTCTCTGTTCCCAGGATACCTGGCTGATCCCTGAGGTTACTGTAACTTTTCTGAGACTGAATTAGTCCCAGCCTATACCCAGGTGGCTTCAGCTCTGCTCTCTAGGCTGAGCACAGCTTGACTAGGCTCCAGGATCTGGGGACCTCAGGCACCAATGTAACAGCTGCCTGCAGTGGCACAGGCAGCCATGCTACAATTGTGCCAACCAGAAGCATGCAGCTAATTGGCCCAGGACTCTGGGATGCTGGGCCAAAAGTGCACGGTGCTGAGAGCTCCTGAGAACACAAGCCAAGGATGCAGGAAAAAGGCCCAGCCATCCTCACTGCTGCTAGAGACCTCAAGGAAGATCCAGGTGCTCTCCCCACTGCAGGGAACCAGAAAGAAATGCTAGACATCTGCCCAGCAGCAGGTAGGCATCCTGCCACTCTCCCTATGGCAAGGGGGGAAACAGCTACCTGTATGGTAACAAGGACACCTGAGGCCACCGGGCACCTCTTCTACCCTGTGAGCACCCCAGAGATGCCACCAAATCCTTTCCCAGCAGGGGAAACTGGGCAGCCCCAGATCAACAGCAAGGCAGGGGCTAAGTGGTCGCCTAGGAGCCTACACTGGGGGACCCAAGCCCAGTGGAGCAGAGTGCAGGCAAACTGAGGAAACCAGCTGAGGGAAGCAGAGGGAAAGCCTCCCTGAAGGGGGCCCCTACTAGCATGAACAAGGAGCATGCCAGTAAGCAACTGTCCCAGAAAGGGTACAAGCTCAGAGCAGCAAGGCATCAATGCCCTCACTAGCCATCAGACCGAGCCATTTGAGTTCATTACCTATTTAGAACATTTACCTATCCCTTTAAATGACTGAAGGCTGAAACAGATCCACCCAGATACAAATCACCAGTACCTTGCAGACCAGGTCAGACCACACGATATGGGACGAGTCAACTAGAGTGGCAACAACACCCAAATGGAAAGGGGTGGGATGTAGGGGAGGAGAAGTCCCACAGAAGATCCACTGCAGTTGTCACACCTGAACCCTCAGAGAACCACTGGACCACCCTCCAGGCAAGTATAGGTTCACTTATTTCACATCAAGTCATGGCGGGTGAGAAGGCTGGGTGTGATGATTCTCCAGGGGTACAGGGCAAGCCTGCAGCACACAGACAGTGACCTTGGGCATAAAACTGTCACAACCAGTTTTTGTCAGTACCTAGTGCCTGTGGGGTAAAGCTGATGGGGGGAGCTGTTCTGATCTCCCCATTGTGGGGCTGGAAACCAGCTCAGCCTCTACCACTGATCAGAACCTGGATGGCCCCAGTGGGCCATTCAGCAGTTGAGGACTTTTAGCATTCAGTGAGATCTGGCCCTGCTCCTTCAGGAATCTCACTGGCATACCCTCTACCTCAGAGCCTGCAAGGCATAAGCTGAGCTGGATGTACTGTGCTTTTGCCAAATGGGCTCTCCCCTATGCTGAGGGAATCCCCTGATGAAGAGAGCTGCTCCCACAGCCCTTTGGGGGTGTCACCACAGAACCAGGCTAGGGTTTAGTCTCAAGCAGTCATTGGCTCCCATCACTGAGTACCTACCCCTGGGCAGGAAAGCTGCAATGACTGGCTTTAGACAAAGACAGATCCAACCCCTTGCTGCTGGAAGTGGGTTGTACCAAAGGCTGGACTCCAAGATAATAGAGGAGAAAACTCAGTTAGACCCTCTGGCAACAAGCAAGAGAGAACAAGAGGGCTGCCCTAATCCCAAACCTGAGCAGCTGTCACCACCAGCATAGACAGGACACCATGACATATACCAGCACCCACTAGAGGAGGCCAAGTAAGGTCAAAACCAGAGGCTACTGTGGGGATATGGGGCCCAGGTGTTATACAAATAGAGTTTTTGCCTATTGCTTTTACTTTTATGTATTTTCTTGAGTTTTGCATTGCCTTAAGAAACTCCATTTTGTATTGCTCTGTATGTAGCTTGACATAAGTGCTCAACCTTTGTATGCTGTATGTGTGAGAGAATGGGTGAGAGTGTGTCTGTGGAAAAGGAAAACATCAGCTGGCAACTGGCTGAAGAATGCAGACATAAAAAACCAAACAAGAAGAATCTGCCCCAGAACAGCGAGAATGACAGTTGACCTTCAAGGAAGGTGATAACACAGCAAAAGCCCAGAGGACTGGGTGAAGTCACAAGGCTATAAAAGATGGGGCAAGACATATCGATGTTGGGTCTTGTTCTGCATGTCATCCTGGAGCATCAGTTTGTCTGATGAGATGGATCAGCAGGAGCCCGGCTCCTACTTGTGATCAACTTGGCTGGCCACTAAGTTAATCCAAGTACTGATAAGACTAGTAATGTATACCAGTGCAGAACAGAAATTGGGCTATGAATGGAGGGGGAGGGAGTGTAGTAAGTGCTTAATCAATTAATGCAGCATCTAGCCTTATCCTCCCTCATAAGTTCTTGCTCATGATTTGAGCAATTGGCAAATTGCGTAACACACCACCAGGCAATCCACAAAGAAACACAGAAGTGCACATGGGCACAAGTGCTTTGCTGAAATGCTTTTGGGCTCTGCTGTGACTGAGTTTAGGAAGCCCTCCACCTCTCCAGAAACACAGTGAAAAGCCCAAACTGGGCAGTTTTGCCTAACCTTCCTCACCTCCCCCCACTTCTGTGCAGCCCACTTGTGCCTGTGAATACAGCCCATCTTCTAAGTTATGGACTGCAGGATTGGACTGAATCTTTTCCACTGGAGCCGGGGGAGGCAGGGCGACCTTCTGGAGTTAAAGTACACAAACATGCTGAGCTCACCCCCGCTCCTGATTACAATCCAAACATCCCCAACAGGGTAATCAGCCATCCAGCCCCTTCCATGGCTTACCTAAACACTTGAATGCAAGCCCAGGCCAACAGCCCCCAGTTTACCTTGGCTCAGTCCCTCTCCTGCTTCACCAAGACATGAGGACCCCTCCCCCCATTCTACAGACACTCCTGCTGGGGGTCTCCAACATGGCAGACTCCAAAGCCAGCTCTTCAGCGTCTGGGAGCAGGAGGAGCAGAAGATGGATAAATAAATACCATCTGAGTGGGAACATCCTGGCCAAAGAATGAGCTAACTGTGGGTGAGAGGTGGATGGCTAATGTGGAGTGTCTTGGCCTGGTGCAGTCTAGGGGAGATGCGGCCTCCCTGAGCTTGGTGGGAAACTGATAGGAAAAGTTTTTGACCTTCGTGAACTTCTGGGACAATTAAAGATGCAGCTTGTGTCTGCAAGTAGGAATACACTGGGTTTATCCTACAGACTTGTGAGGGCCCAAATCAACCATCAATGAGAGCAGTGTAAATCTAGAGTGATCCTCTCAACATCATGTATTGACAAGGTCAGGATGCAGCCTGCAATCCTGGTTGCCGCTTGGGTCCATCTCAGAGCAGTCTTGAGGCACAGGTGCTCAGGCCCAGGGTGCTGCAGGCCTGTGCAATACTGAGAGTTAATTCCTTCCTGTTACTGATCCTAGTGAGCTCGTCCTTCTCCCCTGCAGGAGGGATGATGTGGTTCCCAGTGCAGCTGCACTCTCGCCGTGTAGCTCATGTGGCAATGTGAAACTCTGCCAAGATCTATCCCCTCCTGCAGAAGCGCTCAGAGAGCTGGAATCGGTTACTCCTCGGGCCCCGAGACCACTCCGTTGTCAAAACAAAATGCTTCAGCAACCCAGAATAGGAACCAATCTTACTTGAATTCCAACCACCCTCTCTCTCCCCCCGTGCTCGGGAAAGGGGAGCTTGCAGCATTCCTAAGCACATCGCTGGCCATTTGTACCACAGAGCCTCCTTGTGTAGGAGGCAATCCACAATAGCCACATGCCAGAACCAGCAGATCAAGGTGTGCTTCCTGGAAAGCAGCGGGGTGCTCACTTACATGTTCAGCTTCCTTCCCCCTGTCCCCTCCCCCCATGCGTTCTGAAATACTTTTTCCCACACCCAGATGAAAATCAGAGTCCTGAAACCAAGAAAACCTAAATGCATCTCTGAGGCTAGACCACTGTGTAACTCCCCCACCACCACATCAGGACTGGTAAGCACCCCCGCTCTGAATCTAGTGGCATCCACTGCCCAAGGACATGATGAGTTCCTGCCAGCTGCTAGATCTCTGTTGCAGTCACCTGTGCAGTCCCTGCACTGCTGGTATCTAATTCAAAGCTCTGGAAAGCACCTCTGGGGATGTGGAACGGGCTGTATGAAAATACATTTCTTCTCCATTTAGACAGAACGCTGTTTGATGGCAAACACTTCTAGTAAGTACCTCTGTAAATGCACAGCTCCAAGACAGCATCAAGTGAGGACTGCACTTTTCCCCAGCAAACCAGGCATGGGGAGCCTGGCTTAGCACACAGGTCTTTCTGGGCTCCAATCTGCCAGCTCCTAGGGTTGCCCCCAGGTCAAACAACAGCCTGAGGGGAAGTCCAAATCCAGCACTGGCAGCCAAGAACTTTGTGATCCAGCCTCCCTGAGAGATGCCTTGATCTCTTCAAGACCCAAGGACAACATCCCTTTGTCCAGAGCTGTTTCTGCCTTGCTCACTGTCAGTGAGGGATTAGAGGAGACTAGCTCAAGCAGACTCACTAAGATTTAGGAGTACTTATGGCTGGAGGATGCTGTGCAAATCTACTGTCAACAGGTCATACAGCCTCAACTGGCCTTTGTATCTGGAGGACCTGTGTGACTGAGGGACCTGGTTGCCCTCATCTTTAGCATTTCCCTTGTAGAAATATATAGCAATCCCACATTTCTTAACTCCAGCCTGCAGGAAAGAAAAGACTCTCTGACAGTATTAAAAAAAGCAGATTCTCCTCTGAACACAAAGCATGGCTTTGTATAAGGTTAACCCAGGTGTCCTTTCCCTAGGCTTTCTGTGCATGTTCGGTCCAGAGCCAGTTTCAGTCCCCACTATGCCATATCTTTCAGGCAAAACACTTTCAGTGTAGAAGCAATGCATCACATTGCATGCCTACTGTCACTGGCAGCATCTTGCAGGTGAGAGGGAGGGGAATTTGCAGCAGACCAAGAAATGTCATCCTGTCAAACAAAGAGATAGGAAGTTCATGTCCCCCAACCATTAGCCTAGTCAGTCCTCACTGTGTCCCAGGGCCTTTGCCTGACCTCCACATGAAAGTCCTGGTGCAGCAGGTGGGTTGGCAAAGCAGCTCTGCTGTTTGGGATGTCACGGAGAATTCCACACACAGAAATGTGGAGCCCCCTGGGATACACCTACAGTCTGAATCCACCCAGCTTCCTACTCTTGTCCGACCACACGTATCTCCACTTAATCACACCAGTAGGAATGTTTTATAATGGGACGGACATGAGCAGCCAGTCTTCTTGCTCATAAGTCTCCATGCTTGCTCCTCCAGCAAGTTCTGTTCCCAAGACGCTCTTTCTTTCTGCCTTCGTTCTGCCTCGTGCTCACCACTGCTTCTCATGCTTTCTCCTTCCTACCCTGAAGTCTACAAACCCAAACTGTACTCGTGCTTTGCAGTCAGGGAACCTCTAGCAGTATAACTGAGTTAGCTTTGGCTCAGGCCTCACCATATAGCACATTGCCCTAGGAAGCAACTGTGTCATTTCTACTTGTCACAAGACGAAGGAGCTTCCTATGGATTCATCTAGCCTGAAAGAAGGGTGCTTAGCACACCCATCAGTCTTAACCAGGTTTGTAACTCTCTTTGCATCAAAAACTCACTTGATGGCCACCATCAACAGCTTCCAGAACAGCAAAGCAACTCCAGTTCATTTTAGTGGAGTATCATCAGTCAGGTCCCCAAGGCCCCTCTTTCCAAGAGGAATCTGAATTCTACAGAGAGAAAAGGATTCCCCCATGCAGACTCCACTAACCAAGTTCTACTAAACCAAGGTCCAAGTGGCTTTCACACGCATCATCACCAAGGCCATAAGGACAGCCAAGTGTAACACACAAGGAGTTTGTGTATGGGGGCGAGAGTTCAAGGCCTTCTAATTCTCTCTTAGCCTTGTTCCGCCTGCCCCACAGGAAACCGTGCTGTCTTTGTATGATCTGCATACTAGCTCCAACTATGTCTGGAGGCCAGTTCAAATGGACACGTCCTGTTTAACCAGTTTAGTGACAGGAGCCATTGTTTATAGGCTTGCCTAGTACCTGACCAAACAGGAGACAGCTGCAGTTGGGAGGAGGGGGAACATTTTTGACGATGCTCTTTAGAGATGGGCTTACGCAGTGGGCCTTGGAACCTAGCCTTGTTTATGTTACTGTTGCTTCCTCTCTCCTCCTCCCCTCCCTCGGACCCCTGCAGCTGAACTCTGCACCGGGACACACAAAACTGCTCCAGTTTACTTGTTGCCTACAATCTATTTATACATGGAAGGCTCAAGCCGTTATTTCTTAGGAGGGCCTTGAGCTCCACACTTCTAAATCCACATGCCAGGTGTACAGCAGATGGACAGACACAGCAGGATGCCCCAGCCTCACCCCTGCCCCCACCACCATCAGACCCATGTCCACAAAACCCAAAGCAGGGAGGCATGCTGAGTGGGAAGGGGACAGTGCCTTGGCCCAGTTTGACAATACTGGGCCCAATCCCAGCCTGGGTAACCTTATTAGCATTATCACAGGGCCCCCAGGGATGAATTTGGCCATTATCTCTGTTCCACAGACGATTTCTTAAGGCAGCCAAAAAGGCCAATTTCATGTTAGTTGAGCTCACTTTTACCAGGCCCTGAGCACCAGTTATTATCCCCTGTTGGAACAAGGTTTCTCATATGGTCATTATGTTTCCAGCCGACAGCATGTGCAACTTACACAGCCGGTGAAGAGAAAATGAGCCTGCTTCCCTCTGTGTCTGGCCCTGAGCCCTTTCCCACACCGGGAAGCTGAGACCTGAGCTCAGGCTCTTTCACACAGCCTCCTTTACGTGCATACATTGCAGGGACAAAGATCAGAAGACTGGCCACTCACCTACTTCTCACATGCAGGCAGGTATCTGTTCTCTGGGTCCCTCAGATCTGTGTGTGTGCATGTGCGTGTGTGTCTGTGGGGGATAAAAATGATGCCTTAACCTTCACATCCCTTTTTTGCTGCAGTAAGGTAATTTACATATGTAAATCACTTTGGATTCTTCAGCTGGGAACGCTTGCAATATAACACATTTTAAGATGGAAGTTATTTATTACTGCATATTTTGCTCAGGCAGCCAAATTCATCTGTGTTATAAGCAGATGCATCTCCTCTGAGGGCAACAAGAGTTAGTTGTATTCACTTGTAATTTTTTGCCTCTAACTGTCCAGACAATGTTCCATTGAAAAACATCCTCCATGCACAGAACAGTCCCCATAACGTTGATAAGGTGGAGCTGACATAGAGAAGGGCATGGCTGGCTTGCACAGGGCGCAGAGCTGATTGTACTGTGGGTTATAGGACAGCATTACCGCTGTGACTGGCATAATGGTTACCTGCTTTTCATAGAAAACCGCAGACAGAAGAGGGGATCCTCTGAGTCCCAGCTGACAGGCATTTTCCAAGGCGATGAGGGAGAGTGAGCACAGTGCTAAATAACAGGGAGAGAATGGGGAAAGCAGTGCATTGGCAGAGTACCTGGCAGGGGAGATACCATGATCAACCAGGTAGTTTTACTTACCTGGCAGGGGAGATGCTCCTGTTCTCGGTCTTGAAGGTGTAGTTAGAGTGTGAAAGCCTGTCCCATGCACTGTGGGCAGGCTCACCCCTGCAAGAGTCTACAAATGCCTCCAAATGCAACAATCTTAGCTACACAATTTATGGTGATGGGAGATTGCTCTCAGGCTTTCCCTCTAACTTGCTACTCCTGCCTTTTGGCTAAGGGCAAGTGAGACAAGGGGGCATCTGAACTCCTAGGCCACCAGGTTTGGAGTTTGCACGTAGGATGCCTGCCATGGATTTGGGAGTATCTGAAGCTGCAGGCTGTAGAGTATGGAAGGTAGGATACTTGCCAGGGGTAGCACCACAGAGACTTGAATGATTGAGCTCTAATCAGTTGAGAGAATTTAGAACTGATTTGGTGGATTTGGCCCGAGACACACAATTTAAGTAAATAAAAGATAGTTGTCTGTGAGGAAGGTTTACTGAAGGAGGAAGGATGGTATGTGGCACACTCCACAGGATTCTCTCACCCACAGCCTGGTCCTGTGGAATAAACAGGGCAGAGGCAGGGTCATCCAGCCTCTTTGACAGGTACAACCATACTGGGAGTGGCACACTGCAGGTAAAGCTGACTTTGACCTTACCCTCCCCTCCAAACACCCATCCAAATGGGACCCAGGCTTTCAGTGTGGTCCCTGAACCATCTGTGATCCCAAATACTTAGTTTTAAATTGTCCTCCCATTTCGATCAGTCTGCGTCCTGTGTCAGGAGTGCCCTGTGGAAGGCCAGGCACCTCCTGTTGTACAGGCACATGGACGTAGAGGAGGTAGGCTGTGTGAAAATGGCTCTGAGCAAACTCTAGACCTACTACCAGAAATTGGTAGTGGAGGATGGAGACTCTGCAGCCAAAGCCACCTGGCCCAGAAACATGTAGCAAAGGACCTTTCAACTCCCCCCCAAGCGGAGAAGGGGGTGGTGACAGCGAGGAAGAGGAAGAGACAAGTGGAACTGAGTACAGTGACAGCAACAGCAACAGCAGCAGGTCCTCCAGCGGAAGCTGGAGTGGTAGCGACACTGATGATAGGTGACCTGAGGATGTGACCCTGCAAGCGGGATGGGGATGAAAGGGAAGGGCTGCCTGGTCTGAGGGACCAGAAGTTGCTTGTGTGTATAGCGCATGATGTAGATATTGTAATGGGTTTGGGTGGCCAGCGGGCCTTTGTAAAGGTTCGCGGGTGTGTTTTTTGTAACAGGTAAAGGTTTTCTTTGTGGAGGGATACTCAGAGTGTGTGTGTGTACATGTGTGTGTGTGTGTGTGTGTGTGTGTGTGTGTGTGTGTATGTGCATATATATATATATAAGCAAAAAAATAAAGTCCTCAGTGAGACAGAGTAATAGCATTGTCCCTGATATACAGAGAGGGAGCTGACACAGGTCACAGCCCTAAGGCTCACCCATGCGGCCTATGGCACAGCTAGGGATTGAACTCTCTGTGCCACAATTCCCCTCCTGTGCAAAAGTAGGAATCACTTCCTTTCCTTACCGGGATGCTCGTAAGAATAAATCCACGTGCTCCCAGAAGTCTCAGAGATGATAGTGATAGAAGTGAGCTGCGGAGCCTGTCTCATTTGGCAATGGGTTTGCTGTGCAGGCGTGAGCTCATTCTCCTGCTAGGTGGGGCAGGAAGCTTTATGCTCACCACATCACATGGAGCCCAGCGATGCAAAATTTCAAAGAGCCTCCAGGGTCCCGTCTGGGCTGCAGTTTTTTTCAGGACTCAGGATTACAAGACACTAAGGAATGTGCCGGAGAGGTTCTTCCCAGGCTCTTTGCAGGTGGAGCTATGTCAGTGAGCAAACAAGAGTTTATCAAGGGTGTCTTTCCTCTATGAATGATTTACACACAGTTGCCAGAGTGAGAGGCCAGGTGAGATGGAGAACCAGAGGGCAAGACTGCTCATGGATGAGAGAGAAGCTTATTTCCTCTGGGTGAGCCTTAGTCCCAGATGGACAAAACATGTCAAGATGTATAAATATGTAGGTTCCTCGGGGCAGCATAAATCCAGAGCGGATCCAGAGACGTGGATTGAGATACTAAGGTTTTGCAGCAAGGGGAAGGGAGACAAGTCTCAGCCCAGTGGTGCACGTTTCTGTGCTCAGATGCACTTTCCCACTCTGTACAATCAAGACGGTAGCAATGCATGACAGAAAGGGGCCTTTGCCCTCTCCCATGCACTCATGGCATGACAGCTGCAGTGAGGACAAGAGGGCACAGCTGCATTTTCCAGAGCATCCCAGTGGGACTTAGGAGCAGGCTCAGCCAGCTCAAAACACGGCAGCCTTTAGGTTGCTCTCAGTGACATCCGGGGTTCAGCTTGGCAAGCTGCTTGTCCATCCCAAGTCCTGTGCTTCACAGTTATCCCCACGCTGAGGCCAAGGGTGAGGGCAGATGGCTCTCCCTTTCCTCTGGGGCTTTGGCACAAGAGCTCAGCCAAGGGATTCCATCTAATTCAAAGAGACAGGGCAACCCATCATCGTGGAAGCATCTTTCTGCTGCTGACAGGGCTCTGCTGGGCAGCCATCCGTGAGCATGACAACCCCCTCTGTGCTCCTCGCAGAGCTCAGCAACAGCCTTCACTGCGCTGCACGCACAGGCCTGTTGTTTTCCTTCCATTTGGGAGATTGTTTGGTTTGGCTCCCCAGAAGCAGCAATACCTCTTCCCAGCCTGTCAGCAGCTGCCAGAGAAGTTGGGGGTTGGCCCAGCAGCCAAGGGAGGCCTAGTCACCCGGTGAAACCTTGACATCTGTGTCAGCAGGAGGCTGGAGGAGACCCATCTCACTTCTCTCGGTCTGGGTGGGCAGATGTCAAGTATGTTCCCTCCTGGGAGGGGACATGAAGCTTCTCCTATACAATGGGAGGGGATCCTCTCCAACAACAAACCACAGCCATGGCAGTCCCCCAGAGGAGGAAGAAGGGACAGCCAGGCACACAGCCAGGAGGAAAGATACATCCCTAGTGCAAATAAACAGTTTCCACCAGCTGTGATTCCCTGCAGCAGGAGGGTTGTTGTCCCCTCACCTTTTGGTCCTATCTGGGAAAGGAAAGAGAGCACAGCAGCAGCAGCTTCAACATACAGGACAAGTCGCTCCCACCAGGTTCTTCACCTCCTGTGTGCGTGACCCTAGCCAAGCTTTTCTGTAGTGCACCATGGCTCAAGATGTGGTAACTCAATGGTTTCCCTCCCAGGGCACAAGAGTAGCACAAGAGGCATTTCTATGGTATGAGCCAAGGGTGAAAGTCATTGCTGGACTGTCCCATTCTTCACACTCCCTGCCGATTCCTACGGTGGCATCCACAAAGACAGAACCAGCCTCATCACAATAGTCATACCAGCAGCAACCCCAATACCTTTCATCTACACCTCGCACTTGCCAAATTATACATAGGAACCACTTACTCCCTTCTGAAATGCAGCTACTTCTGGGGTGGGATGCACAGCATGACCCAGGTTTGGGTGTGAAGTATAGAGTCCCATCTATACTGAGGGACAGGTTCCCTTATTCCCACTGTCTAAGCGGATCTGAATGAGGCTCTAAGGGGACCTGAAAAAGGCAAAATGTGATGATCCATGAGACTAGAATAAGGAACCCCATGCTTAGGGATCATCTGAGAGACCTTTAATGCTTACAGGTACTCAGGACTGTACTTGGTATTGGCACCCACTTCCCTGTAGTAGTTCTGTATCTCCATGCATGACTTACATGGTACTGACTGTCCCATCAAAGAAGCTGTCAGTTGTCACACACTGCAGCCTCAGCATGAAGTTCCCCAGTGTCAATAGGGGTTATCCCTGCTGAGGGAATAAGCAGCCCTGACTGCTGAACCAAGCCAAAGGTTGGTTTCCTCATTGATCAGCCCTGCTTGTTGCAGACAGGGAGAGTGAAAACCAAACACCACGAGGAAAGCCACTCAGTGCTGCCCTGAATGAAACCAGAAAGCATTGGAAATCTCCCTAGGTCCCCCCAGCACAAAAACAGAGGGTGCTTCACTGTCCAAGCAATGCTTTCTGAGCAGTCCAGTAACCCCAGAGCCTCCACTCCTGCTGGCTGGTATTGTGTGGAGGGTGACAGGCCTGCAGCACACAAAGCAGAAAATCGTGCATGCCTACAGAGGGCTAATTTGCACTGTGCCAAAGGACTTCCACAGAGCTGCAGAAACATGAATAGGAAGCAGGAAGGGGTGGATGGAGGACACCCACTGGGGGCCTGGTTCAGAAGAACAGAGGAGGGTAGGACATGCCACACGCTGAGGGCTCCAAGGACGGGCTGAACTAGCAGTGCAAGGGGCAGCGGGAGTGTCTGATGTGTGCCACCCAGAGCCTGCAGCCTTGTTATTTTCAAGCATCAGAGGAAGTTGGGTTTGAATTGGCTGGATTCTCAGCCACACACAGAGGATGACAAGTGTGGAGCAGCCCATGTTGACTGGGAATGAAAGAGGGAAGGCGGGAGGAGCATGAGGGGTGGGGGGGCGAGCAGCGGGGAGGCCAGCTTGCTCCCTAGAGATAAGGGAGGATATAATGACTGGTTTTACACACACACATACACAAAAAGCCAAATCGCAGAGGATAATTGCTTAAAAAACAAAGGGGAGCTTCATATTTCTTGGCTTGGCGACAGAATTAGCACAGTGAGTGTTCGCTGGCTTTCCTTTCATTCTTTTCCAAAAACATCACTTTCCTTAAAGGGGTGAGGCGGAGGAAGTGGGAAAGAACTGAGCATCCCAAAGTTTCCAATTGCATTATCGCCAGCTGCAGAAGGAAGCCCCTGCCTGCTCCATCCTCCAGCCGCTGCTCCTCTAGCAGGCCTACTACAGCCATAACACATACCTGCAAAGCCAGAGGTCACCTGCTCCTACCTCTTAGGGACTCAGTGCTGCCCTGTGACCATGGACCAGATCCCCTGCCTGCTGCCACACTCATGTCACTTAGTTCTGTAGGAGAAAGGGTTTTTCCCTATTGCCTCATATTGCCTCCCAAAGGATGTGGCATACTGTACCAGCTCAGCTCGATACCACCTCTTCCACAACCTGTCCCTCAGCTCTTCTCCATTTCCCTTCTCTGTCCTTCAGCTGAAGTGCCCAGGCGTGGGTGCGTCTGCTTCAAGTGAGGTATCTAGCAACCGCGTAGAGGCTGGATCCATAGGGATGTTCTAATTGGATAGATGGTTTTTCTGAACCTCGGAGGGTTGAGTGGCTTGGCCAGAGCCTTGAAGGCTTATTCCCAACCTCAGAGAGTTTACCGAAGCCCCATATTACCTGCACCCACCTAGCTGTCCTTTAATACTGAGAAAACACCATTGGGTCTAAGCTCAATGCAGGGAGGGCAAGAGAGGTCTCTGTCCAGTTCCCCAGCCCTGGCCCTGAGGAATCTTGTGCAATAGCGTTCAATTAAGATGCCCCGCCAGAGAAGAGCTCTGGATTGCACATCTGCATGGATATTACATGGGTTGGCAGGGAGACAGGCCATCGTCAAAGGGTAATTTATGAAGCAATTTCAAAATGCCATTGTCAAATGGCGCTGAATAATGAAAACGCTCTGTTCTGTCCCAGCCTTAAATATATATATGTATAAATATAATGAGATTTTTACTGCTTTGCTGGAAGAAAGGAAACAAATGGAGGAAAATGGAACTGAGAAATGAAAAATGAAAGGGATGGAGGTAAAGGAAAGAGGAGGCAGATCAGCACTTCTTCAGTGCAGGGGCTGCAGCACAGCAACAGGGAGGGAGCGCCCTCCACCTTCAAAAGAAGACTCACCCAGGGCACCTCAGCCCAAAGCACCAACAATAATGAAGCCGGGGCCACAGAGCTGAGGGTTGATATTGGAAATAAGGGGATCCTCAGACCTTTGAATGTGACCCTGTTTTAACCAAATATAAATGCATGTATAGAAACTCACTACTTACCAGGGTGCTGCTCATCACATCAGAGCTGAACCTGTCCTTCTGATGATATTCCTATGCCTGAAGAAGGGTGACTGCGCCCAGAAGCTTGCTAAGAACTTTTTTCCAACTACTCAGCTGGTCTAATAAAAGATATCACATCTACCCAAAGAACCCTGCCTGCCTTCTGCTATTCTCCACCCAGGCCAGACTAGACACCTTGGCAGCCCCTTTTTGACCCCTGTACCCTTCATAGTAAGAAGTGGAGATCAGCAGCTTCCTCCCATAGAAAACCCAGGTTCATATTGCACTCTCAGTATGAATCTATGCTATGAATGGTCATGGTGGCCCCTGTCTAGTCCCAGGGAAACATTTACTCACAGCACAAACCCAGTGGCCACTTGGCTGTGCCAGTGTGAGGCCAAGGGCTGTGACAGCTAGGGGACGGGAAAGGGGAAGCAGGTCAAGTCTGACATTAGAAAGTCAGGGGTCAGGGCAGGACAGAGGGTTGTCAGCACAGCACTAGAGCAGGAGATTGGGCATGGCTGGAGGTAGCACACCTGTGTAGGGGGAAGCTGCCCCAGTTTCTGATATTCAACCTTTGCCTCCATTTAGTGAGCACCAACAACAGCAAAATCAGGTTTTTTTCCCTCCACAAGCCTTCAAAATGCAGGCTGAAGTCAGCACTCAAAGCAGGGAGGAAAACTGGGCTGCACCTTGCAGTGCTGAAGCACAGCTATAGGCCACAGCAGAGGGAGGTGGGCAAGGTGAGAGCCCTGCCAAAGAATGGGAGAGAGAAGTTCCCCCTCCTCTTTCCCTGCTACTGCTCCCCCAACTTCGCCCAGCCCTTCCCACCCTACAGCACTTTCTCCTCGCTGAAAGGAACCAGGTGAGACATTTTCTCAGTTTGCTTCATCAGCAGCGTTGCTCCTGGGGCTCCCTCTTACCCCTCGGCAGTCAGGAGTTCACCAGACTCTCCCTCCCCCATCCCATCCTTACGAGACAGGCTGCACACTTCAGAGCGAGACTGCCCTGCACCCCACACACCTGCTGTTAGCTCACTGTTTATCCCTGTCAGTGATTGACATCAGAAATGCAAATCCTTCACACTGAGGTCATACACAAACTTACCCTGCCAGTGATACACAGGGAAAAGAGCTTCCACCATCCTCAGCGACGTCCTCCCAGGCCTGGAGCCACTTTCAGTCTGTTACATACAGTATTAGCCCCGTGGAAGGGCACGACAGGCGCTATGCTCAGTTCGTGTCTATATTTTAATTGGTGGGTCAGTACTCTGTTGCACTGCAGTATCTGACAGACAGTCACAAACATCAATTAATGGATGTATCTTCATCGTCCCCACAGAGGTGAGGAAATCCATGTGACCTATCAGGAAACTGAGGCCCAGGGATGGCAGTAAGGAGCAAGTTCTTGGGCACACAGGGAGCAGTGACAGAGCTGGGTAAAATACCCACTTGCTCTTCTGGCTCCTGGCACCCTACCCAGTAGACCACCCTGCATCTCTGAGCTGGGCACTCACTCTCCCATGAAAGGGACACCCTTGAGACAACCAGATTTATTTATTTTTTTGGTAAAAATATGTCTATGTATGTATGAGGTTATATATATCTACACACCAAGTATTACTCCACAAAGAAAAGCTTAACCCATTACAAAAACTGCATCTGCGCAGCCTGTGCACCCATACAAAGGCCCGCTGGCCACCAGGACCTGTTACAATATCCGCCTTGCACGCTATACACACAAGCAACTTCTGGTCTCTCAGACCAGGCAACCCTTTTCTTTCATCTCCACCGCACTTGCAGAGTCATATACTCAGTTCACCTGTTGTCCATGTTGCTGCCGCTTCAGGTCCCGCTGGAGGACCCGCTGCTGCTGTCGCTGGCACTGTCCTCAGTTCCACTTGTCTCTTCCTCTTCCTCACTGTCACTACCTCCTTCCCCACTAGGGGGCAGTTGGAAGATCCTGTGCCCCCTGTCTCTGTGGCAGGTGGCTTTGGCCATGTCCTCTCCATCCTCCACTACCGATTTCTGGTAGTAGGTCTGGAGTTCACTCAGAGCCATTTTCACACAGCCTACCTCCTCTACGTCCATGTGCCTGTACAACAGGAGGTGCCTGGCCTTCCACAAGGCGCTCCTGATGCAAGATGCAAACTAGTCAAAATGGGGCAATGGGTTCCCCTGGCATTTGGCAAGGTGCCCATACAGGGCCCCTTCTCTGGTTAGCCAGCTGACGCTGGTCACTGCTTCCCAGAGCTGCTTCACTCTTTTTCATACCCCCTTGGCACAGGTGCAGAACCAGAGGAGGTGGTCAATCGTCTTCGTGGCTCTGTGGCAGTTGGGCCATGGGCAGCTGGGTCTCCACAGCTGACCCTCTCTGTCTCCAGGCCCTCACTGGCAGGGGTCGGTGGGTTATTAGCCAGTTCAGGTCCTTGTGATCTTTGCGCAAGTCCTTGTGGTCGATGCATTCCCACACGGCGTGGCATGCATCACCTGAGAGCAGGTCCACCGGCGCTGTGGTGTCCCTCAGCCTCACTGTCTCCTGGATCTTCATGTTGTTGCTCATGTTGTGGGGTCTGTGCTCTGCAGGCCATACAAGCTGCGGGACTGGTCTAGGATCTCGAAGAACCACAGTGGGTGCATGATCCACGGTCTGTGGTTGGTCGGGTACAGGCTGAACCTTAAGCCAGGATCCCCTCCTGCAGCTGCTGCATCTTGCTTGCAATATCCCCGCATCCTCCTCTTCCATCTCTTCACTTCCTGTGCCCCAGGAAGCCTGCAGCGCCATGCTGGGTCCCGAATAAACTGCACACCTGCCTTAGCACATCAGCTTCCTGCTCTGAGAGAGCTCATGCTTGGGACTGCCAGAGGCAGTTCCTGTACTATTAAGGCTAAAGCCAGGGATATACCACTATGTACAGGCAACAGTGTGCGCCTCGCCCCAGCCACACACACCCAGGGCCAGCTCTGAACACTCCCAGAGCCATAGCTTTCCTGAGGCCCCATGTTGGTTTGGTTGTAAATGCAGTGGATTTTCAGACCTGCCTCTCAAGAGTTAACATAGCTTAGAGCCAGAATTAAAAGCTTAAGGGAAGCCAAAGGGAGCTGTAGAAAAACCGGATTTTCCTTTATTTGACATTTTTTTAAGGATGCCGTCTTGAGCCGACCATGACAAATATTCCTGGAATGTTTGCCCGGGGGGCCTGGTGTGAACCAGGAAGAGCCCAGAGAAAGGCACCCGCCGGCACCTTATTGAAACAGCCCGCTCCACTATTTGTGTAAAAACAAGCATATGATCCAGTGTGTCTCCTGGAGCTACAGTCCACCCCCACCCCCTGAGGTAGGACATGAATGTGTGCAGAGCATGTCGTGGAGTGCCTGAGGTCTCTTGTGCTGGAGTCAGCACATTCGCCAGCCAGCAGCTGTCAGAGATGATGGTGTCCCCGCCTCTGAACTTAAACACCAGCAACAGCTCTAGGATGCACAGCTCCAACTGGAATGCACGGGCCCCACAACACGTGGTCAGCGCCCACTGGGGCAGGGATGGAGTCCAGCTGATTGCACTGGAGAAGGAGCTCCCAGGGAGCTGGAAGCTGATAATGGGGGACACGGGCATGAAAGAGTGCCAGCAGGCCATGCAGGGAAGGAATCTGCGGAACAGCACCAGGTGGAGCCTGGGTTTGGGGGTCTCCGCACAATGACAGCAGCATCAAGTTTCCTCCAGCAGAGGTGAGAGGCAAGCACAGAAGCCAGGCCTGAAACCAGTGCAGGAGTAGTAGAAGCAGAGTTGCCCCAGGGGTAGCAGGCTGGGATATGCTTCCATCTAGGATGGGTGAGAGCAGGGCTTGTTTCTGCACAAGTGGTGGGGTCTGCACTTGATGTCAGGGATTGACCATAGCCGTGTATAGGAAAACGTGCTGCACAGAGGCACCCATGCACATAATTGTTCTGGGGGTCGGCTCTAGAACCCTTCAAGCAGTAGGAGCAGATGTCTCAGACACTCAGGACAAGATACAGAACCTTTCACTTCTAAGGTCTTGGTTCAAGGCCAAGCCTTTACCCCATGCTTTCTATGAAGTGGCTCTGGCAATATCAGTCTGGACTTCAGGGCAAGTCTCAGGAGTAGGCAACTGCATCTTGCACACTTTCTTGGGGCCTCTCCAGCAATTGCACTGCGAAGGGGCACCACCTGAAAGCAGACGCATGACCATCCCCCACCCAGAAGTTTGCCTTCATTGCTATGACCCTCACAGCTGCTCACAGTGGTTTGGAACATTGTAAATATTATATTCCCTAGGCAGTTTCCAGAGCCAGACTCTCCCACCTTGGCAGAGAGGCATTTTCATGCTGTCCTAATACTTCCTGCTCTTGCTGGAGTCCACTAGCAGCTTGTCACTGAAGCAGGGAGCCTCTTGGGTCCGAGTTTCTCCTAAATACACCTTGGGATTCATTTGGGTGCAAATGAGTCTTTCTGATCAGGTTTCCTTTCATGATTAACAGAGGCCAAAGGAATTCACACCCCAGGTTAAGTAACAGAAACAGAGGCCAGAAGAGGGAAGGGAAGAAGCCATACCAATGTTCTTAATGCCTTGGTGTATTGAACAAAAGCCAAATATATATATTATATATGTGTGTGTACACACACACACACACACACACACACACACCAGTATATGTCCATACACAGTTGAATACCCCTAGTCATAAAAGGCCTCAAACTCTGCCTTCCCTTGTATTAGGCCTCTTCTGGAGGCATTGCCTTCATATGAGCTTTCTTAATATCTACAAGCTGAAGGGCTTTTTCCATGCCTCACCTTTCTGTGGGAACTTCCTCATCTTCTCCACAGGTTTTCTGAATCTCTGAACTATTTAGGTGCTGGACTCAGCTAGGCAGATGAGTTGGAAATAGAGATCAGCAGACTGATTCCCTATTATACATTAATTGAAGTGTGATTTGCAATCCAGGCTGGTAGGCAAGACACACTAATGTAGAGAGACAGAGGGGTGCTCTCTTCAGGCCTGAAAGCCATTCAGTCTTCTTAGCTATTGCACCCTGTGGGAGTCTGATGTCAGAACCACCGCCTTGTATTCTGAAGATGAAGCCTCATAAATAAGCCCAGACACCAGTCAGTATAACACACAACCCATCAGTGCCCTTTGTACACAGAGAGTATGAACCGTTCCCCATGATTCATTTCACTCTCCTCCCTCGAAAGGTACCCAGGGGCAAGCCCCCATTCATCACTGTAATTTATACCAGCATGATTAGAGCAACCGAGCTTTTCTGCACTAAAAGGGGAAGGAATGGAGCAGGGAGGGAAGGTGATAGTTTTTGTTAAGCTTGGCAAGTCCATTAATCAGAGACCTGTCAGATCTCCCTAGCTCAGAGCCACATTGTTGGAATTATAAACCTAGCAATGTCTTCGTTCCTAGACAAAGTGGCAAGAAAGTTCTGTGCCATTCTCCTCTCAGAAGTGGAATAGCAGGGGGATGAAGGTCAGTGAACCACAGGGCTAGAAGGGATCTTAGCAGTCAACTAGTTCACCCCCCTGGCACAGATACAGGATGGCCTATTCTTAAACCATCCCAGACGGATGCCTATCCATCCATCTTCTTCTTGAAAATCTCCAGTTAAGGAGGTTCTGCAGCTTCCCTAGGGAGCCAGAGCCTTAAGCCTGGCACCTTAAACCACTTAGTAATTCTGACACATGGTCCAGGGTCAGGACTAGGGTACAGCAGAGAGAGGGTAGGTCCAGTACTGCAGTGTATCATGAAAGCAGATTACAACTGCAGACCTAGGCAGGGACATGTTCCATATTCTTGTGAGAAGAAGTTCATGGAGGGCTTGTCCAAGCTTTGTCAAGCCGTAGATTCCCCTCAGGCCCTAGGTTCCCCTTGTAGGTTTTCACCATAGGTCACTCTGCAAAAGCTGTACAAGGGAGAGGAGAAACTGGAGATGATTGCTTTGACTCCGCACAGCTTCTAAACTCTGCAGAACTCACCATGACCATGGGGTGGATTTTTCAAGAAGATCAAGGCCAGATTTTCAAGCAATAAGTTGTAAATCAAAGGAGCTAATGACTTCATCTCACCTGAACGTCCTTGCCTTGGGTACCTGCATGTTCTCTCTACAGCTTGCTGCTGGACCTCTCTACGGAGCCTGTCCCTTCCCAGTCAGGCAGGGTGTGGGGCTGCTTATTATTCAAAATGTTGCCCAGCACTATACTCAGGGCCCAGTATTTCTGCTGACTGTTGTGAAGCCATGGCACTGGGAGGGGCAGTAATATCAAAGAAGAACCTGAAGACTCAAACAGCTCTTCCAAGTCAAGCCAAAGAGGCAAGAACCTCAGCATTTCATTTGGACTTGGGGTCCTTCCATGTATTGTAGACAGGATGGAGACAGCACTGCTCACTTCATTTCATCAGACCTGGGCACAAAGACAGTGCCGAGGCTCAGGGAAGAATCTCACCCCACAGAAACCTGCTCTAACCAATATCCAGATAGAGAGTGGGCTGGAAAGTAGGTGCCAGGCACAGGTTGGTGCTGAGCCCCCGTGCTGCCTGGGACTGCCTCTGCCTCCTGACTCTGAGATGGGTGCACTTCAGCTGAGCAAGCTGTTGAGATGACAGCTGGGAGCTCCTGGGGCAGGCACACTCCAGCAAATACTCTGCAAGCCCCTAGTGCCTTCCACAGGCAGGGCTCAGAGAGAGGGAGGAAAAGAGACTTGCCCAGATCACACGATGAGTCAGTAGCAGGACTGTTTTCCATCGAGGCCTCAGCTGTAGCTGCTAGTCCAGCCTCCTCTTCAGAAAGAGAAGACCTTTCTGCTCCCCTTCTCTCTACCAGTGCAGAGCTTTCTCTGCTTCCCTTTCATACCTGCATTCGCCTGCGGATTCTCTTTTCTCCCCCAGTTCCTTTTCCTCTGAACCTCTCTCCAAGATCCCTTCTTTTAAATGGCAAGTTTAAAGCATCAGGGTTCCTGGGGACTTAGGTGACTCTGTTCTGCCTAAGAAAAAAGCTCCTTCCTCCCTGACGTGCAGCTCCTGACAGCCCCGCTCTGGTCTGTGGGGAAGCAGAGCACAGGGGGCTGAGGCCACAACTAATTAACAGCCCTTGTTAACAATATATTGTGCTTGGCTTCGCCGAGGTTTCCCTGAGCATGGGGAATGCTGGGACTGAGAGGTAGGTAGTGCGGAAGGCAGTGGGGGAGGGGGAAGAGGATGACAATATTCATTTCTTTCTTTACTTCCATTTCTAAAATCAAAAAAAGTGCCTCTTTAGCTCTAGGCGCCCTGGCGTCTATTAAAATACCACATAGGAAATTGTAAAATAGAGGAAAACAACCCAATCAGCCTCACCCTGTAACAAACTCCAGCCACAGTCAAAGTCACAGCATAAACAAACTGAGGCCTTGCTCCACCGCAAAGCCTGGCTCGTCCCTTCCCTGTGCCCACCCCTTCTCAGTGCCGGGCAAACTGGATGGGCCCTGTAGCCAGCCCTGAAGGCTAACAGCAGATCTGAGGCATTTCAGAGGGTGAGGGGTGCTGGCCCTCCTCCCTGCGCCTCCCTCCCATGGGAACCCAGGAAGCTCCAGCACCTCTGCTCAGCGGAGCCGGTGCAGTATCGCGGCACTTTGTATGTTGCATGGTGTGTATCGCGCTGTGTTGTCAGCAGGTCTTAAACCCTATCACCAGAGCATCTTCCCTAACCCCCAAGCAGCCACTTGTACCCACAAGAAGACATTAAAAACACCACCCACTCCACAAGCAACTTCCTCAAATAGCCCTCTGAGGCTTCTCAGTGGGAAGGGAGAGGAATCACTCGAAAGCAGCTCAGCTCACTCCTGCCAGAGAGACTGCTGGTAACAAAGGTACCCAATACATTTAGTGATATCAGCCTGATGCCTAATATTCATCCAGCTCCGGGAGGTCATCCACTACAGCAACCAGAGTAAGCCCTGCAACAAGAGTGCTGTGTATCCACATAAGGTTCAAGACGCTGAGACATCTCAATGCTGAGAGTCATCTCATCGCAAGCTCCCAAGTTCCCTTGCCCATAAAGGAAAAATTTACACTAACTCAGAAACTGGCCAGACCTTCAAAGCCAAAAAGGTAATGTTTCCTTCCAAGTCAAATGCATCCTGTGCTCCTTGATGACACTTTCAACCAACAATGGGCCCAGGACTTCCCCACCAGCCAGGAGGGACCTGCCCCTGAAACGCTGGTTTTGGTCCAAAGGTTACTAAACACTTCTAGTCCTTTGGTGCGGACACTGGCTGAAAGTCAGGCAGAGAAGCCCTTGTGTTTGTCTCATTGCACTCTTTCTCTGTTACCCTGGACACAGATATTTCAGTTGGAGCCTCAACAATTTTCTCTGCATAATAGCTTGAAATTTCCTCGCAGCAGCAGGCACTGAAATCAGCATCCCAGCAGACAGCCTGGATTAATCAGGCTGGCCACAACTCAGAACAAACCTGCTGATTAAGACTTGGCAGAAGCTCCAGTGTATGCTAAGGACCTTTCCTTGCCTCCTGTACAGCCACAGCATGAGAGCTCAAGAACCTTTATGAAACAATTGAATGCATTCTCCCAGAGACTCACAGCTCTGGTCTCTAGCCTTTCTCCCTCCCACCCCGCCCCCCTTTTTCATCTGCTGCAGGTCCCCTTGACAGCAAAGTGAACAAGGGGGCATAGCCATGTGCAATAGGGCACATAGCAGCCACGCTACCAGTCACAGAGGATGAAAGTGTGTCAGAAAGTCATTTGTAGCCATCAAGAGAGTGGTCCACTGGGATGCTCTCCATGCATGATTAGATGGATACTAAAAACCTTGTGAAGAGATAAAAGCCTGCACATCTGGGATGGAGAAGGAGAAGACAAGAGAGATGTGTAATGAGGTTTTAATTCAGGGTTTGGATTCTTTATTATATTTCCATTGAACCCTAAATTCCCCATCTGGGTCCTTTTTAGGCCTTTATTTCTACATTCTGAGACCCAGGCAAATTCATCCTCATTTACAACTAGAGCTGGACCTTTAGCACAGTCTTCAGAAGGGAGCAGATGCACTTTTTAGCAGCATAGGACAACATTCCCAACATGTTCTGTGCTAGTAGGGCTTGAATGATAGCACTTCTTAGTAAAAGAATTATACTGGGTGGCTAACGCTATTCAGAATCATCCCTCCACCAGAAGGCCAGCATACCTCTGCTTGGAGAGTGAGAAAACCATACCCAACAGTCTCCATCTTACCCCTGCAACACAAAATTCTCCGCATTAATTCAGCTGGTCCACACCACTCCCATTCCCCTCCCCTGCCCTGAGGTTTCCCAGTCCTGGTCCCTGCCCTTCCACTTCTATTTCTTCCTTTATACTTTGCACTCTCCCTAAGCCCAGCTTCAAACTATTCTTGCCTTTAACATCTACCCCTTGCATTCTGCCCTGACCCTGAAGCCTTGCCAGCACCAGCCACAGTCCCAGGAGCTTGGCAAGAATTCCCAAGGCATCACCTTTGTCACTGAGGTGGAAGAAGAGAAAGTGGGGTTTACCAAATCGTTTGAAAAAGCCTCCAACATAGCCCTGTTACTACCAATGTCTGGGAGGATACTTAAGATGTCTCTGGGTCCAGCATCTGTTTTGCTTGAACAGTGCACTGCATTTGCATACATCTTGGATACACAGATAATTCACTTAATTACATTATAATTTTTTGCCTGTTCCTTATATTATAATAAATATGGATTATCTTCATATCTGTTAAGTGCACAAACTACTGAAGTGCATAGGAACCCTTTGGCCCCACTGCCTGTTTTATAATCTAATTGTTCTCCCTTTAATTGGATAATTGGTGAAACTAGGAGCCCTCACCCTTGATCTGATGAGGCCTTGGCAATTTCAAGGGAACTGCTAGAGGCATATGACCTTTTGAGAATCAAGGCAAGGAGCACTAATGAGGTGCACAGAACTGAGTTCCAGCTTTTCCTATAGTTAACAATAGGGCTGTGCAAAGCTTTGAGTGCTGATTTGATTTGGAGGAGATTCAGCCCGATTTGGTGGCTGAATCTCCAAATCGGAATTGAATCAGGAGACCGATTAAAAGGTCCGAGTCAATTTGAAGCTCTCTGAATTGATTCAGAAGAGATTCAGAGATCTTTGGAGATTTGGGCAGTCCCTGCTTGCTGCCACAGGGAGCTGGACCCAGACTCTATGCTGGTAAGTAGGGGGCGGGGG